>NC_089750.1:25612552-25832552 GCF_040412425.1 Macrobrachium rosenbergii
AGTACTGGCTATGGAAGCCAGAGATTATAAATTACTAGGACGGAACAATAACAGAAGAGATTATCTCACTTAGGAAGTCACTGATAAGGCATACCGACAACATGGCACTGACCTTATAGGTGCCATGTGGCACTCATCCATAAAACGTGAGGTATAAGATTGTGTATAATTTACACAGTATGCTAGTCTGGGACTCAGGATTCATCACAAAAAGAACAACAAAGGAATAGATGACAGATACAAAGTAATTATAAATTGTTGCAAACAGATGATGATTAAGTATGCCAAAATTATTTTCCTTAGCCTATGGAAGTGGTTAGGTTCATTCTTTAGCCCAAAAGGCCTGAAAGGGAAGTCATAGGACTTACCAAATTGGGATATCTGTCAACTGCACTCTGCATTAGCAGAATGGGAAACAAGGTAAAATATAAGCCTTGTGAGGCGTAAAACAATATGATTAATAGAACAGAATAATGAAAGGAAAAAAATGTTAAAGGAAAAGAATGAATTACAAAGTTATAAGGAGACTAAATAGGTGAGGAAACCTGACACACTCTTCTGGACAGGGGTGCCAAGGTCCTCTTAGGGTAGAGGGGTGGCACTGTGCCAGGTTGGCACTAGTGCCAAGGAGCTCAGCAGCCCTCTTGTTGCGATCTGGAGCCATCTACGCCCATGATTTTCTTCCGTGGACCTGTTTTAGGTTGATGGTTCTCCTTGGTAGGGGAACTGGTAGAACCAAGCCTGAGGAGTACAAATTAGTGCCAACCTGGTTGGCTTCTTTGATGGCTGGAGCAGGGCATTCTTTACAGGCTCTGCCCCAAGTCGTTGCAGTTGCTTGACTTCATCGGCCAGTTGAGGTGTGGCAGAATCCTTACTCCGCTCGTGTCTGCGGAGGACTGGGAAAGGGAGGAAGATGTTCTGGAGGACGTGGGAGGCTTGTAGGTTGCAATGACCAGCTCAGGCATGGGTTGCAAGGCCTCACCTTTGATTGAG
This sequence comes from Macrobrachium rosenbergii, assembly GCF_040412425.1. Lineage (NCBI taxonomy): Eukaryota > Metazoa > Arthropoda > Malacostraca > Decapoda > Palaemonidae > Macrobrachium > Macrobrachium rosenbergii. Next base: position 25,613,546 of record NC_089750.1, read on the forward strand.
CTTCCTCTGTGGTCAGAAGAATGCATCTCTCTTACCAGCACTGGTAGCATAGCCAAGCCAAGCGAAGAGAGGGGATCCAAAGTGGGGTCTCTCGAATGGAGATCTGGGGCATGCTCTGGCACTGGCACTAAGGCAGGGCCAGGCACTGGTATAGGATTTGGAGATTGCTCGCCATTCAGGATGGATGGAGCTTTGCGCTGCTCAGTGCGCTCAAGTGGCACTGGCAGAGATTGAGAGTCAATTTTGGGATTTCCAGGAGGGAGATCGATGGGGTGCTTTGGCACTGGCACTGGGGCACGGCCTGGCACAGGACTGGGCTCTGAAATCTGCATGGAAGGAGGTGTCACTGGCAGTAGAATGAATGGAGACTCTTGAGAATTAATCATGCCTAATGAATCACTTGAGGGGCTTGGAAACCCACATTGTTGTATTTTTTATGGAGACTGGAAGTCTTGCCTAAGGAGGAGGTCATAACCTCCAGGAATGTAGCTTGCTACAGCAAGGTTGCAGATTTTGGATTTATGATGCCTTGCGACTCAACTGAACAGTAGGAAGTATCATTTTAAACTGATTGATACCCTCAATTGTGATGAGTTTACATCTGTTAATGTTAGCTCCACAGGGAACCTTGTCTTTCCTTATGAGAGAAATTCGTGCACTAGAGTCATCAAATGCCTTGACCTGGCATGGGGGGGGGTAGCTACCTCGAGGAGGTGCCACATATATGGGACCTTCGGCTGGGGGGCCCAAAGACTTAGAATTTGTAACTCCCAAAGCAATGACAGGTGTACTTGATTTATTAGGGCATTTTGCCCATTGGGCAGAGTGCCCATAAACTTTGCAAGCTGGGCAACAACTCCTGCCATAATCTTTGCTTGTCACTGCCCCATTGGAGAGAGCAGGCCCTTTACTTTTCCTCCAAGAGCAGGTGTGGCTCATTGGGGCATTGTCCCATTTGAGGACTTAGAAGGATTTTCTGGCTGAGCCTCAGCCTTGAAATGGCACTGTTCAGTGCGGTGCCCTGTTCTCTTTTGATATAGGTTATACTTATAATATATATAATATATATATATATATATATATATATATATATATATATATATATATATATATATATATATATATATATATATATATATATTATAAGTATAGGCTATATCTATATATATATAATGTGTGTGTGTGTGTGTGTGTGTGTGTGTGTGTGTGTGTGTGTGTGTGTGTGTGTGTGTGTGTGTGTACTCATGCCTGAACTTACGTGAGGTTAGGTTCCAGAACCCCTTGTGCAAGACAAATTTCAAGATGAAAGTTTTGCAGATGTCTCTAAATATGCAAATAAATGGTTATTTCTAAAGTTTAAACACTACATGTGACCTAATCATGCTCCCAAATTATTTAGCTAACTTTTAAATTAAATTAAAGTTACTGTAATTTCATTTAAAAGTTAGCTTAATACATTACCCTTAAAAAAGGAAGTAAATGTTTGACATAAAAATAAGGAATTGGGAGAGAATTTCTGTTTCTCTCCCCTTCCGACCGATCTGTTTTTAGAAGTCTTCTCAACCTCTTTTTAATAACTTCTTTATTCTGCATCTCTTTCTCTTTGTTCTGAAATGCTTTTTCATGAACAAACAGTGTTTTTATTTTGACTAGTACAGCTCTTAGTTATTATGTCTTTATGTTTTAGAATCTATTTGCCACACTAGCGCATTTACACTTCGTACACGGTACTGGTAAAATTAGATCAATTTAAACTATCTACTGTACAGGTAAAGACATACAGAGAAATAATAAGTTGTAAAAATGTGTGTGAGAGACAGAGAGAGAGAGAAAGAGAGGGAGAGAGAGAGAGAGGTTGTCCTTACCTAAGAGAGTGAAATTATTTATCAATTATTACGGACACTGAGAGAACAACACACGAAAGAGAGAGAGAGAGAGAGAGAGAGAGAGAGAGAGAGAGAGAGAGAGAGAGAGAGATGTTGTCCTCACTTGAAATATCAAGTTAAATTATTTATGAATTATTACGCAGACAGAGAGAATAACATGAAAGAAAAAGAGAGAAGTTATTCTTATGTTAGATAACAAAAGTTGGAAATTCAGTATGAAACTAATTTTTAAGTGAAATTAAAGCTACTGTAATTTCATTTAAAAGTTAGCTTAAATCATTACCCTTAAGAAAAGAAATAAATGGTTGACGTAAGAATATAGGAGAGTGTGAAGATTAGTATACTGTTTCTCTCTCCCCCCATTCCACCAATCTATTTTTAGAAGTCTTCTCAACCTCATTTTTAAAATCATCTTTATTCTGTCTCTTTCTCCTTGTTCTGAAATGCTTTATGTCTCTGTGTTTTAAAACAGTGCATTTACAGTTTGTAGATGGTACAGGTAAAATTAGACCAATTTAAAATGATCTACTGTACAGGTAAAGACATACAGAGAAAAGTAATACGTAGGTTGGGTTTAACTACTAACAAGAGAGAGAGAGAGAGAGAGAGAGAGATAATAGTTGTCCTTACTTAAGAGAGTGAATTTTAATGAATTATTATGGACACACACAGAGAGAGAGAGAGAGAGAGAGAGAGAGAGAGAGAGAGAGAGAGAAAGAGAATTACATAAGAAATCTTTGACTGGCTAATCGGCAACACTCTCCTTTCTTGTCATGTTCAAGTGACATGTCTGACTGCTTTGCATTCGAATTTTGTAATTACAGTTATATTATTATTATTATTATTATTATTATTATTATTTCAAAATTAGTACTTATTATTGGGTAAAAAATTTATCATACAAAACAAATAAACATATACATGTACCGTAAAAATTCTCTCATCTCAGTAAAATAGAGAGAGAGAGAGAGAGAAATTATTATTTTTATTAATTGTTATTCAGCTTACACATTAAGGCTTGAAAACTTATAAATTACATAAAAAATTAAGCATAAACACTTTTGCAGGGTTTCTCAGTATTTGCAAATGTCTGCATGTCTGTGAAAAACTCATGTATGACAATTAGTTAGGTTCCAATGAAAAGTTCGTGTGTCTGTGAATTTGCGCAACTCAAATCACATAAGTTCGGGGTATTACTGTAATATATATATATATATATATATATATATATATATATATATATATATATATATATATATATATATATATATATATATATACACTGTATATACAGGGTGTTTCAAAATTAGAGGCCCTCTCCACGGCATAAACTAAAATTGATATGGACAAAAACAAAAGTAATTCAGAACAGGTATTTATTGAATTTTCACTTAGAGTATTTAATATTTTGTGTGGCCTCCATCTGCCTGTACCACAGCCTGCATTCTTGAGGGTATGATTTCAGCAAATGGCAAAAAGCTGAGACTCAAACTCCATTTCCCTGAGCACTTGGTCACCTCTTTGCAGGTCGTCAAGGCTTGGTATACCATCATAGTTCACTGTGCATGCTTCAACACGAACCTTTAAAATACTACCAATGTTTTCACACACATTAAGGTCAGGGGAGCTACCTGAAATTCACTTGATGAGAAGAAATCGATACCACTGTTTCAAGCAGCTCCTGTGCCTGAAGAGCCTTGAAACATGGTGCCTTATCATGCAAAAAATGTGACTTCTTCAACAGATAACACATTTTCAGGATCTTTGAGGAAAGGAAATACTCCACCAGTAAGCACAGTTTCTCTGAAGTATTCGCCATTCCATGATTGTCTTTTTCTTTGATGATCCACATTCACCGTTTGGGTGTGAAACAGAGGAAAATTCCCAAACATTCAGGAAATTCCACAGTAGCACACGTCATCGCTGATATCATCCAATTTTGCAGCCCAAATGATGTCATTTTTATGATTTGGCTTCCTGACTGTGTAAATGATGAATTCATCTGTTGTGGCAACATGGAGAAAGTCAGCTTCATCCCAATCTTTAAGAAATGAACCACAAAACCATGCACGGTCTTCTCTCTGTTGCTGAGTGATGTTGGGCTTGCTGACAACATGAAATGACTTGATACCAGATTTTTTCAACTCACGATATACAGCACTATAATTTCTCTTCTTTCCCCTTTTTGTTTCTAGTTCAAGCGCCAATTTACATAAAGACTTTCTTGGTCTACCCACTGCCTCAGCTATGATGTCTTTTGACTCCTGAGAAAGGACTTCAGGTCTTCCAAGATTCTCACTCTTTTTGCGATGAGAGTCATATGGATTTTTGTTCCAGTTTCTTTTAACAAAGGATTCATCTCTTTTAATGTATTTAGCTATCCAGGAACGTGAAATGAAGGATGCCCCAGCATCCCTTGCCTCTCTGAAGGTTATAGCCTGGATTCGGTCAATCCATCTGATTTCCTCCAAGTCGTTAGCCATGGCTGTATCTAACTCCGTCACTCAGTCTGAAAATACAAGAAATGTAAAATGAAAAATAGCTTAATAGAAACTTGAAATAGTGTACTTGGAGATAGGCTATAGCAGAAAACTTCATAACATTCCATTTGTTCTGTGGAGGGGGGAGCTCTTCTTTGAGTGAGTTGGTAGAGCTATGGACTAGCACTTGCTGGGCCAGAGTTCAATTCCCAGGCCGGCTGATGAAGAGTTAGAGGAATTTATTTCTGGTGATAGAAATTCATTTCTCGCTATAATGTGGTTCGGATTCCACAGTAAGCTGTAGGTCCCATTGCTAAGTAACCAATTGGTTCTTAGCCATGTAAAATAAGTCTAATCCTTAGGGCCAGCCCTAGGAGAGCTGTTAATCAGCTCAGTTGTCTGGTGAAACTAAGGTATACTTAACTTTTTGTGGAGGGGGGATGCCTCTAATTTCAAAACACATGGTATATATTATATATAACATATATATTATATATATATAATATATATATTATACATATGGATATATATATATAATATATATATATATATATATATAATATATATTTTATAAAATATATACTCTATATATATTTATATATATAATGTTTATATATATAATATATAATGTTTATCAGACACTTTTGTAAATAGAGGCTCGGCATTTAAGGCTTAAAAATTCAGACCATCACTCCAATCCTAAGTCACATGACATCCAAAAGATGAGTACATCATTAACTTTGTTCGAAAATGTTTCCTTTGAAGAATTTTCCGAGTTTGCGGAGTGGTTATTGGAGGCAGTATTCCTGAACTGGTGATGGCGCAATAATCCTGCAGCCATCCTGTCCTAATTAGGTATGTCACCATAGAACCACAAGGGATAACCCATTTATAGGTTCGTGTGATTCCTGTTCTTTATTACCAAACCCTAATGGGTATCTGGAATAAAGAAAACTGTTGATAATTAGTTACTTTACTTTGAATAAAAAATTCCTGAAATACTATTGCCATGAGAGTGGTGGTCATGCTGAGATATTGCTGGGAAGGTGCAATAATCCTGCAGCCAGACCCAATATAATTAGGTAAGTTACTTTTGCACCTCAAAGAATATAATACTTATATTGGTTCATGTGTTAAAAAAACTTGACTATTTGTGACTATATTGGTTCATGTGTTGAAAAAAACTGTATATGTGACTATACTTTCGACTAAAAATTTGTCTGGGTTTTTGGGGTTTATTTTGTAGTAGCCTAGCCATTTTGTTACCTGTCAGTTTCTTATGTAAACTCCTTTGAGGACAAGCAGCAGCTAGGATATCAAAAAACAGGTTTTGAATCAGAAGAACCTATTTTTGGTAGCCACTGTAGTCCTCAAACCCACCCACTTTCACTGACAAAAAGGCATGGGACTTGGGTGAACATTTACCTTGCACAAACCTGGTATGTAATGAGGAAGATAGCTGACATAAATGCTGTTGTTACATTTGTGCGAGTGAGATGTAGAGAAAACCAAGGCAGTTGTTGTAGGACAGGAGGTAGATCCCTCCTGTTGTGGGTCCTTTTTATTCTGTCACTGTGCTAACTAACTACACTCTTTTAATTGCTGAATAGCTGAAAGTACCACAGTGCTTGGCTGGACATTCTAAATTTCAATAATCAATCAGTCAATCAGTCCATTAACATAACGTAGCAATCTTATTAGGCATAAATGATTGTATTTAATTTGACCCTAACAGCTTTCCCTCATGAATAGCTGGTTTGGTGCTAAAGATACTGTGTGATTTTTTTTTTCCTTGATATCATAATTATAAGGGTGTGAGCTTTTGCATCCGTGATACCAAATAGTATTGAAATATCAGTCTATTCGATTTTCATATGAAATTGTCTTAAAACTGCTGTCTATATTGTTGTGTGTTTTTGTTGCAGATAATCATTTTGATGGCTTTAGCAAAAGGAAAGTCAGTAGTGCGATGTGGACCCCTTACTGACCATTCAAAAACTGCAATACATGTTGCAGAGCTTATGACCAAGGTAAATATGATATTCATACACCATTTTAAGGAAATTTGTGCTGATTAATTTTTTCAGTTGTCTTATTTGTCACCATATGACAGACTTCGCTCAAAATTGGTCTTCCTAAAATTATTCTGTAGCTTGTGTCTTGGTGGCCAGGTTAGCCAGGCTTTTGATGTAGAGGTTAGCAGTACAGTACTAGCGTATTACCTATGCAGCCCTCTTTAGACAGCAAATGCCAGTGACCCCAGAATGAAGTATGGGATTATGAATTATTAAGTATTTATTACAGTTAAAAATTATAGCTTACGAAAACTACCGGCCATCTTAGCGAAGCACATCACTTGAATATAAAAGTGTGAAGAAAAAATCTGTGCCATCATGTTTTGGTGCAAACTCTTTACACAAATGAAGTTAGATTTGAAATCAGCCATGCAATTTGAGTTTTAGATAGAAACAATACCAATAAACCCTTGCTAAAGTGGTTGAAATGTTCATTTCAATGATAGCTAATGCTGGTATATTGTTAGTTTATCATTTAACATGATCAGTGGGTCATTTCCAGTAAACAGTAGTAACGTATCATAATATTAATTCACAATTACTACAAGAACATTGCTTTAAAGGATTTACTCACAAATGGTTCTCAAGTCAATTAAGACAAAATTAAATGGATATCCATACTACTGTGTATATTTCTACACATTTCATAACCTTTGAATACCCGTTCTGTTCCCAAGCACCAGGTAAAGGTTATGTAGCCTAGAGGCTACATTAGTGGGTACATAATTAAAATCAGTAATTATAGGAATTATCACACCAAAAATATATAAAATCAGTATATCCAAGATTTTAAATCATTTAGCAAAGCTCATCATTACAAAAAAAGTACTTTTTGTATTCCCTTAAGAAAAAAGACAAGCATCATGACAATTTTCTCAACACTTGTGATGTTGCTACTGGTGGAGTAATACCCGTTGGAAATAGGCCCGCATGAATGTATTTCCTTTAAAACTTGAAAAGAACCCCGATATTAAGGATTGGGAACTGTTTATAACAAAAACAATTTAGTGTGATAATAAAATACTACAAAGGAAATACTGGTCTTTAGTTAACACCAAGGCTTGTAAGTCAAGCACAGTTGGGAACTACAATCACATCTATGTTTTGTAAACAAGAAGTAGGGCTAACCCAATTTACCCTTTTGGTAACCTAAAATTATATATCAGTGTTAAAAAAGTCATTGAATAATGAGTTTGTTACAAAATTGTATAATATCATTGCCTTAATGCTAATTATCACTTCTCGCTGTAGGACAGGAGATAGAGCCCTCCTGTCCTGAGTCCTTTATATCCTATCATTGTGCCAACAGCGTTATTTTGGCTGAGACCAACTATTAAAGAATTCTTTGTAATTGTTCTTATGGAGCCCTGAGGGGACCATGACAGTGTAACTCCTTTGAGGACTTACAGCGGCTACCAAAAATAGGCTTTTCCTACATCAAAACCTGTTTTATCTTTATACAGTATTCAGGGTATAATCTCTTAACTTATAGTGCTTACTGTATTTATTATAATTGGTTAATACTAAAGTGGTGAATTAGAAACAGACTATACCTGTATTCATTAAATGCTGTAGTTGATGTTGTACTACTCTTAATGTCAAACTTTGGTATAATTTTTTTTGCCAGTATGTGAACAGCCAGAGTATGGGTCAAAGACTAACAAAAGAATGTGCATGGAATACAAATGATATTTAAAATATTTTTCATAGATATTTCCTGACAAGTTATCTGGGAGGGATATGTACAGCAGAGAAGACAATATCATATAAATGAAGGCAATGAATATGAACTGGAAGTTGTGAAGATCATTACAAATAACACGAACTACTAGAAATAAGAAATAAGTAATTTGTTTAAGAGTAACTGGAGGACCAGTCATTGATGAACTGAGAAAATTTTGACCCTTTCGCTCATGACACTTACAAACAGTTACGTCTGAGGGAAGTGGCAGTGACTCGAGTGGTAGGCGTAGAAATGTTTATAACTTTTTTTGTTCAAAGATGGGTAACTCCAAAAAATTTTCAAGTTAGACTGCTTGTTTTGTTTCAGTTTGCAGCTAAATGACTGCTTTAGACAGTGGCATGAAAAAGCCCCCAAAATGCCCCCAAAAAAATTTTTCCAGAAAAAGTACTTACAATAAAATCTTCATTTTTTTTATCCATAGCACACCCAGATAAATCACCTAGGTATTACAATGCAAAACATTGTAATTATAGCAAGGAAATTATGAAAAAAATTAATGGCAAAGCAGCTCACATTCTTGCAGTTTTATTTTCTTTTGGCATTTGCATACGACATAAATATGCAAATTACTTAAATTAAGATAACATCTATATCAGTCATCAGTAATCGAAAGGCTTTAAAAAAAGGGAGACTGATATCAGAAGTGGGAAAAGTGTTACAGTAGTAATATACAATGCTAAAGGGAATGCATCACAGTGTAAAAAGCATAGAGGATGAGGCTCCTGGAACACAGTTAATTGTATGAAAGAAGGTGTTTGGGCTCTATAAGATAAAGGTTCATACTTGCCTTGCATAAAATACAGTGTATTGATGTGTTGGTATTTCTGTATTATCTTTGGATGAAAGACTCTCCAACAGCATGCCTGTGATGCTTTTTGGAGGAATGCACAATTTATTATTGGACTGTGTATTTGTGCTTTACACTGTGTAACTTTTTTATTTCTACTTGTATTGAAAATGGCATAGGTTTCACAAGTATTACATAAAATCTGTATTGTACACAGGAAAATTGTTTTAAATCATATGTTAGTTTTGTTCACTAACATAGACAATCTTCATAATGAGAAAGAAAAGTTGTATCATATATTTGTGAATCTTGATAAAGTACTTTACAGAGAACCAACACAAGCAATTAGATAGGCATTATGAAAAGGGCAGACATCAGAGAAATTTATGAGTCAGTGATGGTACTGGAACTTAATATAAGGCCTAAAGTAAAGACAGTGACAGTTATAATCGAAGAATTTGAAATAAATGCTTTGTTCATTAAGGAACAGCACTAAGAAAATTACTGTACAAAGAAGTGCAGAAAAGGTGGCCCCTAGAGCTTCTGAATGTAGATGATCTGGTATTAATAGTCGTAGCAGAGGAAGAGGTTTGATAGATTGTAAAAGATGGAAGTTTGTAAGGGAGAGGAGAGAGAAGTCATTGTAACGAAAATAAGTTTAATGATAACTAGAAAGAGAAAATGGGATAATCCAGTCATGAAAATAATAGTGTGGATGCTGCAGGAGGGATGTAGGGCTTGAATACAATATTATGTATTGAATGGAACATATATATGCTCAGATTGCAAAGTTTAAGTCGAATAAGGGGATTTTTATGCTTGGAATGGTTGAGAAGAGTTAATGGTGAAGAGAGAAAGGAGGACCATATTGTGATGGAAGGGAAGGCCTTAGAGGAGGTAGAACATTTCTTTCACCTAACATATTACAGTGTTGTAGTTGATATAGACAGAGGTTGCTGAAATGTTAAATAAAAAGTGTCCCATTTGTAAACCAAGAAAAAACTTACAATGAGTGTATAAGGCCTGTTGTGAGGCAGTGATTATCAGTTATCAAAATACTCATGAACCACTCCGTGATATAGGACCATTCTCTGTATACAAGGGTTTATGTGTAAAATCAGTCCACAGTAATATTTGGTTAAGGAAATAAGAAAATATATTAAAGTATTACAAAAAATTATATAAATATCTAATCCTAAGATAACTAGAATTAAAGTACAACATAACATTAAGACAAAACCTCACGCAGTGTATAAACATATACAAGCATTCACTTACCCCTTTGTATAATTATCGATGTACTTACAGGTAGTCAGGTAACGATCCTAAAATAGACAGTCACACTTACAAAATGACACTGAAAGACAATGGTACTTGGCATAAGGTGAAAACCTTTAATTAAACCCCTTAGGTTCTGGTGAATCACAGGAATATTCCTAATCCTGTGTACCTGCCACAAATTATTACTTGAGAAATTTCTCATGCTTTCCTTTGAGATATACTCATCACATTAAATCGTCAGTGTATCAAGTATTGGCACACCTGAAAAATACAGACACAATAAAGACTGGACTTATAATGGGAGTGTCTCTGGTCCATTCCGTACTCCACGGCACTTCTTATCCATACAAAATCCTTATGGTTTTCAATGCTTAACACCAGTGACTCTCAGATGTGATGGACTGCACTTTTCACTCCGCACAGTATGGAAGACCCCTCCATCACACAGACAAGCACCTTGCAGGTGCCTCAAACACTTTCTACAAAGTGTACTGACAACTGCCCAGTCGTTCAACCACCAAATCCAGTATCAACATAGTAAACTATAAGGCTTTTTATGGTTATTTCATTATCATCTTATCACACGTATTTCTCTAGCATTGGGAACGTGGATGCTTTGAATGAACATGTGAAAGATTAGAAAGAAGCATAACAGCAATATGTGGAGATTAATGGCTAAAGTGCATGGAGAAGGTAATAATACAGATGAGCAAATTGCTGAGAGATGGTATCTAGGGGCATTAAATTAGGACTGATATTTCAAAGATGAGAGTGTATGGTCAGGTGAAGAGAAGGGGAGAAGGGCAAGTCTGCCAGAAAAGTGTACAGGGAAGTGGGAGGGTGAAAACCAGTGGAAGGGCCCTGGGCCCTGAAAAAGTTCATAGATGAGGATTAGGGCAGAAAGTACTCAAGACAGAAGAGAATGAAAAGAATTTATTACATGTTTAAACCAGTAGAGGAAAAACTTAACTTATAAATACTTTTTATTCTGAAACTATTGGAAATCATATGGCAAAAAATATTTGTATATATTAATTTTTAAGTAATTGAAGTTTTCATTACTATTGGTGAGTGTCAGGAAAAAAATATCAAACTGGTTATAAAATATAATATAAAATTGATTTGATATAGATCTTTACATTATTTTCCTTTAGATAACTAAAAAACTCTTCTGTTAGAATGCTCTTTGGTTGTTGTATTGCCAATAAAATGGATTAGTGCAGGTTGTTTCACAACGTATAAAATTGTAAATAGGGGAATAAATTAGTAAAATCCATCTGAGTACAGATCGTGGAGAGGAAAAAAGTTTGTTTGATTGAGAGTTACTAATTGTATACCAATATGAAAAACCCATGAAAATGGAAATTCAAAGGGAAGAGCTGACATAAAATTGTTAGCATTGATGAGATTAACTATGAAAGTCACTCAACACACAATTACCTGTGCCACAGAAATAAATTTCTTTTGTACTTGGTAGTGCCCTAGTCTTTCCTGGGTTTGATTTTAATGAGTTTAAGATTTATGTTAACAAAAGTGTAGCGCTTTGTGTTTTTCTGTTGTGATTCACAGTCAGAAACTTGACTGTTACACTGAGTTGGTGTTAATTGTCCTGTAAATATTGATTAATCCCCCTCCCTGACTATCCCCTTGTGAATGAGGGCATCAAAGAACAACCACCTAAACCTGATTGTTAGTAATTAGGTATATGCAGTTTCTCCAGTGAATTAGCTAGGGCCTTTGGTTCTTGTCCATCAGCTTTGAAATTTTGTTATCAGGACTGATCATTAGGTAACAGACTTAGCAGTACCATGTACGGTACAGTGGTTTACTGTGCTTAGAGCATGAAGGAAGGGAAAGTGTTATGACTTGCCTGCATACTTAAAAGAAGAATATAGTAGATAAAGTGATTGAGTAAGGTAAAAATCTTATATTAACTTGGTTCTTGGTGTTGATTCACTGATGGTCCTTAAGGTGGTGTTCGTCAAATGTATATGCAGGTGGGTCTTTTGATATGGCCCCCCTGAAGGACTCTAATCTTTCCTATAAAAATTTAGTAACTTTGTTTGATGAAAAATACAGTTGACCCAACCGTATTTGCAGGGGTTAGTGACCACAACCACCCACGAATACCAAAAATCCGCGATATTCTGGAACCTCCCTCTAAAAACACTTATATGTAACTGCCAATTTCAAGCCAATTAGCATTGGGGAAATCTGGTACCCTACTGTGTGATTGGCTCCTTCCAGCCAATAGCTGTCATTGTTGAGAGAGAGAGAGAGAGAGATGAGATGAGTATAGTATACTTTAAACTAGAATGCCTATAACAGCTTATTTTAATAGTCCAAACAAAAACATACCCCAAACTATTATCCTAAAACACTTTAATAACATTTCAAAGTCATCTTACAGCATTACCCTTAAAAATATATGTCTCAGAGTTACGTGTTAAAACTAATAAAGTTACCCGTGAGAGAGAGAGAAACAAAAATACATATGACAGTATGTACACAATGGTAAATAAGAATCAATTCACAAAACTAGGTCATAAGAATATACAGTCTCAGTAAACATCATAAAAAAAGAGGGGAAACTTCCTCACAAAGCATCAGAGCTACAAGCCAATCAGCAACTAGCAAAGTTGATATCCTGCTCTGTGATTGGCATTTCTGGTCCCTCCACCCAATAGCGTATCGTGTTGCAAGCCAATTAGCATCAAAGTAACATACCCTGCTGTGTGATTCCTACTTCTAACCCTTCCAGCCAATAGCTCCCTTTCTATCTGTCTATCTATCCATCTTGCATTCTATAAGTATCCTTTGGCTTAAAGAGAGTGAAGGGCTGAATTGAGTTGTTTACATTGGTTAAACAATTAAAAATGTCAGTAATACAGTATATATGTGTAATCTGTCTATCAGCCATTCTCCCTTTCTATCTGTCTATCCATCTATCCATCTATCTATCTATCTATCTAACTATCTCTCATTCACATATCTAAAGAGATAAGAGAGAGAGAGAGAGAGAGAGAGAGAGAGAGAGAGAGAGAGAGAGTATCTTTGAGAGAGAGAGAGAGAGAGAGAGCAACTCTTTGCCCAGGTGCTAACCCCCCTTCATGGTCAATATGTCAAGATGGTTGACTGTTAGGCCTTCATCCCTCCCCCTAAGTCAGAGACAAAACAATTATTGAGCTAAAATCTTACTTAATTTACTATATTTTCCTTAATGAATTGATATTTTGCTGTGTTTACATTAATATTAATATTTGAAAATTAGTAAATCATTTATTTATCATACAAAACAAATAGACATACATATTACATATACATAAAAATTCTCTCTTATCTTCAATTTCATCTGATGAAGAGTTAGAGAAATTTTATTTCTGGTGATAGAAATTCATTTTCGCTATAATGTGGAGATTCCACAATAAGCTGTAGGTCCGTTGCTAAGTAATCAGTTGGTTCTTAGCCAATAAAATAAGTCTAATCCTTCAGGCCAGCATCCTAGGAGAGCTGTTAATCAGCTCAGTGGTCTGGTAAAACTAAAGTATACTTAACTTTTTCAGTGAGAGAGAGAGAGAGAGAGAGAGAGAGAGAGAGAGAGAGAGAGAGAGAGAGAGAGAGAGAAATGCAACTCACACACTAGTGACAGTACCTACCAAAGCATCAAGCTACAAGCTTTGTCATTGGCTACTTCTAACTCCTTTAGCCAATAGCGTGTTGTCATGGAGAGAGAGAGAGAGAGATGGGGGTAAACAATTTTTTTATACAGTACGTATTAAGATGATAATAGATTGATATTGAGGGATTTTCCTTTAATATTTGATTGATATTTTGCTGGTTTTGCATTAATATTAATATTTGAAAATTAGTAAATAAATTATTTATCTTACAAAATAGATACATATTACATATGCATAAAAATTCTCTCTTATCTCAGTAAGAGAGAGAGAGAGAACAAAAATACAACTCAGATGCTGTTGACAGTACATATAAAGCATGGAGCTGCAAGCTTTGTCATTGGCTACTTTCAACTCCTTCAACCAAGTGTGTCATCATAGAGAGAGAGAGAGTGGACATCATTTTTGGTACAGTAAATGTTATGATGATAATAGATCAATATTGAGGGATATATCATGAAATGAAGATGAAGGGGTAATGGCAGTGAATGTAGTTATGGATGCCTTTTCAGACAAATAAGTCTAATATCACTATTTCATAGCTGATGATCATCATTGCCATAAATGCCATGTAAAAAGAGGCTTCTAAAATTCTACCACTCATGACTTTCTTGTACTTTATCCTCCACAAATCTTCACTCGTCTCCAGCCACCCTTCTCATGCCTCTTATTCAAGTAGGTCTGGGTCTTCCAGCTTCTGGTACCCACAGGAGCGAAGGTGAATATTGCCTCGTATTGTTCTCACAGGGGTTGCACCAAGGACATGTCTAAGCCATCTCCATATGCCTTCTATCATTATCTCATTTACATATGGGGCTTCCATAATTTCCCTTGTAGTATCAGTAATACTAACCTTCAATCTGACTCATAATATTCTACTAGAGCCTTAGTTTCAAATTAATAAAATCTCTTAAGAAATGGTTGCATTGTCCTACCATAAGTCATGTCCATTTAGCAAACCAGATTGCTAACTTTGGTATGCAATATCAGTCTAACTTTAGTATGCAATTTCAGTATGTACAGTAACAGTTCAGGGTACATTATAAGTGAAAAGAAAATGTTAATAACTAATTTCCTATGACACAGGTCAGGTTTTCTTTCTTTTTTATTTTGTCCTCAGCAATGCCCTAGAATAAAGCTCAATATATCTCTTTGAAAAAGAGAGTATTAACCTTATACAATGCACTAAAGTTAGACCACATGTAGAGTATGCTGTTCAAGGTCACAATGCCAGGGGAAGTACATAGAAATGACTTGAAGCTTTACAGGTAAGAACAATCAAATTAATACTGAAGCATCATTGAGAAACATTGGAAATTGAAAATGACAAGAATGGCTAAACATGTACTTTTAGAAAGGGATCAGTTGAGTTGGCAGCTAATAGAAAGATTCAGGATACTCATGTATAAATGATATAAACTACTGAAATTTATGTGCCTTAATTAATAAACAAATTAGATCCAGTTGATAGAAGCTAAAGCTAAAAAGATACAGTAACACTGACAATGTGAAATTCCTCACGTATGAAACACCCTCATTTGGAACAGACTCATCTGAGACTATGAATAGCTCCACCACCAGACAGATTAGGTAAGGTGATCTAGACTTGTGGTTTACTTATATTTATTTTTCAAGGTATCCTTCCAGATAAACTGGTAGGTTTTGAGACACCTTTAGCTACGTAATTTCGTGCAACTTACTTGTATCATCTTGAAAAGGATTGGGTTTTTATCCTCTCTCTCAGATATACACTAAAGCATGTACTGTACTGTTATGTTTGTGCACTGTAAAAAGTGACTAGGGTAATCTCTCCTGTATCCAGACTAATGCATCCAAGGCCCTGTCGGATAATGGAAATTCCCAGATATGATAAAAAAAAAGGCACTCTACAGATGTAAAATGGCACCTTCGTACTGTTATTCCTCTTACCATGTCAATACTGCATAACCACACTAAATATTCTAGTGATCAGTAAACAGCACACCTTAGTCTGTTTATAAACAATGCTGAAAACACTGTTCAGTGCCTTAGACAAATAAAAACTAAATTAATATTAAAATTCTCTCTCTCTCTCTCTCTCTCTCTCTCTCATCTATGATATGCTGAAACTTCTTACATGGGCCTTAGAAAAATTTTTTGTTATAAAGAATAGCTTGAAAAGAGAATGAGAAAGCCAGACAAACACACAAGATTATGTATATATGTGTACACTTACATACACACATGTATACATGCACATGCTGATTTTATATTGAGCATGTAGCTACCATTTTCTACTGCATTTTGGTGCCTCCACATAAAAAATCTAATGAGCATTTAATTCAAATTTGTGTGTGTGTGTGTGCAGGGCTTTTTAAAGAGTTATTAGAGCAGTTTTATGCATTTTGCATGGCATACAAAAACTTATGAAATCTTTATACTATCCAAAACATTTCATAAGCTACAAGAGCTTAGGCTATCATAAATCAATGTTTGAAACCTTTAGTAAATATGTAATGCACTCTATGTACTAATTAACTCGATTATATTTATTACATTCCATTAAGGAATATTAGATATTACATTCCATTAAGGGATATATAACTTTGTCATGTACTGTATATTGAGTTCATACTTTGAATATGAGCAGCTTATAGAACAAAGTGATTCATGCCGAGTCCTCAAAGGGAAAGATCCTATTCAGCAACGATAGCTGCATGGGGAATAGAATTCCTTCTGGAAGGTTTCTCCCATGGCTAGCTAAAATTTGTGTCCCTGAACCTTCTGGGTTCAGCAGAGCCATTTCAGTGGCAGTGTCCACTTCATATTCTTTAGTAAGAATGTCAACCCCACGTAAAGATTCCTCTACTTCCTCTGTGGGGTGGTTAACCTGGGAGGTATTGGACACTGATGTTATTGGGTTTTGGCCCAAACATTGATGATGTTCAGAGAAAGGGCTAAATATCTGCTGCCGGAGTTCTGCCAGAAAGATATAATCTCCCCCCTTCCTCACCCCTACTGAACCTTAGGACCCATTGAGACAGCTTAAAGGGAGCTGTTTCATCCTCAAAACTTGCTGCCAGGAGCATACTACAAATCTTGCCCATATTTGGTGACCAAGCAAATTTTTATTGTTTTTTACAAGTACTATGCTCATGGCAGGTGGTATGGTTCGTACCCACAGGCAAAAAGTGAACCGAGCAATTTGCTACGGAACACTTAAACTGAGGGTCCTGCCTAAGAAGGGGTTCCTACCTAATTTGGTTAGACTACTACCTTTTCTAGGTTTATATCACCTTTAAGGATATTGGTTACATAAGACCCTACTAGTATGCAGTCTTACAGATAGGCTACCGATTCATAAAAACTAGGTTATTTTATTGAGCCTAGGATACTGTTTATATATAATCTTAGGCTTATTTGTTCTTTCTTAACCTAGTACAGGGTATTGCCTAATCCAGATTATTATAGATCACTCTTAAATGTGTAGGCTAGGTTATATAAAGACAGAAAACGTACTAATATGTAACCTTATAGTTAGTCTACTGTTTTTTGTTTAACCCAAGTTGTTGTTTAGATCCAATCCTAGGCTATTTAGTATACTAAATAAAACAGTAACTCACTAATGTGTAACCCTATAGCCAGGGTATAACTTACTCTAATGTAGGCTACTGCCTAACCTGGATTATTTAATTCACACTTAAGCATATGGGTTACATAAAACACAATTAGGCTACCTTAGTATGTAGCCATTACTATTTCATCTAGTCCTAATTACTGTTTCATTTAGTCCTAGGTTACATGGTCTAGGCTAACAGTTTAGTCCAAAAATGGGATGTTTCGTAAAAAGTTACCACTTAACTTCATATAAGATAATGCCTGGGCTAGTCCTGGATTATTTAGCTCATGTTTAAGTGCACAGGCTTATATAAAAGGAAAAAATTTATACTAATATGTTGTCTTATTGTTAGGCTATCAATTTATTTTGCCCAGATATTGTTATTATCTGATCCTAGGGTCCTCGGTCTAAGCTAGCCCACTTAGGATATGTAATCCAAGGACATAGGCTACAGACAACATCCACTATTAATCTAGTCTAAATTATTCTCACTTGCTGCCTAGATTATTGTAGATATTGTATAATCTGAAAGGATTTTCTATATTAATGATAAGTTGTGGAACAGTAGAATTTTTTCAGAGTATTGGTAATGAAGTGAACCGTTCGCTGTAGACCAAAGAGAGTTGATGGCCCCTTAGTCTTTAACGGCCCGGTTGTAAACAAGAGGGTGCGTGCGCTTGCACAATAGTCACTTCTCTTTCTTGTGGGTTCTTTTGACGTTGGAAAAACTGGGTTCAGCTTGGCTGAAGACAAGGGAAAGTGCCCTCTTATCCTTGAGTCGGTTATATACTCCATCCCATGTTATAATGTTAATCATTACAACACAATACCTGGCCAAAAAGACCATGGTAGACCATGGAAGGGGACCCCTTGAGGATGAAACAAGTGACTAAGCTATCAAAAAAATATTTTCAAACACAGAAGAGAAAGTTGAACAGCAGGTCAGAGAAAGAAATGCACGTCTAGATGAGATGGCGGTCAAAAGAAAACTGCGTAGAACTGAATGCACACCGACTTGGTGGGCGGTGCTTCTGCCCCTACTATCAGTAGCTATTACCAGGCAGTGCTTCTGCCCCTACTGTCAGTAGTTATTACCATAACCACCTTGCAAAAGTTTAACAGCTGGACTTCCAGCTTGCTGAAAGTTAAACCAGTATGTGATAAAGACCAAGGGTTTGTATTTGTGTAGGAACAAACAGTACATAGCAAGTGCGTACTGTAGTTTACGTCAGTGTGATTCATATGTGTACATATACACGTGCTCACAGATTTGATGTACATAAACATATGAACACAGACTGATGGCAGAGACTGGTGGGCAAGAAAAGTTCTGACATAACAAGGTTTGCCATTTATAAATCTGTTCAAGTTTTCCAGTTTGCTGTTATTCAACCTAAGGAAAAGCTTATATACAGTAATAGTAAAATCAATGAATGTAAAAAATCCCAAAAGATTGTATTTTTAAAATTAGTGAAAAAATTATATGAGGCAGTTGAAATTGACAAAGGACTGTCAACCCTCCCCACTCAGCTCTCCAGGCCCTCTCACCCCATAGGTGCTTACCCTAGCCCGACCCCATTTTCCCACAATACTCAGCCATTCAAAAGCAGTAAACAGCTGGACGTTTAAGTGACATTCGATGCTTATGAGCCAATAACAGTCGTGAAAGCTCGCAAAAAATCAAATGTTCTCCTACCCCTTCCCACCCATCCTGCCCAGCCTTCCCCCCAAAAAAAAAAAAAAAAAAAAAAATTGAGCTTACCACCCCTAAAATAATTCTTTCTCGGCCAGCTTATGCCTTTAAGTCTACTTTACCAACACTTCTTTCTGCCCTCACTGTGTTGCCAACTATCCAAGTGCAGTTTTTAATTTTTATCAATTGTATATGTACAGTATATTGTACATATATAGTGGTACCTTGACATACAAATTTAATTCTTTCTGTGACCGAGCTTGTAACTCAGTTTGCTTGTAAATCAAATCAAATTTCCCCATTAAAATGAATGGAAATACTGTACTGTACTGTACTGTTGATCTGTTCCAGCCCCCCAAAAACACACAAATTTTTGTTGTTACATGTTTTTAGAAAAGAAAAATGTACTTTATAAATAACAAATACATGTAATATATAAAAAGTAATAATACGTAATAAAAGTGAATGTATAGAAATATACTGGTGTTATTAAGTGTACTTTACCTTGAAGATCACATGAAGAAGATGGCAGAGGTGGAGCAGCGAGACAAGCAGGCTAGTGAGTGTCTCAGTGGATATGGAGGGTGGTGATGGGAGGGAGGAGGTTAGCGGAGGAGGTTTTTTCATGTGCTCTATCAGTAACTTAACTGACTTGCTACACGCTTAATGTAGCATTGCTAAATTCAGCTTACACACTGTGTATACTACACTTTATCATAAACTTAATTGCTACTCTTTTTATTTTTAATCTTCTTCATCGAGTTTTTTTCACGTTGTGCTCCATCGCTAAATTAACTAACTCACTACACACTTTAATGCTGTATTGCTAAATTTAATTTACACACTACATCTGCTACACTTTATTGCTAAACTTAATTGCTACCTTTTTTATTTTTAATCTTCTTCTTCACTAACTTTTGCCTTTTTTACCACACTTTCCTCGCTTACATGTGTAGGGCGTTTCACTATAAACCTGTCCAAGGTGGTTTGTTTCTTCCTGTCTTTCAAAATTTTTCGAAAATGAGCTAGGCAAGTGTCATTAAACATCTCTGACGCACGACCTGTTGCAACTTTTTCAGGGTGTTTCTTCTCAATAAACACTACAATTTTCTCCCACATTCCCAACACTTCCTTAATCTCATTTGTAGCAACCTCTGCTAACACTTGCTCCTCCTTTTCCTCCTCCAAAACCTGCAAAGCCTCCATACACTACTGCTGATGTAGCGCCTTTAATACCCCATTGTCAGCTACTCATTGTGCTCCTCGACAAAGTCGTTGACATCTTCTTCATCCACTTCCAGGCCCATGTACTTCCCGAGGTACGCAATATTTTCCACCACTAGCTCTTCAGGTTCGAATCCTTCGCAGTCCCGTTCGGACACAACCTCAGGCCACAGCTTCATGCAGAATTTAAGGTCCTCCTTGTAACACCCTGCCAAGCCATGTTGATAATTTTGAGGCAGGTCATGATATTGTAGTGATCCTTCCAGAACTCTCGAAGAGTGAGGTTTGTGGCCTCCATAACCTCAAAGCAGCACTTGAACAGGTGTTTGGTGAAGAGCTTTTTGAAATTTAAACTACAGATTTTCTTTGGTTACCTTGTGGGACTTAAAGGCTCTGAGGGTTTCCGAGTAATATACAAGTAGCGGCTTAACTTTGCAGTCACCACTCGCATTCGCACATAGCGCAACGGTTAGCCTGTCCTTCATAGGTTTGCAGCCTGGCAAGCTCTTCTTTCTTGTTATATAGGTCCTCCCCAGCATCTTTTTCCAGAAGAGTCCTGTCTCGTCACAGTTGAAGACTTACTGGGTGACATATCCTTCTGCTTCTACAAGTTCGGCAGACCTTTTAATAAACTTCTCAGCTGCCCCCTCACATCGGAGCTTGCTGCCTCACCATGCCTGACAATGGAATGAATGCCAGTCCTCTTTTTAAAATTATCAAACCAGCCCCGACTGGCTTTGAAGGACTCTTCCAATGCTTCGTCCATTGGTGTTCCTGGCATCTTCTGCACCAAATCCACGTAGATGCCTCATGTCTTCTCACAGATGATGCTCTCCATCCTGGTATCTCCTGTGAGCTGCTTCTCATTTAGCCACACCAACAACAACTTCTCCATCTCTTCATGGGCAGAGGTCCGCGGGTTTGAAATAATCTTAATGCCCTTGGCTGGTGTCATAGCCTTTATCGACTCCTTCTGCTTCAAAATCGTACAGATCATAGAAGTAGTCTGGTCGTATTGCTTTGCCAAGTCCATAACATGCGCAACTTGATCGTGTTTTTTTATGATTTCAAGCGTCATATCCAAGGTAATTGGGCTTTTCGTCTCAGCACCGGTCGTAAGACTCACTTTCTTAGGACTCATGGTGAAAACTTGAGAAATTTTCCAAAATACAGGGGCACAGTGAGAAAACATTGAGAAATGCTACGAGATACTGCAGAGATGCTTGCATGGCAACATAACCATGTGAACTGAATGATACTGATCAGCTAGGCTTCTCGGTGCTAGCAATGGCAGATGCATTGGGAGATGGCGTCTCCCAGGCTCGCTGGCTCGTAGCTCAAATCTTGGCTCACTTCCAAAAGCAAAAAATCGCTCATGCGCTGGCTCATATCTCAGAAGACTCGTACGTAGTCAAGGTTTGACTGTATATTGTGTTGTTGGGGACCTTCTGGATAACATCAAGGTCTGGATATGGTGAAACATGATAATTGAAGGACTAGTGTATTGTACTCATTTATTGTATTAGCTTTGGGGAGGTTTTCACTGTTATCCATATTTTTCCATATAATATGATTAATACCATGTATAATCAATTTACTGTAGGCAGTCCCTGGTTATCGGCGGGGGTTCTGTTCCGACGGCATGACAGTAAGCGAAAATCGCCAATAATTGAATTTTCGGTTATCGGCGTCTCTGTTTGGTATGTATTGGTGCCAATAAGCAATTATTGGCACTGATAAGCAGAAATCGCACATATCGGTGCTGAAAATCACCAATTTTCGTCGCTAGACAAGCCACTGAAAAACCGGATCACTGATAACTGAGCCCGCTGACAACTGGGGACTGCCTGTATTGGAGTGTTCTGGTGTGAGGAAAGAAGACAATGCCATGCTCAGATAATAATGGATGATACTTATTTTTACAGGCTTAATTATCTTTGAATGTCTTTCAGTATTAAAGAAAAGGATTAATGGTAGCAAAATTACCTGATAGCAAATTATCCTAGTAACAAGGTGATTGACAAGTTAATTATCAAGGAGCATATTCCATGAACTAACCTAGAACTATACCCTTAAGTTCTCTTAAACATATGTAGTTGAAATGTATGTCTGAATGTTTTATTATTTTGTAAGTTCATTATCAGTTACTGACTTTGAGCAGTTGAAATTTTTTTAGGAAAAAATGTCAGACCACACATCGATAATTAATGATTATTTTGGGACAGTTTTCTTTTACAAAAGTTTAGCATATGTATGTTACAATTGTACAGTGTATGGAAATAATTTTTACACTATTTCTTTATCTCTTTCAACAGGTCAAGTTCAATATTAGGGAAGATAAAGGTAGTGACTGTATATATATGGAATGTGAGGGAATTGGCTTACTGCCAAAACAGCGGTAAGGTAAACATCCAAGATAAGTAGAGGATTGTTTTTAGTTATGTTGGTTAATCTCATTCTAATATTATTATTATTATTATTTTATGATTATTGATTCCTTACTATTATTGTAGTAATTGTTAAAGAACCAGCAATTTTTCACTTTATTTTTTGTATATTTATTGTATTGTCCCAGGGCTTTTTTTGAAAACAGAGCTACAACCTATTTTTGTGAAGAAATTATCAAGTTCAGGTAGTGACTGTATATATATGGAAATTTATTTTTGCATTGTCCCATTTTCATCCACAATTTATTTGCAGCAGTTGGTGGTGAGGTTTTGTTAGAACAGCTCATTGAATATACAACAGAAAAATTACATGAAAGAGGAATAATAATAATAGCTATATCAGAGGCATACTAATAATTGCCCAGTGATTTTGATAAAGCAAATGATGATCATAAAAATCTTGTTCAGGATATTTTTTACTTTGAGAAAGCATCAGCATTGTAATTGTATTTTAATATTACCAAACTGACCATGTTAGTGTTGCTTCAGGACTAAAGATCACAATATTGTCAAAGTGATAATGTGAAAATTGGGTGGTAAATTTTAGAAAAAGCATCATGTTCCATTTTAAGTGTCTTAAACAGTAGACAGGGATCTACCATACCACTGTGGAGTGTTGCATTAATATTGACCATATTAGCTTAATAAAAATAGTATTCCAGAGAATGGTCATCAACAGTCTGAATGCTCTGTTAGAATTAGACTACCCTAGAAGGTAGTCTGTCGATTGACATACAGTAATGTGAGGCTAGTCGGTAGTACTGTACACTTTATGGAATACTGGAATGCTAGAAAAGCTTTGACATTCAAGTTACCATGGAAACTGTATTCAGACATTAAATACTTTAGGGTTCCATAACCCTTTACTGTATTAGCTGATAATTAATGGTTTTGTACAAGCAGTTAAATATACAGTATTGCATTCTTTAGATTGATGTGTTTACTTATTGGTATGAAGATGATATAGACAGTAATTAGGTTATAGGGTAATGTTTTATATAAGTAAAGATTTCATTATTTAAAGTATTGTACTTGATTAATAAATTATCTTTTATGATATAGCCAAGGTATACTAGATGTGGGTCATCTTTTGGAATTTATCTTTTTACTGAATTCTTCTTTCCCATTGATGATTCCTTGGATAAAGGAAGTGAAGAATAATGTGTAAGTTAATTTTGGAATGTTAAAACATGAAATTGTCATTATTTTTGGCAACAGCAAAGAGTTATCTTTTATTCTACCTTCTGTTGCTCCTGTTAAATTATTTTTGGATACAATTGCTGCAGTTGTTTTTCCATTTTTGTTTTCTACTTCAGAATTTATGCAGTGTCCATTGAACTTTTTTGAGTTGCTTGCAAGCTTTTAAAATTAAGTTTATACAGTTTAAGAAAGCGATTGTACTGTATAATTTGGATAGGTATTACACTTTGAAGAAAATGGTAACAGAATGTGGACTTCCTGTAATAGATATAACTGGAGTTAGTTTTTTTTTGTCACTGTAATGACTGCACTGTGAATTTTATGCTGCTAGTTAAACTTTGAAGCAAAGTATTGAATGTGTTCTTAAAAGCTTTGCTACGTAGTAAAATTCTCTAATTTCAGTATTTCTTGTGTTTTCTTGTTTTGTAAAATAGATGCAGTCTTTAAGAGGAGTACATTATCAGGTGTCATTAGCTACGTATAGAATGATAATTGATATTAATAAGGCTACCTGAGTATTCAAGGTAAAGCAATTCTAAGTTTAACTGAAGCAGCATTGTGCAACACTCCAAGTACAGTTGTATAGTACAGAGTTGATGGTATTTGATAATATTTCCATAATATATCTCTAATACAATAACATTATTCAGCTGTAAGCACAAGTATTATTGTAACTGTGATATTGTAGTGTTAGAAGTACTGTTACAGTATCTCCTCGTATGTAGTAATAGACTTCTTCCTAGTGCAATTAGTTATTTATTTTCATTACTAATATCAATAACTTGCATGCGAAAGGGCTCAGTTCCCTGTGCTGATATCTTAAAAATATAGTAATCAAACAGGCTGTTGATGAATTTCTCCTCTTCTTGCTTTTGTCTTACTTTTATTTAATCATTGTAATACTTTATTTATCTCATGTTTAAATACTCTTCAGCCAGATTGGTTTGGTAACATGAAGACTGGAGATGTTAGATTTGTTTTGAATAAATTCCTGAAGAAATTATGTGACAATATACGAGTAAGTCGCCTTGTATTTTCTTTTTCACTCTCAACTTTTTAGTACCTAGTAGAAGTCATTCAGTAATATGAAATTTTGCTACAGTCGCAATGTCTGTATGTATGTTAGTATAGCAGAGAGCATGTAAAAATAATTTCAGGTATACTAAAACCTGATTATTTAGGATGAATGTTGTTAAAGTTAGCTTACATCTTTGTGCTGGTAAGTGTAATCGGCATTCAAAGTAAAAGAAGAAAAGTGCTTGGCTGACCTGAATGGACTCTCCATAATCACCTGTCTCCCACAGGTGGTATTGGAATGTTTACATTGTGGTCAGAATTACTTTGGTCGGCTTATGAGTTACATGGTCTTCAGCCTCCCTTCTCATAGTTCTCATTCAAGTAAGTCTGAGTCTTACAACCCCTCTGATGCCCACAGGAGCCCAGCTGACATAATCACCCATGGGCTGTGTGAAGGATATGTTCAAACCATCTCCATCTCTTCCATTATTATCTTATCTACTTATTGAACTTCCGTCATTTTTCTTTAATTCTGTCTCACACTCTGACTCCTACTATTCTTCTTAAATCTTCATTTTTGAAATGAATCTTACTTCTATTATATCATATTCCTTGCATCAGGTTGGAGTGTGAAAACTAAAAAATTAATAGGACCGTTTAATTTGAACCATCTCTGATGCATCCCTTTATGGTAAACTGCTTGTTCGAGCACTACTGTTTTCCATTCAGTTTTTGCTCTGCCGTTTGCCCGTGAGGACACATTTGAGTGTTGTTGCCATTTTTGTTGTCAATTTTGATTTGATTTTGTTTTTAATGCAGGATAGACATTCTGGAAGATGACGACAAAGCATATGATATGTAAGGTAATAGAGTGTAACGCCTGTCTTTTCTCTTTTGCCAATGATGGTCTCAATATGTGCATAGTGTTAACCCACTTTTTCACGCTTCACTTTTGCGTGCTTCATTTCGTAGTGGATTTTTGTGGAACATATCTTTCACTTTTCCACGGGAACTTTCACCAATTCACAAATTTTTCTATAGACCGTATCTCTAAAATTATCACTAGTTCACTTTTTTTCTTAGAGCAACACTATTTATTCATTAATTACTGTATTTTTCCATATTGTGTTTGTGACTAAATAGAGATTTCTATGATAAAAATGATTTCAGTGTACTTATACCATACTGTACAATATCTAAAATATTCGCTAATTATTTTCATTTTATTTTCCAGTCTGCTTTTATTGAAATGCACAAAGCTGTAATTATAGCATGGATCATATGAAAAAGGAATGACAGAGTAACATTACGTTTATTTGTAAAACTGTACTGTACAAAGCAAATAATTATTTGTTTTGTATAGTACAATATAGTTTTATAGGTAAATGTGACGTTACTTTGTCATTCATTTTTCATATTGTCCATTCATTATTTGTTATGTACAGTATAGTTTTATAGATAAATGTAATGTTCCTTTGTCATTCATTTTTTCATATTGTCCATGCTATAATTACAACTTTGTGCATTCCAATAAAAGCAGACTGGAAAACAAAATTAAAATAATTAGCGAATATTTTAGATATTCTACTGTACAGTATGCTCTATCATCCAAAAACACATTACAGTATGTAATATCATTTCAAATACATCTCACATTACCCTTAAAGAGAGAGAGAGAATTGTAAACCTGTTTTCCTCATCCTAGGGCCCAACCCGGAATGAGCATAACAGATACAGTAGTACAGTAAAAGTACACTAAATAATTTTCATCATAAAAATTTTTATTTAGTTATGAATACAATATGAAAGAATACAGTAATTGGTGAGAAAACAGTGTTGTTCTTCAAAAAAAGCGAATTAGTGATCATTTTAATTGTTTTTACCAATGTAAAAGGAAAACGGAACGACCAGTACTATGAGAGAAAATGGCTATGCTTATGTATACAGAGGTAACTTTATTAGTTGTCAAACATTCTGTAAGAGATTTATTTAATTTGTATTAAAGATTTAATTAAATAAATCTTTCATATAGATTATAGATATTTTGCTGTGGTTACCTTAATATTAATATTTTAAAATTAGTAAATCACTATTATAGGCATTTGATGGGTTTATACTTAAAGTAACAGTTGTAAAAGGTTTGGGGTGTATTTTTGTTTGAACTATTAAATTAGGCAGGGAACTTTTAAAATAGGCAATTATAAGCATTTTAGAGGAAGCGGTAAAGGGTATTTGGCAATTATAAGGGTTTTTAGAGGGGATTTTGCGTTTCTGCGGATTTTACATTTCTTCAGTGGGTTCTGGAACCTATCCCCGTGAAAAAGTGGGGGAACACTGTAAATGTAGGGGTAAGGACTGTTCTTTCAGCGACAGTTGGAGTCATTTTACTGGTTTTCCATATTATATTTTGAATACCGTATATTAAGGTGTATAAGTCAACCTTTATATAAGATGAGGTAAAAAATTATGGCAAATTTTCATGAATTTATCATATATGATGTTATTACAAGTGCTGTTTTACTTATTGTATCCTTAGAAATTCAAAATAAACAAAATAACTAAGCCAGTTCTATATCATGTTTTTCCTACACACATCGCCTATAAGGGGAACCATTGTTATGTTTACGTTTCATTGCCAGTCACAAACAACCCTTAACAGCAATAGGATAATGTACAATAATTATCCTTCATATGACTAAATTGTTCTAAACAGTTGTATATGATCCAAAGTTCTGTTATTTACCACCATAATGATAATGAATTTTTAATGAAAAATTAATATGTTGTTATCCTAAATGTTATCACTGCTGTAATTACACTACCATTAAAATTTCTAAAAGGTTAACGAAAGATAAAGGTTGCTGTGATAGCAGCCATACTTGATGTTTACATTTTCTCAGCAGGGCTCGCATAGATAAAAATTGATTTCATTGATAATGAATTATTCTTCAAATATGCCAATAATATGTAAGGTAAAAATGGTTTTATTACCTTTATTATCAGTTTTTTTCATAATGTGAATCTCTTCATGTATTTCAGTGGTTATTGCACCGAGGCTGAGGCTAGCCTACCAATAAACATCACCACTGAAAGCTCCCTGTATTATTGAGGGTATGAGGTTTGGGAAATTGGTATCCAGTGTAGCAAGTCTTAGGACTACATTTGAAAAGTTTTGGAGTTTACCACTGCTACACTTCCTTTGTTACCAGTGCAAATGAATTGTTCTTTTTTGGGTTCCCCCCTTATAGCCAACCTTAGCCATGCCCATGTGATACTGCCCTCACTTTTGGAGGTACAGGGGAGCAGGGTATATTGGGGAGAGGAAGTGATGTTTTCTTGTTGTCTCCTTCCTGGTGGCCCACCTGGTGCAAGTCACATACAAGTTGGAGTTCAACCACCAAAGGTTGAGCATAATATCAGCAGAGTTAAGTTAGGCAAGGTGTAGGCAATTTAGTTGGAGATCAGAATGCTCGTTACAAACCTAATTTTGTCTTCCAGGAGGCTGTGGATTCCTAGCAGTCCCTATCCAGGATCCTTTTCCAGTTCTTTGGTTATTTCTATCCCTGGTTTGGCAACATCTCCTTAAAAGGGTGTTTTGATGGTTTTTTTAGGGCACTCTTTTCCTTCGCTTCCCAGATTTTCTGGGTCTGTTAGTCATCTCCACGTCATGTATCGAACATGCGGGAGGTTTATTTTTATCATAACAGGGATTGAGAGTGATCAGTTTGCTCGTTATAGATTGCAGTCACCATTGGTGCCACATCATACTAAGGCATCACTGTAATAAACCCAACTCAGATTGATTTAACATTTATTTGCTCTGCTTCTTATGTGGTTTTTGGTCAAGGTTTGCCGCAATGAAGATGGTTATAAAGACACAAACGACCATTAATGATACATTCCATAACCCAGCAATACCAATCCTCACACAGTAGAAGCACTGTACAAAACATAGTGCTCAGACAAATACAGCAGCAAAAAAATCGAGAAAAGCCACTATGAATCTAATTAATACGATCACCCAAAACTTAAAACCAATGGCTGGAGGACAAAAGAAAGAGTAGGCCCCATGGAGGGGTCAGGTGAGAGCTGACTTCTGTGGAAAATGAGAACAGGAGGTGAAATGTAAGTGACCAATGTCTTCAAGTTGTAATAGCAAACAACTGAAGAACCTGGTATACAGTTGTAAAATATTTACATGAAAATATACAAGTAAATTAAGTACCATATGAATAAACTAACAGAATAAAATAACAAAAATATTTGATGAATGTTTGTTACACCTGGTGCAGGACAAGTACTTAACCCATTACATATACTTTCTAACTTGGATTGACATAGTATCAGCTAGTATTACATTTTCTATGCCTTTTGTAATGTTTATTGCTTAGTCATACTGTACTCCTGAAGTAACAAAGACCATCTCATTAACCTCTGATTAGAATTTTGCATTTGTTCCTCCACAAATACAAACCCCTCATTCTTTACACAGGACTTAGCTTGTGAACATGAGCTGGAATAGCCGTTTAACTTTCAGACGAGGTCATTAACTACCAATGGGGGAAGCCCTACCCACTTGTCGGTCTGCAATCCACTTTGTTTTTGGCTGCCATCGAGTTGTTGTTGTTGCGGTTCCCCAGACTCTGTTATGCCAGGAAGCCTGCACCGCGCAAGAAGGACACCACGCTTACTGGATCCGACCATAACTGTGTGGTAGTGTGGATGTTGTGTTGTTGTCTAAGGGCTGCCAAGTTAGGGCAATCTACTAAGAGAGAGATTGTGTGGGGACTAACTTGGCAGAGTGGACATATGTCTGTTTGGGTGTTGTCTATGCGGTGTTTGTAGGTGTTTAGTGATTGGTGATGACCACAGCGAAGTCGAGTCAGGTGTACTCTCTCCAATCTTGAGGGCTGTGTTTCTGTGCTGCTTATGTTGGGTGGGGGGGTGCTGAGTATTTTGTTGTTGGGAAGGTTATTAAGTACTTGTCTGGTGAGGTGAGTATGGATGTGCTTTTTGTTTTGTGTGATGTTTGTGGGTGGTGGTATAGAATTCAAGATATTTGTATAGTGTCTGTGTGGTGTATTAGGTTCCGGAGTGGACGCGTCATCGTCGTGGGACCTCTCCAGACGGCGGTGGAACGACGGCCGCCTGGATCAAACGTCCACAATACAACCCCACTGCGAAGACAAGGGAGGGGAGAGGAGGAGGAGTGGCTCCCCAATGCTCCGCAGGGTACTGCTGCCATCGAGTGAAGACGTATGCTGCACTCTCCACCCGACTGCTGTTTGCTTTCATGCCTATTTCTGTTGATTACTTTGTTGATGATATTGTGTTTGCTTTAATAAATTATGCAAACCTCTCTGGCATTTCGTTTCGCTTGGAGGAGTTGTCCTCGGGTGGGATGCACGTTCTTAGGGCATAGGGAGACTGCCTCATCTAACCTGGCCTTTGCAGGTGCTGTGGAGTCCAAGGGACTGAGGGGGTTCTGGCCCTCCTTAGGTCTCTTAGGGGAGCCAAATGTGATTGATCTCATTGATTACTTGAAGGCTGTGCAAGGCCTTCCTGTTACTGCTTCAGCCGTAACCATGACACTTCTACTGTTAAGACATCCACTGGCTTGAGGGCGACTGCCACATCCTTGGTAACCCCACACATCCCTTTGGTGATGTGCCCCCAAGTGCTTCTGTCAACTTTATTGCTGGGTGATGTCTTCTTCCACACGCTGCTGTCCAAAGCCGCCTTCGGCAAGAAGAGGAAGTCAAAGAAGAGGAGAAGGAAGTCGTCGTCTTTGTCTTCATCATCGTCAAGTGCTGTTGCCTCCTTCCCTTCTACTTCCAAAAGCTAAAGAGCAGAGGAAAAAGAAGGTTGCCTCGCCCACCTGAGGGAAGTCTTGTAGAGCTTCCAGCCCTCTCTGCAGTTGATACTGCAACCCTTGCCAGTGATACTGGATTACTGCTGCTCCTGCTGCCGAGTGTGTGCTGCCTGGAGTTGTCTGGACCCCCGGTGCATCAGTACAGGTCCTGGTAGCTTGCCTCCCTGTGCTGGTAAGGGTCCCTGGTCTACAGACCCGGGCCAAGCTACCAGCATGGCCCAGCAAGAGGCTCTTCAAAGAGAGCAGCTCAGGGGTTCCAGGATGGTGGTCCGGCCCAACCCAGCCCGGTCACCTGGGCAAGACAAGAGGAGGTCCCCTGCACAATCTTCTTCTGTAGAAGCTCCAGCTTCTAAGAAGGAGCACATGGGACAGTCCCCCACTCACATTTGCTTGAGCAGGACGACTGCTCTCCCTGGCCTGTGCAAACGTGGTCACCAATGGGTTGACGTCCGCCCATGGCCTTGCTCACCTGCTGGGACTTTAGTCTTTGACATGGTGAGGAAGGGTGCTCACAACCCCTCACCTGTCCCCTCCACCTCCTCGAGGTTTTCCGGGAGCCAGGAGCCAAACAGTTCTTGGGCTCAGGACTGGGACTGTTGATCCCATCCCAGCCCATCAACAGAAACATGTTCCTGGGTCGTTTTCGGACTGGATAGGACATATGCTCGAGTGGTTGAGGGATTGCCAAGGGGGCTCTGGTGTGCATCCCTCTCCTGCAGAGGGAATGACTTGGGAGGAGGGACCTGAGGGTCCTATACCCCAGGACTCAGACCCCCAAGTTACAGAGGCATTTTTTGGAGAGCATAAGTATGATATGGAATTGTAATGATCTTGAGGAAAGACCTTGGCTTTTCTTGTGGACTGTTCATCAGCCATCAAGTCTTTTTGGGGACCCCAGAAGGAACCCAGGGTCTCAATAGGCTTGCCTTGGTTGAGGCTTGCTGATGGAGTCTTGGACCAAGTGAATTCTCTGGTTTCTGGGCAAGAGAATGCTCCTCTGTCCAGCTGCTCAAACAAGACACTTCCTCTGACTCTAGCTCCCCAAAGGAAATACTACATTCCCTTGGAGAGGCCTCTGCCAGCCAAAGAGGTTGACCCGGATGTGACTTGTCTGTGTCTGGGTCTGTCACTGGAGCGACTCCGTGTGGAGGGGGTCTCCCTCTCACAAGTGGAGGCAGCAGCACTGGAATCGACTGCATGGCAGTGTCCAGACAGTCTCATAGATAGATCTCTGGTCATAATTGGTGGCCAAGGTCACATCCTCTTCTTCAGGTCCCCGTACACCTGAAGAAGATTCTGCATTAGGAGACTTGATATTGTCTGGAGGTAGGGCCATCACCTACCTAGCCCAGGAGACTGCAAACCTGTGTGTGAACCTAGTCCTGAAGAGGCGAGACGCTGTGTTGTCTCAAGTCTCTAGGTTCATCGGGTCCAAGTCAGCACTGGCACTCAGAAATGGACCGTTACAAGGTTACACCTTCCTCTTTGCTAGAGGAGAGATGGAGGCTGTGATGGATAGGCTACACATTGATAATGACAAGCTTGTTCACCAGGCAGTGACCAAGACCTCCAGGTCTTCCCGTGGCACTAAAGCCCAACTTTCAGGCCAGGCTGGGCCTTCCTCATTGGTTCAGAGGAAGTCCCAAACTTCCGTCAGGCCCTCATAGAGGTACCCTGACTACTTCTGCCATGGAAGTGAAAGGCATGTAGTTGTGACCTTTTCAGCCCCCCTCCCATGCTAGGAAAGAAGGCAAGCACAAGAAGAAAGGTGGAGGACACTAGGGGCAGCATTCCTTCCCACTTGCTGCCTGTGGTGGGGGGGTTGCCTGTCGGGCCATTGGGCAATGTGGCAGCAACATGGAGCGCAGACCTAGGTAGTAGATGTCCTTCGGGCAGAATATCCACTGTACTACCCAATGAGTCTCCACTACCCCTCACCATTGCTATGGTCTGGAGATGGTTCTGTTTTTGGATGCATTGACCGAGGGATGGGGTGCACATCCAGAAGAGTTGTTGGTTTCAGGTGTGTGGGACCAAAATGACAGACACCACATCAATGTCCTGGAACTCAAGGCAGTTGTTTTTTTTTAGCCCTTCAAGAGTTTCAGAACCGAGTGATGGGGCACTCCATGGTGTTGATGAGCGACAACACCACAGTGGTGGCATACGTCAACAATCAGGGAAGGCTAGTTTCCTTCCAGCTATGAGTTGACGGTGCAGGTACACAAGTGGGGGATAGCTGTCAGTCAGGTACATTCCTGGGTTCCGGAATGTAGTGGCAGACAAGCTAAGTCGCCAGAGTCATGACAGATAAGCTCAGTTGCCAGAGGCAGATGATAGGGATGGAATGGTCCATACACTGGAACAGTGTGGAGAGGTTATTCAATCTTTGGGGTCTTCCGATCATAGATCTATTTGCAACCTGGTACAGCAAAGTTACCAGTGTTTTGCTCAATTGTACTGGATCCATGGGCAGCGGTGGAGGGTGTGTTCCAGCACCCATGGGACAGCCTAGAGGCATAGGCCTTCCCTCCGTTCTGTCTAATTCACAAGGTGATCAACAGAGTCATGATGTGGTCAGACATCAAGTGGTATCTGGACCTGCTAGCTGTACTATCTGAGGTACCAAGAGAGATTCCCCCGTGGCACAACCAATTATACCAGCTGCACGTTGAGAAGTATCACCAGGCAGTGGAAATGCTGGCACTTCATGTGTGGAGACTATCCATTGCCTCCTGCAAGTGAGAAGGTTTTTTCGACGCGCAATGAAGGAGAGGTCTGGATACCTGCAAAAATTTTAAGCGGCTGTGTACCAGGGGAAGTGGGCTGTCTTCTGTAGTTGGTGCCTTCAACGGGATATTTCTCCAGTCAGAGCTTTGTTCGCCGAGAGGAGCTTTTCTCAGTTTCAGCCACTGAGGGCTATAGAGCTGCTTTTGGCCTAGTCCTTAGGTTGAAGGGGGTAGGTCTCTCCTCCTTGTGGGAGATCTCCATGCTTTTGAGAAGCTTCAAACAGTCTTGCCCACCCAGGGAACTCAGGCCCCTTGAGTGGGACATAACTCTCATTTTTTAGGAGCCTGACTTTACACTGTAATTGCTGTTAAGAGACAGGGATCTGACTTTTAAGACTTTTTTTCTTCCTTGCCCTTGGCTTCAGTGAAGAGATTAAGTGAGCTTCATGGCATTTTCATCAATGTTAAGCACTCAAGGGGATGAGGATCTGTTATGCTTGAGTTTGCCCCAGTATTCATAGCGAAGAGTCAGAATCTGTAAGGACTGGGGTATGAGCAACATACTGGCTGGGTGTTAACTGGTTTATTGGTTGTTCCTTACTGAGATAAATGTACAGAATCTTCGAAGATGTTATTGACGCGTGCGAGCGGTAATGTAGCGTCTACACACAGACAGGTAAAACAGAGATAAAAGGTTCAGACATCTGTGTTTGTGGGCAGACAAACAGATGGTGATATCAAGAGACATGATTAACATACAGTGATGAAACATACATCAGTGGAAAGGCCAGGAAATTCTACATATGGCCAATTGCATGAGATTCAAGACAGATTAATGGATACAATGCAATAGCATAATAAATGTGAAATGGAGAGACCTTTGGCATCTTCACAAACAGAAACATACACACAGTTTGATACAGAAGATTCGTTGGAACATTATGAGTACATGATTAGAATGCTTGCATGGCAATGCAAGTAGTGGTGATTGTACATACATTAAGACAACAATGCTTAGGGAGAAACAAGATGGAAATATTGTATGGTTGAAATCGCGTTCCTGTAGAGAAAGAAAACGAGACGCTCCTGTTTTGTCCTGTCGACTCTCGATGATGACGATCGAGAAAACACGAACACACACGTGTTTGAAGAGACAGCGCCGGGGCCTGTTTTGTAACATCTGATAGTTTGAAGAGACGGCGTCGGGCGACGGGCTCTTACAATATTCCCCACAAGCGAGGCATCGATGCGGAAATTGTCTTGGCGACAATTGTAGTTGGCTCGAGGGGCTTGGGATAGGGCGGTAGGAGGCTGAAGGGCGGCACCGGCCAGCAGGAGCGTGAGGAGGACGGGAGCTGGTTGAAGGGTGACATCGGATGATCCTTCGTGGCGGCTTGAGGGCTGAAGGATGACGGCGGCTGATCCTTGGTAGCCAGCTCGAGAGGGGCGGCAGCAGGCTGAAGGATGACGTGGCTGGTCCTTCGTTGGTCAGCTCGTCCAGTACGAGTGTGGGGGCGGCTTCAGGTTTCCTGGAGGAGGCATCCAGGGCATCGTGGTGGAGTGGGTCATCTCGGAGGGTCGGTTGAGAACTGGAAGGGTCTATCAGCGCGTGGGTCGTCATCTTGGGTCGGCCGGGGGTCACTCGGGGTTACCAGTGTAAGGACTGGGGTATGAGCAACATACTGGCTGGGTGTTAACTGGTTTATTGGTTGTTCCATACTGAGATAAATGTACAGAATCTTCGAAGATGTTATTGACGCGTGCGAGCGGTAATGTAGCATCCACACACAGATGGGTAAAACAGAGATAAAAGGTTCAGACATCTGTGTTTGTGGGCAGACAAACAGATGGTGATATCAAGAGACATGATTAACATACAGTGATGAAACATACATCAGTGGAAAGGCCAGGAAATTCTACATATGGCCAATTGCATGAGATTCAAGACAGATTAATGGATACAATGCAATAGCATAATAAATGTGAAATGGAGAGGTCTTCACAAACAGAAACATACACACAGTTTGATACAGAAGATTCGTTGGAACATTATGAGTACATGATTAGAATGCTTGCATGGCAATGCAAGTAGTGGTGATTGTACATACATTAAGACAACAATGCTTAGGGAGAAACAGATGGAAATATTGTATGGTTGAAATGCGTTCCTGTAGAGAAAGAAAACGGACGCCCTGTTTTGTCCTGTCGACTCCGATGATGACGATGAACACACACGTGTTTGGAAGAGACAGTGTCGGGCTCTTACAAGTACTCTCCCCAAGAGTGTAACATCTGATAGTTTGAAGAGACGGCGCGGGGACGGGCTTACAATATTCCCCCACAAGCGAGGCATCGATTGAAATTGTCTTGGCGACAATTGTAGTTGGCTCGAGGGGCTTGGGATAGGGGCGGGTAGGAGGCTGAAGGGCGGCACCGGCCAGCAGGAGCTTGAGGAGGACGGAGCTGGTTGAAGGGTGACATCGATGATCCTTCGTTCGAGGGCTGAAGGATGACGGCGGCTGATCCTTGGTAGCCAGCTCGAGAGGGGCGGCAGCAGGCTGAAGGATGACGTGGCTGGTCCTTCGTTGGTCAGCTCGTCCAGTACGAGTGTGGGGCGGCTTCAGGTTTCCTGGAGGAGGCATCCAGGGCCCGGTGGTGGAGTGGGTCATCTCGGAGGGTCGGACTAATACTGAGAACTCAGGAACGGCGGGAAACAGCGAGGCGGCGAAGGGTCTATCAGCGCGTGGGTCGTCATCTTGGGTCGGCCGGGTCCTTTGGGTCACTCCGGGGTTACCAGTGTAAGGACTGGGGTATGAGCAACATACTGGCTGGGTGTTAACTGGTTTATTGGTTGTTCCATACTGAGATAAATGTACAGAATCTTTGAAGATGTTATTGACGCAGCGCAGCGGTAATGTAGCATCTACACACAGATGGGTAAAACAGAGATAAAGGTTCAGACATCTGTGTTTGTGGGCAGACAAACAGATGGTGATATCAAGAGACATG
The DNA here is from genome assembly GCF_040412425.1 of Macrobrachium rosenbergii. Lineage (NCBI taxonomy): Eukaryota > Metazoa > Arthropoda > Malacostraca > Decapoda > Palaemonidae > Macrobrachium > Macrobrachium rosenbergii. The sequence goes on from NC_089750.1 coordinate 25,650,265, forward strand.
ATTAACATACAGTGATGAAACATACATCAGTGGAAAGGCCAGGAAATTCTACATATGGCCAATTGCATGAGATTCAAGACAGATTAATGGATACAATGCAATAGCATAATAAATGTGAAATGGAGAGACCTTTGACGTCTTCACAAACAGAAACATACACACAGTTTGATACAGAAGATTCGTTGGAACATTAGGAGTACATGATTAGAATGCTTGCATGGCAATGCAAGAAGTGGTGATTGTATATACATTAAGACAACAATGCTTAGGGAGAAACAGATGGAAATATTGTATGGTTGAAATCGCGTTCCTGTAGAGAAAGAAAACGAGACGCTCCTGTTTTGTCCTGTCGACTCCGATGATGACGATCGACGAACACACGAACACACATGTGTTTGGAAGAGACAGCGTCGGGGCTCTTACAAATCCATTGGTCCTTGACACTAGATCCAAGTCCTTTTCAACCCCCTCCCTAGAGAACTTAGTAGATGAGATGCTACTTTGTCCACTTATGGTGTTATGGTACTACCTCAAGAGAACTCAACATCTCAGGCCTGAGTGTCGATGCCTCTTCATTAATCTGGCTGAACCAAGAAAGAGGTGTCCAAGAACACAATCTCTTTCTGGCTTTTTGAGACGATCAAGCAGGTGTATTCTATGTCTGATGAGGTAGACGGGAGTGCAGCCCGGGCAAGAGCTCAAGAGGTTGGGCATCGCTCTGTCCCTCGTATTCTGGAAGAAGCTGTTGGTTCAACAGGTATTACAAGCAGGGATGTGATCCCACCAGACCACATTCACGTCATTCTATCAGTGGGACGTTGCCCACAAGTCCCTGGGCACGTTTTCCTTGGGTCCTGTGGTGGCTACCCAGCAAGTTGTGTAGCTCGTTCAGCTCCCCAAAAGGGACACATAGCATCTCGTCTAAGGTGTACGGTAAGCAAGAGAGAGTGTGTGTGAGTGACTGGTCTCTTTCCTTTTCTCTTCTCTTTCACAGGGCAGAGAGGCAGGTAGTGAGCCATCATGTGCTGGACGGACAAGTCATGCAGGTTAGTTTTCACAAGGGGGCACCCTCTCTTTCGTCTTTAAGTAGATTGTTTAGATGCATGTTCCCCATCTATCTAGACAAGGGGAGAGAGGGATTGACAATTAAACAAACCTGTTAGTCTTATTAGCAAGTTTTATTGTATTGTCTCCGACACTATTGGGTTTATCCAAGCCTTTATTGAGATAATGATGCAAACTCATTACTTCAAGCCCAGATGTTTAGCAGTTGCAACATCTCATGTGGTCAACAAGCTAGAGGTGCAGGATTCCTTCCTCAGCTCTACCAGACCAGGAAGGTATTCCTGGGTGGGAAGGACTATCAATTGGTTCAGAGTTTTGTCCAGACTCCCCCACCAATGGGTAAGTCTCCTATGTAACAAACAAGGATTTGTATTTCCATAGGAACAAATAGCAAATTTTTAAAGTAATATATATTTTTCCTAACATACAAACCTGAGTTCTTTACATTTACGTCCTGCCTTGGCCACCCCTTATCTGGTACCTGGGCAGAAAGGCAAAGTGGAGTACGAATGATAATCAGTTCTGACACAAATAGGGAATGGAGAACCATGAAGGATGCAACTGAAGTGGTCCAATGTTAGAATCAGTGAGAGAGCCTCCTTCTCCACCATCGAGTCACAAAGTTGGCGTTTCTTGAATTGCGAGGAAAATTATGAGATAGGATGAAGAACGTTTCTTATGTCACTCTTCTTAGGAAGTAGTACTGCACTGGAGCCCCTATTACAAGCAAGGATGAAGAACGTCTCTTATGTCACTCTTCTGAGGAAGTAGTACTGCACTGGATCCCCTATCACAAGCATCAACATGCAGCTCGAAAGGACATGTAAAAACTGGAAAACAAAGAACAGGATCAGAAGACAACACTAACTTGATGCTGTTAAAAGCTCGTTGACATTCCTCAGGCCACTGATAATCATTTTAGGACTCACATTGAAGTCAAAGGAGCTGCTGCTGTGGAAAGTTAGGACAAAACCAATGGTAGAAACCAGCCATGGTTGATGGGAGCAGAGAAATTTAAAATAACACAGATCTTTCCAGTCTCAGGTTATGTAAGACCACATCCAACTTTATGTCCCAAATACGTAATGGTTGCACATGCAAACACTTCTTTAGGTTGACAGTCAGCCCTGCCTCATTTAACCAGGAAAAAAGTTTCTGTAATTTCTGCGTATGTTCAGTCCATGTTTTAGACACTACAAGGAGATCATCAGGATATTCAAATATGCCTTCGGATTACAGTTATTCCCTGAAAGGTGGTTGTCGGGGCATTTTTCATTCCAGATGGCTTCTTAGATACCTATAAAAAATACTGTATCTGGCATCACAAATGCAGAAATTTCAGTGGCATTAGGAGTAAGTAATACTTGATTCTAACCTTCATGAAGGTCAGTTTTGCCAACAAACTTTTCATTACCTACATAGACAATAAGGTCATCTAGCCTTGGCAAAGGAAAAGTCTGTTACAGTCAATTCATTTACGGAAGTCTGTTCAGAGTCGGTCTGTTCCATCCTCTTTAGGAGTCAGTACAGACGGTGAAGCTCAGGGACTACAGCATCTCTTGACCAAGATCTTCTCAAGGAGATATGCCAAGACCTCTTTCATCCTAAGTCTCTTCTGTGTAGTTAGCTTGTGGGGAGACTGCTTGACTGGGGTTGCCCCCCTCAGTTAGAACTACATCATGTTTCAGTATAGTGCACAAACCCAGTTCATCTTTTACAAAATCAGGATAGATTTCAAACGCATTAATCCTTTGGTTATCCAGATTAATAGAGCCAAGGCCCTGTCAGATATTGGCGAAATCCAGATAACCAATAGTAGAAAAATGCATGGGTGTAGCAAGGAGAACTGTGTACCTATCCTCACTTAACCTTGTCAGTACTGCATAGCCGTAAACACTGTTTATAAACAACAACCATCACACTTTACTGTAAACTGAAAACTTACCCAAAAAAATTATCTACCTTATTTTCTGACATTTGTAACAAAATAAACTCCATGAGCACACTTAAAAACAAAAAGCAAACCCCTTCTTTTTGTCCTGTATGCAGCATGCAGTACAGTAGCTGCACAGTGTTTTTCATAAGCCTCAGCACTGTAAAATATGTCATACTGTACACAAAAATAAAAGTAAACCCCTTTTTTCTTGTGTATGTGACATGAAACAATAGTTTACAGAAACAGTTTTATAATTTTCCCCCAAAATACATCTAAATGGGGCAGTGACACATCAGATTCTTGGCTGAAGGAGCCCACATATTGATGAAGGCAGCAGAAGATTTACTCGGCTGCAGTTCCAAGTTGAAGAACTGACTTACCAAAGAAGTGGATGGTAATGGGCTTGGGTGCACTGGGGTTTGGGATCTGAAATAGCTCTTGAGGGTATTTTGACAATACAAATGATGATTCTACTTGGTGATGACAACCCATTGATACTCTTGTATTTGTGCAGGCACTTCCAAGGCCAGGGTAAGTTGAGGGGTCCATGTTGGGGTTCTCCAATATCACAATACTGTAACTGTATCAAAGGATGTTTGCATATTCTTGTACAAGGGTAGTCGTTGTGAAACAGCATTGTCATCATTGTCGTCATCATCTCCAGCTGCTTCCTTGTCACCAGCAGCAACTGCAGCAGGTATCTAGCTATCAAAGAGAAGTTGGTAGCCAGGGCCGCTATCATCGTCTTCTAGCCACTCTGGTATGTCATCCTCAGGAATGCTGTCGCCTCCAGTCGGGAGTGTGGCATGGAAGTTGTTGACATCGAACCCTTGGAAGTCAATCATTGCCTCTTCTCCATTCTGCGTACAGTTCCAGGTGTGGTTGAGGATCAGTACTGTGATGTCCTTCCAAGCATTGGTGAATTTTTATATGGCAGCCATCAGTGAATACCTGTGAAGATTCTGTAGTATCCATTCCCGCTGTGTATCCACACCTTACTCCTTCTCCTCCTCAACCTCAAATACTTCCATCACCTCCTCTAGGAACTTCCTTTGGTATAGCCATTTTGTTGTAACAATAACACCTTGGTCCATTGGCTGAATGAGTGCAGTTGTATTAGGAGGCAAATACATTGGAAAGCTTTCAACCAAGTAAACTCTTTTCCTTCTCATCAGCCAAGGAGTTAGTGGGTAAGGAGCAATAGAATAGACCAGTTTTGTCAGCATTGTAGATCTGTCCTAAAACAAGGCCTTCTTTCTACATCAAGTCTTGCAATGTCTGGCAAAATTCCTCTATTCCCTCCTCAGCAGCATACAAAACTTTGCCATAAGATTTCTTGATATAAATCCCATGTCAGATTTTGAACAGAAGCAGCCAACCTTCGGACGCCTTAAAGTTGCGCAACCTTATGCGAGCCTGTGAACTTGGTAGTGGCAACCTTCAACTAAGCACCATGTATTTTCACACCAGCAGCCCTTTGTTGCTGAAACCACATCAAGGTGGGCTGGTCAGTGTCCTCATAATGACCTTTTGCCACGACCTTGTGGGCTCAACTCTTGGCCTTATTTTGCCAAATTCCGTCATGTGCTTCTTCAGCCGGTCCTGGGAAGTGTTGAAATCATGCAAGGTTGACTGGGCAATGCTGTACTGTTCATTATACAGGACATAGACCAACTTTGCTCCATCCTCTCAACAATTTTTAATTTGTATTGAAGAGTCAACACCTTCCTTGTCCTCACGAGAAAGGGCCATACACACAATGCATAGCACCACACGCAACATGAGCAGGACTTGCTGCTGGCACTGCAAGGAAAGCCACATGCTCAGGAAATAGGGTAGCAAAAGCAATCACTCCAAACAGTTCAAACAAGTGACTAATCAAACATAAAGAGGGAAAACAGTCTTTGTTACCAAGTGCACTGAAGCTTACTGAATGTAACCAGTTAGCATATGATATGTTTATGATGCCATGTTTTTCGCTCATTAAAAATAAAAAAACTACAGTGATGTGTACGTTTCTGGCAATAGCGAGAAAGCTTAAAAAAAATATGAGTACTTGTCCACCCCTGCTGCTTGTACTATATGCTCTTAAAAAGTGATAAACAGCCTGACATGTCATGATGTGTTACATGATGTCATGCTCTTAAGACAGTAGCAATTGGGAAAACTAACTCTTTCTCTTACCTTTTTTGCATTGTGTACATTTCTTAGTGCAGCAATGTATCCCGTGTTTCCATTTTTTTTTGCTTTACCAATTACAGTAAAAATATTTAAAATGAGAATTTGTAGATGCTGGCAACACATTGTGCTATTTATAACTCAAGCCTTCATGCCACCACCCAGTGAACGAGTATGTGTACATACAGGACGTATCCTACCACATGGTTGTGTTTATCTTTTGGGCTGTAAAAATAAAAAGTGAGAAATTACAGTAAAAACATAAACGAAAATAGCGTAAAAAATAAATTTAAAAAATGAAGGAGTGTGTGTGTTACTGTATAGGCTTCAATGTAAACGATAACAGTTGATGTTTCTCTCTCTCTCTCTATACTGTACAGGCAGTCCCCAGTTATCAGCGGCCTTGGTTAATGGCGATTGTTTAGCTGGGCGATTGTCAGATTTTCGACACCGATTCCTGGTTATCAGCGCCGATCTCCGGTTATTGGTGCCGATCTCCGGTTATCGGCGCTGATCCCCGGTTATCGGCAGTGGTATTCCCTGGTTACCGGCACCAGTAATCGGAGACCAGTGCCAATAACTGGGGATTGGCGCTATTATCACCAGTTTTTGGTTGTCTGTGATTTTCGGTTATCTTCACGCTGTCAGGAACAGAACCCCTGCCGATAACTGGGGACTGCCTGATCTCTTCCTCCTTTATTTTGCTTTGTTACAGTACAATACTGTACTCTACATATCCTTTAATAAAATGTGGGAAATCATAAGCATAAAAAATGAAACAAAACAACAAGCTCTAGCAAATTCACCTTCGCCAGCAAATGTGGGTGTAAGTACAGTACGTACATACCCTACACACATGATTGCTTTCATCTTTTAGTGTAAAAATAAAAAAATTAGAAAATACAGTAAAAATATGAATGAGAATAGGATAAAAAATATACATAAAAAAGTGAAGGTGTGTGTACGTGTTACTGTATAGGCATCAGTGTAAGCAATACCTCAGCTGTTTCTCTCTCTCTCTCTCTCTTCCTTTTTTTTTTTTGCTTTGTTACAGTGCAGTACTGTACATATCCTTTAAATGAAATGGGGAGAATCATAAGCATAAAAATGCAAAACAGAACAAGCTCTAGCAAGTCAGACATCAGCCTAGCCCTCTTCACCCATCCAACACTGCACCCCCACCCTCTCCCAGCCATGGAAACTGCTCCCCAGCTCCACGCACCTTTAAAAACAACCCCTTCTCTGAGTAAGTTCCTCTACACAGTCTTACTACCCCTCTTCTCCCATGGTGCCCAGCCATCTGACCCACCCCTCACCTTGAAAAATTCTCCAGGCCTTCCCCACCCCCCAAAACCTTTCCCAGCCTGTTTATGTCTGTAAACAGTGTTACCAAAATTTTCATTAGGCTGTGCAGCATTGCCAACCATCAGAGTTTTTTTTTTAATTCATATATATCTTTGGTTTTTGGTCCCTGGCCTGGGTGTGTATGATATGTGGAGTTCCAGATAATGGCAGTCAGGATAATCAAGGGATTACTGTAAGTGAATTTAATCTAAAAGTTTTTCACTATCCAGATGTGGGTTTTGGTCACCAAGATTTTTCATTAGCTCAGAATTTTTTACAGGGTATTCAAAACTTTCCACTCCAAATTCTACTTCTCCAGCTAGAAAACACAAAGTTTTCATGGCAGACAATACATTCTTAGAGGGAGTTCTAATTATATCATTCTGTGAGGAGTCTGTCTTTGTCAGTCTGTCATAACAACTTTTAAGAAGGTTAACATGTACCTTTGTTGAGCTTTTTTTTACCTGGCAGGAGTACTTATAATCAAGTCCATCCACATTTTCTTTATTAAGGTAAGGACCTGAATACTTTGCATCAAAAGGACCTCCTGAAACAGGTATGAAAACTAAAACCCTATTACCAGTTGTTCCTATAGAACATACAAACCATCGGTCCTCTACATAAGGAATTACTTTCAGCGAAGCTGGAGCAGCCATTTAACTTTCAACAAGGTGGTTAGGCAGTTAACCACCATTTGGTTGGCAGGAGTCCTGCCCACCCAGCTGTAAACATTCCAATTTGCCTTCGGCCATCATGTGATGAGGACGTCCATCTCTTCTCTCTGCTCAGCTTACCATTCCTCTTTTTTCCCTGTGGGATCTTTGTGATTGGATTTGTGATACTTTGCTTGATCGTGGTGTGTGTGTGAAGCATATGATATAAAATGCAAACGTAAGAACCATCTAAGCTTGTGCAGAGGCAATACCCAGTGTGTATGCCCAGGTGTGGATGGTAGGCCATGCATGCACTTCCACTCCCCTACTGATGTTGACCCTTGTGTCCTCTGCACTAGTTGCAGGGTCCTGACTGTAAGCCAGACTCTATGTGTAACGAGTGTTGTTGCTTCCCCTAACCCGTCTGTTCTTCTTCAGGTCAGGTGGACAAACTCTGAGAGACTTGGATCTCCATGGGTCTCTTGGGGTTTCCTTCAGTACAGGCAGTCCCTGCTTACCAGCAGCATCAGTTTACAGCATTTCAGTTCTAAGGCTCTTGGCTAACGATGATGTTAACCAGATTTTTGGTGCCGGTAAGCGATTTTTGGTGGCGGTAAGTAGGTTAGCAGCGTCGGTAAACAGTTTATCGGTGCAGAAACTGGTTGCACCGTTAAGCCGGTTATCAGCGCTTACGGCATCACAAACACCATTTATTACCATAATTATTGTGATGTTCCAGTTAACAATGATTTTTATTTATCGGCGCTCACCCGGGAACGGAACCCCCAGCATTAACCGGGGACTGCCTGGGCTTGCTCGCACACCTAAAGTCATCTCACGTGCATGAGATACCTGTGGTAACTCACGCCTCTGTCACCGCTACCACTACTACCATGGCGATGACGGCATGCGTTAAGACTACAACTTCCATTACCACTCATGCTCCAACCCTGATGACCCCAGCTGTTGTGGACCATACTGCATCCCATGCTCCTGCTCCGGATTACTCGGCAACCCTCCTGCCTGCTGTTCCTCGTTCCTGCTGCTCCCTCCTGTATGGGGGACTGCTTACTTACTCTGATCCTGAAGAAGATGTCCAGGAAGAAGTTGAAGAAGAGGAGTCATAAGGTGTCATCATCGTCTTCTTCTTCTTCTTCGTTTCGTTTTTGTCTTCTGCTGCCTCCTTCCCTTCCTCTTCTGGCACTCACCAGCCAAAGAAGAGGAAGGTAGCCCCCCCCCTGCCTCCCCAACAAGAAGTCCTGTCATGGGGCTTCTAAGGTTCTGCCTCCCTCTACAGGGGTAGCAGTGGGATCTCTCATTCTACCAGTACTTCTTTGAGTACTCAGCCAGGTTCCCGACCTAGTGCTTCCAACTTGAGGGCCCGAGCACCCGGAGATGCAACGAGGAGGTCCCCTTTTCAGTCTTCTTCTTGCCAGGAGGCTTTATCCTCAAAGAAGACTGGAGCACATCTGAGGATGGCGCAAGTTCATGATTTTGAGATAGGTAAAGGACTTCATTCATTTACCATCATTGCTCTTCTGGCCTAGGCCCCAGGTTTTCTGTCTCATTTTCATCAGTGAGAATGGTATCCCTTGCAAGGAGCCTCAAGCATCTTTCTGAGGTCCTTATGGCCTAATTAATTAGTCCTCTCCTGGCAACAGTACCAGCAGGTGGATTCTAATTAGTGTTTTCTTGGAGGATGTTATTTGTCTTCACATCTTTTACCCACCCCATTCAATGTGCAAATCACCCATCATATTAGAGAGGTAAGATTCATTTCAAAAATATAAATTTTTGTAATAAATTTTTTTTTTCTTTTAATATTTACCTCTCTATTTATTATTATGTCCCTGCCTCCCCATTCATGTGGACAAGAAAAAACTGAATGGAAAACAATAGATGCTTGAATCGATGGTTCACCCAAAAGGGAAGGGTCAGTAGACGGTTTGAACTAAATAATTCCATTTTTTTTTTTTTTTTTGTAGTTTTCGCACTGTATCGTCCTCCTGCCTGATGCAGGAAATACAGCTATCATAATAAAGAGGCAAGTATTTAGAAAATAAATCTTGTAAAAATTTCTATTTTCTGGGCTCGACCTGTGTCACCCAGTGAAATGGTTCCAATAGCACACATTTCTAGGTATAAATATTGCTAAATATACCAGAGAAAAAGCTATCCATAATGCCAGGGTTACTATCCCTGGAATCGATTACCACAATGGTGTCGGTATGCACTAAATGGTGAGTGGTAGCCACTATCACAGATGCTTTGCCCAACAGATCTCTCCATTCTCAAAGCCCCCAACATGGGAGAGCCATTCTACCCACTACCTTCCGCTTGCTGCCACCTACCACTCGCGCCGGCCATCTTCATTCCAAAACTTAGCACAACACGTGAACACGGTGTCCTTTTTTCTTTTGGTGTTTTCAATCGAATTACGGCTTTAATAATGTCATCCCGTGAGGATATCACACCGTCTAAGTTGAGTACTATATCTGATTGGTTTTTAAACGCGAGAGGCACAGTATTATGAACTGTATGCAATATATGTTTACCAGGTGCGCAGCCGAATGTAGGCTATGCTTGCCTCTGTTGCGTTTTCGACCTTCAGTCTCCACAATTAGCAGAACAAAATTCTGCTAGATACCATCCAATTACTCCATTTTGGTTTTTGGAGCATATTTTGGAGAATTTACCACGTTGCTGGAGAAGAGGCAATGGAACCTTTGTATCATGGCTTGAGCCAGGCTCAATTATTTCTGATCATAGAATTTAAGTCTTTTTATTAGTTTCCTTTCCTCCACCAGCGAGTTGGTGCCATCTCAATGGTGTTATTATTTTTATCATGATTATAGCTTATGTGTATTATGTGAGTGATTCGGCGTCAGAGGTAGGCCACCTTTGTACCTAAAGTTACCTTCGAATGATTTTCGGGTTTCTTCTCTGCCACCGAATCATTTTGTGGCGGAATTCAAAACACAAAAAAAACAACACATAACACTCACCCTGATCCTCGGTTGCTGGGAGATGGATTAAGGTCGCCGTAACAACCACAACCGCAAACAACCACAAACACAACAAGGAAATACAAAAAAAAGGAAACAGAACACACACACAATAAAACAGCACACCAAGAAAAACCAACAACTCCCGGAAAAGCATACAAAAACTGTCCAACACAAAAACCACTGACCGGCACTAGCTCTCAGTAAAGACTCTCAACAACAAAACGAACCCTCCTTCACATTCTCACAGACAGTCAGCGCCGTAAACAAACTCCAACTAACGACCCTTATCCCTCTTCCAACAACCGAAACACTCACTAACGACAATTACACTCTCTCTCTCTCTCTCTCTCTCTCTCTCTCTCTCTCTCTCTCTCTCTCTCTCTCTCTCTCTCTCTCTCTCTCTCTCACAAAATGTTGGGAAATGCTAAATATAAACCCATTCATCCCTCTGTAATTTATGTTTATATATAATCTTTAGGCTAACCCACATCATGGGTGGTTAACATTATATTATATTTTAATTTGTTCTGGTAACAAGGATGGTTTTAAAAGGTAGTTACTAGCCTAGCCTACCTGACCAGACTGTGATACGGTTTTGGAAGGTTAGGCTAGGCATGACATGTGCCTTTACACGATGCTCAGGCTACCTAGCTCACCTGACCAGGCCGTTTCATGGTTTTGGAGGGTGAAGTTAGGCTAGTGAGAGAGTTCCTCATTCACACTTAGCCCACCTGACCAGGCTGTTAGGTTTTGGAGAGTGAGGTTAGGCTAGTGAGAGAGTTCCTCATTCACACTTAGCCCACGTGACCAGGCCGTTAGGTTTTGGAGGGTGAGGTTGGGATAGTGAGAGGGCTCCTCAATTCATACTTAGCCACCTGACCAGGCCGATTCAGTTTTGGAGGGTGAGGCTAGGTTAGTACATAGGTTCTTCTCTCCCTAACCTCCTGCTTTTTCGTGTATATAGCCTAGTCCTTCTTTACCTGAACGATTAGAATCTGGCGACGTTGCCTGGGCGACATCCTCGTAAGAGGAAAGTCGATCGCTTGCGCTCGGCACCTCCGCATAGGAGGTTGCATTCGGCTTCTCGGAGGGTGCATCCACCTGCATCCACCTGACCGGTTGCCGTTCCGCTGGGTTTCTGCCACTCATCTCCCTTTCCCTTTCCGGGCCAGACTAGTTCGGGCGATGTCTCGTTAGCTCGCTACTAATTACTTATAGTAGTTAGTAGCTGGAGCGTCAAACACTGTCCCGTGAAAGCAAATAGGAGTTACGATACGATAGAATTAGTTGTTTTAAAGGTACTTTATGTACAAAGCCTGCTTGAGGTGGCGGAGTCTCCACCGGACTAGTCGGGTTTCTTGTATGTTATTGTCCAATTAACCACTCCGGTGGGTATGGTTTCCGGCATATTTTACGGTTTCCATTATTTGGTTACTGCCTTGGGTGATTTGAGAGATGAGCTATATGCGAACACTCTATTTCGCTCATATTACGCCGATTCCATAATTGTGTGACACAATGAGATTTCAGTGACAAGTCACGCGGAGTAACATGGTGTACTTGCTTGGAACACAAATATTAGTTAGTTAACCATCCCGTAGCATAAATCTATGTTAAAATAGACTTTTGCTGCCGGACTCAGTTCCGGCGGGTCCTGCCTTGATGATACTCATGTACCATCATTCCACTTACAGATGGTACGTTGTCAGGAGCCAGGTTGCACGGCCGTCCTCCAACAACCCTGCGGACACGAGGTGTGCCGCTCGCACTCCAGCTGCGCGGTGCAAGTTGGAGACCTGGTTGTTTGGCACCCGGACGGCTGTGAGATTTGTTACGCTCTTTATGAGCCGGTAACAGATGTGTCAGTAAGTGACAAGAGACTGCTAACCTTTAATCCCTTTTGATTTTAATGGCTCAATATGGATATATGCAAAAAAATTGGAGACTATTTTTAGCAAGTCTTACCTTCTCTTCCAGTCTAACCAAGCAGTCCGAGCCTCTTCGCTGTCGACCCTGAAGACCTGGGTCGGCGGATTTGGAAGAAATGTAGCGTCTGGCCGCCCCTATGTACTGTCGGATCTCCGCCGCAGTACTGAAGGATGTGGCCGCCCCACTCATTGCGAGGATCAGGGAAGAGACGCAGACTCCCCAAGACGAAGATCTGTGTGAAGAGGTGGCGGAAGAAGTAGCGGCCATCAACATTCATGTTGAACCGATGAGCATGGATGACCACCAGGTAGAAGGTAGGGTGGTAAGTGAGGCAGGTGAAGGTAGTAGGAGTAGGTCTATTTTATCCAGTTCACCTTCTTCGTCCTCTTCTTTTCAAGGATTCTCCAAGTCAGCTAACCTTGGGGACAGATCCCAGTCTGTTATCCCCAAGGTGAAATCTCTGAAAAAGAAGGACTTACCTAAGCCTTCCAGACCTCAAAGGTCTAATCCGCCAGCTCCCTCTAGGTCGTCACTGGTTCCCAAACCAGTGACATCCTCAAGCAAGGCTACTCCCCGTCTAAAGGGGTCGAGGACCAGAGTTTCGAAGGCTAAGCCCCCACAGCCTAGCTTCGACTCTGAGGCTTTCGTCGACCTGCTGATGCAGAGGATCGATTCAAAGGTTGAAGCTCGGCTACAAGATCTCTCGTCTCAGCTTGTCACAAGCTTAGAGACCTCAGGACAGTCAGTGTTGTCATTGACACAGAGGATGGAGACCCAGGAAATGCTTGCTGGATTCATCCAATCCAAAGCAGTACAACAGTCATATGTTGTCCCGGATGCCTCCAGACTGCCTCCCTTTGATAAGAGGAACCTATGGCGGCTGGCCCTGCATGCTCCGCTGCATAATGACACACTGACCATAGAGGGATTGGGCACTCGTCGTCTGGAAGAACTAGAGTTCTTTCCAGCCAACCTAGTGCCTCCCTATCCAGGCTATGCCAGGTTAACTGAGGAGGCCTGGATTAGATCCGATAAGGTCCCTAAGGAAACGGTCATCTTTCCTAGGGACCAAGCTCAATCCACCCTGATGCGTGCTCTCACTGACTGGGAGTGCGAGAACACCAAACTTACTCCCTTTAGATGAAGTTTTACTATGTTCTCTGTAGGTGGCTCTATTCCGACCCCCTGCACTACTAAGATTGCAGAGCTGACCCTTCAGGCTGGGATGGATGGCAAGCCCATACCTCAACTCCGGGAGACAGATCCCACTTCCCTCCTCTTCCCCGGAGATTCGGAATGTTGGCTGGGAGCTCCGGCGACGTTCATGGTGGGGAAACTCGATCCCGAGTGTGCCTCCACCCTGTTCAGCGAGCAACTTCCCAAGGTTCCGGAGGCTCTGCTGAAGACGGAGTATGAGGCAAGATGCAGGCTGAGTCGCTCCATTCATTTCGTCACCATCTCAGAGGTGACTGCACTAGTATATACTGACGAACCACTGTTTCAGGTTCTCATAAAGTCATTACTGGCATCCTTCCAATCGGATCTTTATGACTTTGTGGTTGCGAGGCAGAACTGCCGGAAGCACATCTTTGCCGACGCCACCATCAGGCATGAGCCCAATAAACTCATGAAGAGCTCTGTCTGGGGACCTAACCTCTTCCCAGAGGATGAAGTCAATAACGTCTTGGCAGAGGCAACCAGAGCGAACCAGAGCCTTCGCTCTCGCTGGGGTCTTCCTTTCAAAAGGAAGTCCTCTGAGACCTCCGGACCTCAACCTAAGGGAAGGAAGAGGTTCAGGAGATTCCAGGACTATCAGAAGCCTCAGGCTCAGATTGTGCTTCAGGCGGTACCGGTCTCGCAGATCGGACAGCCTTCCACATCCAAGGCACTGCCTCAGCAGCAATATGTTCTAGTACAGCCGGCTCAGCAAGCTTCGGCTCCGCCAGCCTTCGTGACGTCCCCAGCTTTCAACGCCTCGTTTGAAAACCAGGGGGTGTTTCGCGGATACAATAGGCATGCGAGGGGTAGTAGAGCCAGAGCCGCCTACAGAGGTAGAGCAGCGTCAGACCTCTCGCGTGGAAGAGGAGCCCGAGGAGGAAGAGGAAGTAAGACCTCTTCCAATCAATGTGACTCCTCAGGTAGGCGGGAAATTGTATCTCTTCCGGGACCATTGGACCTTCAGTCCATGGACCCACAGTATAATTTCAAAAGGTCTGGGATGGAGCTGGAGCAGAGGGCCTCCTCTGCCAGTCAGATTCCATCAACCTCCATCCAAAGACTTACTGGACTTTGCAAAAGACCTTCTGCAAAAGAAGGCAATAAAGAAAGTCAGACACTTGAAATTTCAAGGCCGTCTGTTCAGTGTCCCAAAGAAAGACTCAGACAAGCAAAGAGTAATTCTAGACTTGTCTCGTCTCAACTTATACATTCAATGCAACAAGTTTCGCATGCTTACAATCTCGCAGGTACGGACCCTACTTCCCCATGGGTCCGTCACCACCTCTATAGATCTTTCAGACGCATATTATCACGTCCCGATTGCGAGAAATTTCTCTCCTTACCTAGGGTTCAGACTAGGAAAACAAGCATACTCGTTCAGAGTCATGCCATTCGGGCTCAACATAGCACCCGGAATATTTACCAAACTGGCAGAGACAGTAGTTCAAGAACTACGGGCTCAAGGGATTATGCTGGCCGCATACCTAGACGATTGGATAATATGGGCATCCAACGCCAAGGAATGTCGAAAAGCAACAATCACAGTAATCAACTTCCTGGAATTCTTGGGATTCCAAATAAACAGGAAGAAATCCCGTCTAGTTCTGGCTGCTCAATTTCAGTGGTTAGGAATCCAATGGGACCTAAACACACACAAACTGTCACTTCCACCAGCCAAGAGGAGGGAAATAGCCAAAGCTACCAGGCAGTTCCTCAAGAACAAAAGAGCCTCTTGTCATACCCAGGAAAGAGTTCTAGGCTCTCTTCAGTTCGCTTCAGTAACAGACTTGTTACTAAAAAGCCAGACTGAAGGATATAAACAGGGTATGGCGGAACGAGCCAACAGCAGAAACAGAGACAAGGTGTCTCTAATTCCGCCCGATATTGAGGAAGAGGCTTCGACCATGGTCGACAGTCAAGAGTTTGGCAAGGTCAGTGCCTTTTCAATTTCCCCCTCCATCGCTAGTGATCCATACGGATGCTTCCTAAGCGGATGGGGAGGATACTCCCAACACAAGAAAATTCAAGGAACGACAGTATTCCGCCAGTTCCATATCAACATTCTAGAGGCAATGGCAGTATTTCTAACATTAAAGAAACTACGTCCAGCCAGACAGATTCACATCAGACTGGTGCTGGACAGTGCAGTAGTTGTACATTGCCTAAACAGAGGGGGCTCAAGTCGAGCCATATCAATCATGTAATGATTGCTATTTTCTCTCTGGCAAGGAAACATCTTTGGCACCTGTCAGCTACCCACCTGGCAGATGTTCGAAATGTCATTGCAGATTCACTATCCAGGACAACTCCGCTGGAGTCGGAATGGTCCTTGGACAAGACATCGTTCGAGTGGATTTGTCTTCAGGTACCGGGTCTCCAGATAGACCTGTTTGCCACAGAGCAACCACAAGCTTCCGTGTTATGTTGCTCCCAATTTAGACCCTCTAGCTCATTCCACAGATGCGATGTCGATCGTCTGGAACAGATGGCAAAGGATCTATCTGTTTCCACCAATAAATCTATTGATGAAAGTTTTACACAAACTCAGATCATTCAAAGGTCAAGTAGCACTTGTGGCACCGAATTGGCTGAAGAGCAATTGGTTTCCTCTTCTACTGGAGTTGAAGCTCCGGCACAAACAGATCCCCAATCCAAGATTGACACAAGTAGTGCAAACTCGGACTGTGTCAGCTTCCTCAAGAATTCTGAGTGCCCTAGCTTTATGGACTTCATGAAGTTTGCAGCTCAGAAAGACGCTAACATTGACCCTCTCAATACACTGTTCATAGAATCAGATAAGAGGGAATCTACACTTAGACAATATGACTCAGCAGTTAAAAAGTTAGCATTATTTCTAAGGGAATCTGAAGCTCAGAAAATGACCACGAATCTAGCAATCGCTTTCTTCAGATCATTATTTGAGAAAGGACTGGCCACTAGTACTATTACTACAACAAAATCTGCTTTAAGAAAAATATTTTTACATGGCTTTAATATTAACTTTACAGACTCATATTTTTCGTCAATAGACAGCAGTCCGTCCACACACCGTTTCCTGGTTCTTAAATGACGTACTTAAATTGGCATCAGACACTGATAACGAATTATGTACATACCCGAGTCTGTTAAGGAAGACGTTATTTTTAGTAAGTCTAGCCTCAGGGGCTAGAATTTCTGAACTATCTGCTCTTTCTAGAGAACCGAATCATTTGATTTCCTCCCGTCAGGAGAATTTCTGTTGTCTCCGGATCTCAGATTTCTAGCAAAGAATGAGGATCCACAAAATAGATGGTCTCCTTGGAAGATTATTCCCCTTCCACAGGATCTATCTTTATGTCCAGTTAACACTTTAAAAGCTTATTTAAATAGAACTTCTAAAAGAACTTCAGGCCCTCGTTTTGTTAGGGAAAATGGGGGTACCATTTCCTTAAAGGCCATCAGGCAACAAATTCTTTATTTTATTAAACAGGCTACCCCGGATTCAGTACCTCAGGTACATGATATTCGGGCGGTTGCCACCTCAGCTAATTATTTTCACAATTTGAATTTTGATGACCTTAAAAAGTGTACGGGCTGGAAATCACCAACAGTATTTAAAAGCCACTATCTTAAGTCCCTAGAGGCTCTTAAATATTCCACTGTAGCTGCAGGAAGTATTGTTCCTCCTGATCCAGCTCTAGACTAGTATATATAACTCTTGTTTATCCTTATTGTAATGTAATTCTTGATTAAATTACCTATTAGTATATTCTCTCGCCTACCTGCCTCGCTTGCTTGCCCTGCTTTCTAGCCTTTTAAGTCAGGTCTGCTTCACAGCCTGACTCCCGCCTGTAACATTGATATCCTGTTTTTAAGACATAATCTGTTTAGCATTAAGTATCTTGGTGTTGGTTATTTGGTGTTTCTAGACTATGTGCCTTATAGTTTTTTAATTATATTTTGAACTTTATAATTTGGGGTTATTAAAACTCAGTATTGTTTTCTTAGTTTTATTTAGCTCCATTAAGGTAATCTTTTAGATGGTACCACCAAGCTATTGTATGGCTGATTCTCTGTTACTATTTCACTGGGTGACACAGGTCGAGCCCAGAAAAGGGATTTTGACAATGGAAAAATCTATTTCTGGGGGAAGACCTGTGTCACCCAGTGACCCATCCCTATACTTCCTTTCCCACCCGGATAGCATACCAAGCTTGGAGGGTGCTAATTTTGGGATGAAGATGGCGGGCGCGAGTGGTAGGTGGCAGCAAGCAGAAGGTAGTAGGTAGAACGGCTCTCCCATGTTGGGGCTTTGAGAATGGAGAGATCCTGTTGGGCAAAGCATCTGTGATAGTGGCTACCACTCACCCCTTAGTGCGCACCGACACCATTGTGGTGATCGATCCAGGGTAGTAACCCTGGCATTATGGATAGCTTTTTCTCTGGTATATTTAGCAATATTTATACCTAGAAATGTGTGCTATTGGAACCATTTCACTGGGTGACACAGGTCTTCCCCCAGAAATAGATTTTTCCGTTGTCAAAATCCCTTTTTCATTATAATGACTTACCAAAACACTGTAAAAGCTTTTATCTCTTTAAAATCGACACGTCCGAGATATAAATTTTCAAACTTTGTTTGGAACGCTGATATAATTGGCGGGAGACCTAACCCCACCGGATGCCGGTGGGGGTGGTGTGGCAGGAGACATACCCATGAACCCAGGTTAGTTTCATTCTCGGGCGTATTGGGAACGCATCTCGCGCGTCCGTCTGCCTCAAACTGTTTGGTTTCCTTTGTCTCCTTGCGCTTAGTTGTGGCGTCTCTCCTTGGTGAAGTACTCAATTTCCTGTTTATTAATCTAGCTAGCCTAGCTCTGTGAATTGGTAGCTATGTCGGATTCAAGTTTCTCGGGATCCAGGGTTTGCGCAGGGAATTTGTGCTCCGCCAAACTAGTTAAACTTAAGTACGACCGCCATTCTTTGTGTACAGCATGTAGGGGTCAAGAGTGTTCCCAGGAGAACACATGCAGTGAATGTATGGGATGGAGTCAGGAGTTTTGGCAAACGTACAGTTCCCATCAGGTTAAGCTGGTTAGGGATAGGGATAGGAAAGCCTTTAAGCGTAAGGAAGCTAGGCTAGCTTCTTCTTCGTTGGTGGCATCGGTGTCATCTCCTCTACCGGCTGTTCCTTCCTCCTCTCCTACCCCCTCCTCTACCGCTGCTCTTTCCCCCTCTCATATTCCCCCCTCTTCTTCACCAGCTTCCCAGTATGTTTTTCCTAAAGCCAAGCCCAGCCTCGAGGCTGATAAATCAGAATTCGTTCTTTTCAGAAATCAAATGGAAGCGCAAATGAACGGTTTCATGGAGTCGGTCTTAAGTTTAGTGCGCTCGCACCGTAGTACGGGCGTTAGCGTCGGTGATGACGTCAGTGTTGGTGTTGGTGATAACAGTGTGGTTGTTCGCGATCGTGTTTCGGGCGAGTCTGCTCGTTTTTCTGAATATTTTGAGCAAAGGCAACTGTCCTGCTCGCCTTCTGAGGCTAGAAGACAGTCCGGCGCTGGCGAAAAGGTCAGAAATTATTGCCCACGAGCAGGCTCATCCTCTAAGGCACAGGAAAGCCTTAGTCCTGGTGGCGAAAGTAGTAAGCTTGACTCACCTTCGAAGCGTCGAAAAGCTTCAGGGAGACGTGAAAGTGATTCTCGCAAGGCCCCGGAGGTTCGGGGGCACGTAAACTCGCGTAGTGTTTCTCCATCGACGCGTCGATCTTCTCGCCATCGGCGACATCGCAGGATGGTGTCCCCAGAAGCTTCGTCAAGGCGGTCGCAGTCGAAGCGGCACTACCTAAGGTTAAGTTCTTCAGGTGAGAGTAGCAGCAGTTCATCTTCAGTCTCTTCATATTCAGCTCTTCGGATCCCCCCCCTCCTCGTCATCGCAAGTGGGATCAGACCTCTCGGCCCTTAAAGAGGCAGTCTTCGGATAATTCCTGCCTTAGGGTTACTAAACTCTTCAAGAAAAGGACAGCCAGCCCTATACCTGGTTGCTCAACGTGGGGATCCTATCAAGAAGATACATTTCAGACGCTTCCTCCCAGGTCACCTAGGGCAGTCAAGAGGCCTAGCCCTCTCCAGGAAGTTCCGCCGCAAGTGGCCGGGCCTCTTACTCCTCCTCCTACACACGAAGTGTCTGCTCCTTTGGCTACGTCCTCGCCCTCCCAGGAGTCTATTTTGTTGGAAGAGAAGCTAGAAAAGGTAGTCCGCAAAGTCCTTGGTATTCCTGAGGATAAAGAAGTCGTTTCTCCTCAACTCCTGGACGGTCTGGGCACGGAACCGATTCTTTCTGGTGAAGAGGAAGGTCCAGGTGAATCGGGGCCTTCTTCACATTACGCTTCTCTACTCAGCTTTCTGCTGCAGTCGTACCCTCAACATTTTCAGCCGACAGCCCCCTCTTCTCCGACTTCTACGTTGCGTCTGGGAAAACAATGTCCTGCCACTTCCCTTCCCAAGTTGGTACTCTCCACCGCCTCCAAGAAAGCATTAAAAGAGGTAGAGGCGTGGTTGGAAGCTAAGAGGTCCTTGGGTAAGTCGTCGTTTGCGTACCCTCCTTCAAAGCTGTCGAAAAGGAGGCAAAATTATTACAGCACAGGAGCTTCTCCTTCACTAGGATCCGCAATTTCAGCACAAGGGGACTTCGGCTCCCTTGTGGACCCCTCAAGACGCATTTCATTCAAGGCAGCCAAGACCTTCTTTTCTGCCCTAGATGTAGAACATTTTTCCAAGAACCTCTTCAAGCTCCTAGAGATTGTCAGCTTTATCGATTGGTCAATGGGGGCTATTTTTAAACAGGTGGAGCAGGCTAATGTCGCAGAAGACGTCTTGGAGAGAATCACGGGGTTCCTTTCCTGCACCGATATTGCTATCCATGATGCGGCAGGCGAAATTTCCTCCCTCTTCGCCATGGCCACTCTGAAGAAGAGGGAAACTTGGTGCTCTTTCTTATCTAAGGCTGTGACTTCTTCGCAGAGAATGGCGTTGATGTTCGCACCCATTGGCAAGGAGGGCCTTTTCCCAGAAGCAGTAGTGAAAGACGTCCGGTCAGCCATGGATAAGAGGGCGTCGTCACACATCCTGTCTATATCTTCCACCAAACCGAGGCCTGCTCCCGCTCCTTTGACCAAGATGGTATCTCCTCTTAACCCTTTAACGCCGAAGCCCTATTTACAAAAACGTCTCCCGTATGCTGGCGGCGTTCGGTGAGTTAGCGCTGAAGCGGAAAAAATTTTTTTCAAAAATCACAGCACGCTTAGTTTTTAAGATTAAGAGTTCATTTTTGGCTCATTTTTTTGTCATTGCCTGAAGTTTAGTATGCAACCATCAGAAATGAAAAAAAATATCATTATCATATATAAATATTGGAATATATGACAGCGAAAAAAAAATCGTATGTAATTGTATACAAATCGTGCTGTAAGCAAAACGGTTAAAGCTAATGAGTTAATTTTTTCTAGTTGTATTGTACACTAAATTGCGATGATTTTGGTATATACCAAATTTTAAAACTATCAAAGCAACACAGAGAAAATATTATCACAAAATGAATGAATGTATGAAATATTATCACAAAATGATGCATGAATGCGTAACGACGGACGTAAGAAAATTTTTTTTTCAAAAATTCACCATAAATCGAAATATTGTGCTAGAGACTTCCTGTTTGTTGAGAAATGAAGCTAATTGATTGAATATTACTAGACTGTAAGTGTTTTAGCTCACAATTGCAGTTTTCGACCATTTTGGTCGAGCTAAAGTTGACCGAAAGTCGAATTTTTTCTATTTATCGTGATTTATATGAAAATATTTCAAAAATGATAAAAGCTACAACCATGAGTTATTTTTTGTTGTATTGTACATAAAATTGCGCACATTTTCATATATAAAAATTTATGTAACGACTAATATAAAACAGTGCAAATATTACGACAACGAGACGAAAGAATTTCTGAGATGTTCAGCCGAGTTACCGCACAGACGTAAGGAAAATGTTTTTTTTTTAAAATTCACCATAAATCGAAATATTGTGCTAGAGACTTCCAATTTATTGCCAAATGAAGGTAAACGATTGAATATTACTAGAATGTAAGAGTTTTGAGCTTACAATTGCGTTTTTACCATTTCGGTCGAGTTAAAGTTGACTGAAGGTTGAAATTTTGGCAGTTATTGTGATTTATGTGAAAATATTTCAAAACTGATAAAAGCTACAACCATGAGCTATTTTCTGTTGTATTCTACATGAAATTGCGCACATTTTCATATATAAAAGTTTATGTAACGACTAATCTAAAACGATGCAAACATTATGACAACATGACGAAAGAATTTCTGAGAAGTTCGCCGAGTTACGTCGCTAAAGCGTAAGGAAAAATTTTTTTCAGAAATTCACCATAAATCGAAATATTGTGCTAGAGACTTCCAGTTTGTTGCAAAATGAAGGTACATGATTGAATATTACTAGAATGTAAGAGTTTTAGCTTATAATTGCGTTTTTTTACCATTTTGGTCGAGTTAAAGTTGACCGAAGCTTGAAATTTTGGCAGTTATCGTGATTTATATGAAAATATTTCAAAACTGATAAAAGCTACAACCATGAGTTATTTTCTGTTGTATTCTACATGAAATTGCGCACATTTCCATATATAAAACTTTATGTAACGATTAATATAAAACAGTGCAAACATTACGACAACGTGATGAAAGAATTTCTGGCGGGGACGTAAGGAAAAAGTTTTTTTCAAAAATTCACCATAAATCGAAATATTGTGCTAGAGACTTCCAATTGGTTGCAAAATGAAGGTAAATGATTGAATATTACTAGAATATAAGAGTTTTAGCTTACAATT
The DNA here is from genome assembly GCF_040412425.1 of Macrobrachium rosenbergii. Lineage (NCBI taxonomy): Eukaryota > Metazoa > Arthropoda > Malacostraca > Decapoda > Palaemonidae > Macrobrachium > Macrobrachium rosenbergii. The sequence continues at coordinate 25,672,471 of NC_089750.1, forward strand.
GCGTTTTTTGACCATTTCGGTCGAGTCAAAGTTGACCGAAGGTTGAAATTTTGGCAGTTATCGTGGTTTATATGAAAATATTTCCAAACTGATAAAAGTTACAACCATGGGTTGTATTTTGTTGTATTGTAAATGAAATTGCGCACATTTTCATATATAAAACTTTATGTAACAGCTAATATAGAACAGTGCAAAAATTACGACAAAATGACGAAAGAATTTATGAAATTTTCGGCTGAGTTACTGCCCGTGCTTAAGAAAAAAGTTTTTTTTTTAAAATTCACCATAAATCGAAATATTGTGCTAGAGACTTCCAATTTGTTGCAGAATGAAGGTACATGCTTGAATATTACTAGAATGTAAGAGTTTTAGCTTACAATTGCGTTTTTCGACCATTTCGGTCGAGTCAAAGTTGACCGAAGGTTGAAATTTTTTGTAGTCGACGTATGGTACATCCACTCGGCACCCAACAGACAATTTTAGTCGACGTATGATACGTCCAATAGGCGTTTAAGGGTTAACAGGCATCCATTTCGTAACTCCAGGTCCAAACCTTACTCAAGGTCCCGCTCCAACTCCAGGGGTCACAAGTTCTCCTCGAAGACACAAGGTCGTCATGCCAGTAAGTAGGATCCCTGTCCTCCATGCGCCGGTGGGGGCCAGACTCAGCCTCTTAGGCTACCGCCTTCCGTTCGCCCAACCTCCTCCTCTCTCCAATTCTCCCATTTCCTTGACAGCATACTCAGGAGGCTCAGTCAAGTTTTCGGCCCTAGAGACAGAAGTCCAGTCTCTCTTAGGGAAAAAGTAAGTATAGCTTAGTTTTACCAGACCACTGAGCTGATTAACAGCTCTCCTAGGGCTGGGGAAGGATTAGACTTATTTTACGTGGCTAAGAACCAATTGGTCACTTAGCAACGGGACCTACAGCTTATTGTGGAATCCGAACCACATTATAGCGAGAAATGAATTTCTATCACCAGAAATAAATTCCTCTAACTCTTCATGAAAACGGTCCGAAGAAGTACAGGACGTGTCAACCCGGGTTTCTACAAGCGCCTGTTTGTAGTCCCCAAGTCATTGGGTTGGAGACCAGTTCTCGACGTAAGTGCTCTCAATCTGTACTTAGTGAAAACCAAGTTTTCCATGGAAACGAACCGCTCCGTTTTTCAGGCACTAACTCAAGGGGATTGGATGGTGACCCTCGACATGGAAGATGCCTATTTCCACATTCCAGTACATCAGGACTCCAGGAGGTATCTTCGCTTTGTTTTCAAGGACAGAGTTTACCAGTTCGGGCCCTCTGCTTTGGCCTGTCGACAGCCCCACGTGTTCACCAGGATTCTCGCCCGATAGGTCATTGGCTCCACCTGGAGGAGTTCGGATCTCCTTGTACCTCGACGACTGGCTACTCCGTTCATCATCAAGGGACCGCTGCATGGAGGACCTTCACAGAACCCTAAGGTTAGCTCGAGACTTAGGGATTCTGATAAACACGGAAAATTCGAGCTTAGTTCCTTCACAGAGGATTCTTTATTTGGGGATGACTCTGGACAGTCTAGCTTTTCAGGCTTTTCTGTCTCCCAAAAGGGTCTCCTCCTGCCTTCAGACGGTGGAGAAGTTTCTCCTCCTGGACAGTTGCTCCGCATGTCAGTGGATGGCTCTCCTGGGAACTCCGTCAGCGGAGCAATTTGTAAAGTTAGGCCGTTGCACATGAGACCCTTACAGTTTTTCCTCAGGGGCTCTTGGGACAGAAGGACCCAAACGGACTCCACGGTCTTCAACTTTCCCCCGACGTCAAGGGGCATCTTCTCTGGTGGAAATCGCTGGAAAGGCTTTCGGAGGGTCTAGATCTCCTCCCAAGACAACCATCTCTGCAGAAGTTCTCAGACGCGTCCAATGTTGGGTGGGGAGCACATCTAGGCAACCTCAGGACGTCAGGAGTTTGGTCGGACGAACAGAAGCAGCTCCACATCAACGTCAAGGAACTGTTGGCCATTCACCTCGCTCTCCAGGACTTTTCGACCCACGTCTCAGGCCAAGCAGTCGCTGTTCACGCTGACAACTCGACGGCTCTAGCCTACATCCGGAAACAGGGAGGTACCCATTCCTTCTCCCTGTTCAAAGCTGCAAGGGACCTTCTTCTGTGGGCGGACAGAACAGGGTGGCCCTGTTCCCTCGGTTTGTGCAGGGAAAGCTGAACGTCCTGGCGGACCAATTCAGCCATCGGAACCAGACTCTCCCTACGGAGTGGACCCTGCACCCGCAAGTGTGCCTAGATCTGTGGAATCTGTGGGGCACTCCAAGAACCATCGTCTCCCAGTTTTCTGCTCACCAGTTCCAGACCCACTGACTCCCTTGGTGGACGCCATGCTCCTAGACTGGACGAACCTGTTTGCCTATGCCTTCCCTCCTTTCAGGCTCATCAGGCAAGTGATAAACAAAGTGAAGTTCCATCAGAATGTCGAACTGATCCTCGTTGCCCCGTTCTGGCTAAGGAAGGAGTGGTTCCCGGACCTGCTAGATCTCCTGATAGACTTCCCAAGGCTTCTCCCTCAAAGGAAGTCGCTTCTCAGACAACCCCACCTAATGAAGTTCCACCAGGGATTGTCCACTCTCACTCTGACAGGCTTCAGACTGTCAGGAAGCTCATCAGAGCACGAGGTTTTTCAAGCAAGGCTGCAGAGGCTATTGCGAGGTGCAGAAGGGACTCCTCTAGCAAATTATACCAATCCAAGTGGATAGTCTTCAGGAACTGGTGTAGAAAAAATAGTATCTCCTCTTCTTCGACGTCTATAGCTCAACTTGCCGATTTTTTCATTTACTTGAGGGATTCAAGAAAATTGATGCCATCAACCATCAAGGGTTACAGAGCTATGCTGTCCTCCATCTTCTACCATAGGGGGGTAGACCTATCAAATAACCGAGACTTGTCAGACCTCCTCAAGTCCTTAGACACAGCTAAGACCCCAAAACCTGCCCTTGCCTGGAATTTAGATGTAGTTTTGAGGTGGTTGATGTCTCCAAGGTACGAACCTTTAGAAGATCTTTCTCTCAGAGACCTCACTAAGAAATCCCTTTTTCTGGTTACTTTAGCAACGGCAAAGAGGGTTAGTGAAATACAGGCCATGGACAAGGAAGTGGGGTTTTCACAAGGTAATGCTGTTTGCTCGTTCACCTTGAATTTTCTGGCCAAAAACGAGTCTCCTTCCAACCCGTGGCCTCGGTCCTTTACCATTCAGAACCTCTCCGAAGTGGCTGGCCCTCAAGAATTGGAGGCTTCTTTGTGCCCCGTTAGAGCTATCAACACTTACTTAGCCAGAACGGCCAGCATCAGAGGACGTTCCTCTAACCTGTGGTGTTCAGTGAAAGATCCAACCAAACCTTTATCCAAGAATGCCCTGGCTTTCTTCGTCAAGGAACTCATTTTAGAGGCGCACAGGCACATCAACGAAGAGGACGCACGCCTAGTCAAGTCTCACATTCACGAAGTGCGCTCAATAGCAACTTCAGTGGCTTTCCGTCATAATAAGTCACTTTCGCAGATCACACAGAGCACCTTCTGGAGGTCGAAGTCGGTGTTTGCGTCTCACTACCTTAGGGAGGTCGAAGTTGCGTATCAGGACCTGTTTGCGTTAGGTCCCTTATCGATAGCTGGCTTGGTTTTAGGGGGAACACACTAGGGGGGGTAGGTTCTTTATCTTTCCTTCCCCCTGTGGTTTTATGGTTGCTGAGTTAATGGGAAGCTGGGGGTGCTCAGTTCACCTGGAGTACCCTCCATTCTAGTTGAGATGCTGAGGGTATAGGGAAGGGGGATGTATTTAACTGTTTTTAGGTTAGGCGGTGAGGCCCATTTTTCAGTCTGGTTGCTTTCCAATTGCTCAGGGCAAGAGCAAAGGAAAGTCACCCCTTGTCTTAGTCAGCGGTGTACTTCCCTGACTACTTGGGTTGTTATGGAGCAGAGTAGCTAGCAGTGCTTACGCCCAATGCCTCTGCACCTCCCTGCAAAAGCCCATTTACCAGGTAAGGTGACTCCTGCCCTTTTGTTGGTAGGGATCCTTAAGATACCCATGGTTAGAGTTTGTTCCTTTTCTTTTTTTTATGTGTAACCTTTCAATAACTGGTACCTCATCCCCTGCCCTTCCACCTTAAATGTGGAATCAGCTTTTACAGTGTTTTGGTAAGTCATTATAATGAAAATGACATTTTTATGATAAAATGATGTTTCATTATACTTACCAAAACACTGTAACGTAAACCTCCTCCTCCCGCAGGGGAGATGTTATCTCAGGTTTTCACTAATTGTGTATGCCGAGAATGAAACTGACCTGGGTTCATGGGTATGTCTCCTGCCACACCACCCCCACCGGCATCCGGTGGGGTTGGGTCTCCCGCCAATTATATCAGCGTTCCAAACAAAGTTTGAAAATTTATATCTCGGACGTGTCGATTTTAAAGAGATAAAAGCTTTTACAGTGTTTTGGTAAGTATAATGAAACATCATTTTATCATAAAAATGTCATATTTGAATGAACAAAATCTTTTAGATAAAGTCTTATTGTCATACCATGATTCATGTTTTAAATTTTTGCAATTATACAATACCGGGCTTCTTGAATGGCAGTAAGTGCTGAAATTTTTGGGAGAGATTGATAGAAGTTACATTTTAAAGAAACTGAAGCTGATTCTGTGTCAGACTGAAAGACAGACAGACAGACAGGAGTAATGTTGTATGAGTCTACAGCCAGTAGATGTTAATAATATATAAGGCAAAATTGGAATGAAATCTGAATATCACATTGTTGAACACCTTATATGATTATACAGAAATCCTGTAAAATTCAAAGAGCGAATTTGCTACACAGAGGAAATTGTAGATGGGCAAAGCGGGAAATGCCAGTGAAGGCCTTCAATTCCAAAAGAAATGGAAGATAATATAGCTGTACCAAGGTAAAATATCTCTGCATAGTAAAGTTGCTAAAGTAGTTTCACAATTTTCAGTTTCTGTTAGGTGATGCCAACCTGGCCAAAGGCCTGTGATCAGAAAATCTTTAGTATAAGTTGAAAAAATTATAAATGTAACTTTGGCATGTCTAACCACCACATTTCTAGGCCTGTATGTATCTAATGGAAGTATTCAGCACAAAGCAGGTGTGTTGCTTATGAAGCTTTTGATCAGTTAACTTATCCAACTAAACAAGTGACGCTGTCAACCAAATCCATATACTGTACTGTACTTTATTTCTAGAACTCATTCCTACCTTCCTTTGAAGTAGCCAAAGTTTCTCTGAAAGCTTTTTCATTTAAAAGTTCATACTTAACTTGAACCAGAAGAATTATCTTGCAGTCAGCAAGCCCATGCAAACATATAGGTTTCTCAACAAACATTCATCAATTTCAGTAATTTAAGCCTCTTGGTAGAGTGACTGACTGTCACTTAACCACTTCTTAGTATGGGAAGTGTCACTCATCTCCATTGGCTACTTTACTAGTTGAAGCAGTTAATATACAGATTATCTGCTATTAAGTATACAAAGTGAGGTAAGAGCCTAATTTGTTAAAAAATTATCTCAACTTTGGAATTTTCATGGTTTCATATTCAGTATGGAGCTTGTTTTTGCATCAAATGGCAATTGGTTACTTGTGATGCACTTGACAGATTTAATAGATACCCAGCATGGCTGGCTGATTAGTTTAGGAGTTCAGGTAAATTCAGAGAATACCCAGTCTCCCTTATTGTTGAAATTAAGATTCCAAACTACTGTAATCAGTAAGCAGTTGTTTAAGGGACTGTTGGTTCACATTTACCATAGACTTTCATAGGGTCACCCAAGATGTTTGCCGATAGTGAGTTCTAAAAGTTGTAGCAAGGTAAAGTTAAATTACTTGGACAGATAAGTAGGAAGAGACAAAAGGGATAAATTTAAGAGTAAGGACAGATAAGTAGGAAGAGACAAAAGGGATACATTTAAAAGTAAAAAGTCCAGCTTGGGTAAAGAGATCCTGCAAAATAGGTTTCCATCTAGTATGCTGCATATGTTATTTTATGACCATTATTCAAAGCTGTCAAGGTTTCTTTTAGTTGCTTGTGACGAGGAAGGGAGAAGATTAAAAAAAAGACAGTAACCACTTATTACTTAAAAGTGGAGGCCATCATGAATGCACAATCTTTTTAACAGTGTTGGTTTTCCGTGTGTGATCATCTGTTACCATGAGTTGCTTTCTCTCTTTACTAAATGTTATGTTGCTGTAGTCTTGCATCCTTCATGTTTTTCGTAGGATTATGTCAGGGGGTATACAGTGCAGCTTATAAAGGTAAATTTTGCTAGCTAATATGTTGACTGATTTAAGAAAATTAGGCTCTCCAGCCTACACTGGGACACTTTCAGCCATTCAGTGCTTAGGATAGTGAAAAGAGGGGGTAAGAGTGGACATGGAGCAAGATAAAAGCGATCTAGAAAATAAAGAAAATGAAGTACAAGGATCTAATTGTGAAGCTGGAAGAACCCCCCCAGTTGCACAAAGAAGTAATACTTAAAAGTACTGGACAGCAAGATTCTGGTAAGCATGTCACTTAGGCTAAAAAGTTTTTAAGTTTTCATTTTACCCATGTATAAATTTTAATCTTATGATTTTGTTACTGTAGTATAGTACAGGCAGTCCCCGGTTTATGACAGGGTTCCATTCCAACGCGTTGGTTTGCGTTTTAAGCTGAAAATCGTTGTAACCCGAAATATCGACAAAAATCATAAGAAAACTTACTTTTAACCCTTTGGGTGTCTTGAAAACGATGTAACCTGCATTTTTATTGAGTTTTTCATAAAAAAACATCTAAATTTTGACCATTCTGCTGTCTTGTAGCCATATTTCTTCCATCAGATCGGCGTCGTAACCCTAAAACATGCATTGTAACCCGGGAAATAGTCTTATATGAATATATTTGAAGAGCATTGTAAGCTCGGAACATCGTAAGCCGAGCCCGTTGTAACCCAGGGACTGCCTGTAGTTTACTTTTTGTTAATTTTATTGGGACACCTAAGATATAAGAAAATATACTTTCTAGACAGCTGCCTGTAAAATATTTTAGAAAATGATAAGTGTTTTTTTTTTTATTTATTAGTTTACTATTAGTGGAACTTACTTGCTGGGGAAAGTAAATATGGCATCGCCTGTGTAGATCAATGAGAGAACATTTTCAGATAAATTATTTTATTTTAACATCAAATATACTTGTACTATTTGATATTTACATAATTTAGATTTCCATATACAAGGTACATATGTATAATTTACACAACATTGCAATGAAATAACAGCACTTTTGTTTGTCTCTGACATAATTTCAGTGTAACTATAACATAAGCCAAAATTAAGATGAGCCTTGAAACTAGACTTTGGTCCTCATGTTTATATATAGAAAATGTAGTAGTGATTATTGGAAGAAAACTGATTTCACATTTTAATGGGAACTTTAGCCCACTACATTTACTGAAGGTATAAATACTGTACAATAGTATTGAAATTTTCCTGTCCAAAAGTTAATTCAAGACATTGTTAACAAGCTCTCAAGTCTTAATCCATATAATCACTTAATGGAATTTATGTAGACTAGACAAACATAACTATGGTGTGGGGAAAATATAAATATCAAATGGGATACTCAGCATACGATTCAGGAATATCTGTCCAATAATCACAATTGATATATAATAGTCCACTGAAATATTCATATACAGTATATACTTATGTCTTTACAAAAATTTACATTAATTTCCTCAAGTTTTAATGAGATCACCTCCAAAAGTGAAGTGCCATATATTCCTCTGAGAATTATATAAAATGAAATTATCACCAACTCCAGGGGAATCACATTATCACATCTTCAGTATGAAAATATAAAACATGTTTGCAATGATATAAGTCTTAAGATCTAAACCTGCTGACCTGTACCTCAGACTTTTCTCTTTATGGTAGACAACAGTGACACCCATCATGTCTCAATGAATTTGTAGTTAAATTTATGCAAAGAAAAATTGTTTGTTTTAACCAGTTCCCAGAAATTTGGGAATTTTACAATTACAGTACAGAAGTTTGTGCTCAATGTACATTTTTGCTATTAAGCTGATGTTATTGTATCTTTCCCAATCACTACCATCTGTTTCTCAAGTCTTCAATATTTTAATTTGATAAACTCTATTTGAAGATTTTTCATATTGTCTGACAATATATTATGTCATCTAAACAAACAACTGATATGAAAGCGCATGGTATACTATTTACTGCTTGTTTCAGGTTGTTACTTTGTTTCCTGTGAGTGACTACTGAATTATAATTTTTATATTTGCATGTAGAAATGTAAAAGTTTTACTGAAATATTTCAGTTTTGCTAGAGAAAATCTTCTCCGTAAAATGAATAATGGCCAGAAAAGAAGTAATTATGGTAAATGCTCTAGGTTAAAAATTTAGTACAGGTATTAGTTTTTTAAGTTTTATCAAATAGTAAAAATAAGAATTAAGAAAAAAACAGTAGCACATGGACTGTTGGGAATTTTTTTAAATCAACAAAGTAACTACACATATTCTAAATATGAAATTCCTTCTCTTGAAAAAAATGAAGTGTGCTCACCGACTGATTTTTGTAACTACAGTACTTATATATAGTACTATATTTGATATTTTAATAGTTTGGTTCATTAATGTTACTGGTGAACAAAACAAAAGATGACAGAATTTGATGGAGATTTTTCTTGTTTTTAATACTGCATATTTTAAATACAAAACAAAAACTATGCATATGATATAAATTTTTTCACTTTCACATTGAGATGTATAAAGCTTTGTTACTGGTACACATTGTCCTCGCAGTCTTGGCTCACAAACTGATGACAAAGACAGATACTCTTAAGTATACTTTTATAAAGTATAAAGATAACATGCTAAAAGTGATCAACTAGCAAATTAAGTTACACTTGAACAAGCAGTTTTTGCAAACTCTTCAGTAATTAAATGGATAAAGACTACAAATGGACCCAAGGTTAATAACAGTGAAAAAAATAAACAGTGAAGAAAATAAACCTATTATACCCACTGTCCAAAATAGGTTTTCTTGAGACATACATGTATCTTCAAAATTTTTAACATTTATTATAATAATTGTATGTTGGGAAGATTTATAAAAAAAGTACATGTTCACCATAACCAGCTGTAGTACCTGAATCATTTGCCCTTCACTTTTTTCTCAAATGTACTTATGAAATTTTGCTTGGTTAGTATTTTCTTTGCTTGCAGTGTCTGATTCCTTTGTTTTTTTTTTTATGTAAGTTGTTTAATAAATGTGTTAGGTTATTTTCATGCTATAGAATGTTCTTTATATAAAAACTGTTTTTAAATTTTTCATTATTCAAATTTAAAATAGACTTTATTATTTTTGAGTAGTTTTGAAAATTATATACAGTACTCTTATCTTGGTCTTAGAATGAAAGAACAAACTCGCTGGTAATTAATTGCTCAAGGACACTGCCAAATATTTAAATTTAAAATTTTCATCACAAAAATATAAAACTTAGTCTCTCATCTTGTAAAGGACTAGAGACTAATTCTCATTCTCTTGAGATCAGCATAATTTGGGGTACAAGAAGAACTATTACCAAGTATTTGATGAACAAATATTAAATATGAAATGAAGGTTTGTCTCAGTAATACAGTATTTGTTCTTACTGTACTACAAAGTGTGACATTCCTGTAAGTAATTGTACCCATATAGTAGTTTGTTTTCTTTGGGAATCCTGCTTCTATTCATTAAGTATTCTTTTACATGAATAGCTACACCAAAAATAGTAAACAGAAAAAAAGTGGCAGTAAATAAGATAAATTATATTTATGAAAGCTAATCATTAATTTTTGGAAATTCTGGGAATGTTACCAATGAACACATTAAAATTTTCAAAAGTTTTACAAATCACAGAGCTCTTATTTATTAATAATGGTTTATGTAATTGCCAATAAATTGCATAGATTTAGAGATAATGACAGCAAGATAAGAAATTATTATGTTAATGATTGTTATATTTTTCTGGTCTGAAGTGCTGCATTTCCCTTTAGCATCTGTCATGTCTGTGATTTTTAGCTTCACTGAAGTTTTGTTAATTTTGTTTTACAGCTCAACAAAATTTTACTAAAAGGAATAGAATATTTAAAGAAATTTTTAAATAAGCTGAATTTGCATTAATTTCCAGAATATGGTTACAGTGTGCAATAACAATGGTTTTTAAACACAGACAGGAAAATATTGTAATTTTTTCATCCCATAAATATAAACTGTTTGTGCTGGTAATTTATGCTATGGGCAGTAATGCAAAATTTACATATACCATTACTTACAATTTGTTAGTTCATTGTAAATCCTGGCTAGACCTTTTCAATTAAACTTAAGCATTAAGTGACATGTACTGTATATTTATCACTTCCCATGTTATCTGAAATAGAAACTGGTTATTTCAACCACTTCTTGTATGAAATGATATTACTGATCACAATACTAAAGTCTCAGATGGGATCACATGGAATTGTTGTGAATAAACATTTTCATTCTAAGTATAGGGAGTACTGTAGTGGTAACATTGGGAAAAAAAACCTAACCAATGTTACCATTAATATTTTTCCAGTATCCAAATTTCACATATTTTTAGATACAAATATTGTGTTTTAATACTTTACAGAATACATTGTCTCAAATACTGGATAGATTTTGAATTCTCTGTCTTGCACAGTGATCATCAGAACTTTGTAAGATGCTGTAATTTTTTGTGCATTAAATATGTTGAAAGTTACTAACCACCATTACTGAAATAGTACATTTAATTTGATGTTAACAGTTCAATGGTAATTTCACATTTTAGTTAGAAGAAAAATTTGACCATTATTATAAAGAAATTGCCCCTGTGCCACACTTTTTTGGCAGATTGATGTCCAGGAATTCATATACATTTACTGAAGGCCCTGTATCATTGCTAAGTTTTTCTAATACAGTATTGAAGACTTCCTGAATTTTGTCAGTGCCACTTTTTTCTAATGGAGAAGAAATTTTAAATTTTCAAGGGATTTAAATTTTAGGTAGCTTACCTAAGTTACAAAATATTGATAAAAAATACCTCAGTAGATTTCAATACAGTATGTTAATTTTTAATAGAGCAAGCAAACTTAAATACTGCATTGTTACCAACTTAATTTCATTAAAATATGTATCAGGCAAAAATTACCATGCATAATTAATTGCAAAACTAAATACAATATTAAACCCCAATAATTGAACCAGTCACAGACATCTGAGGTTCTTGAAGCAGGACCAGCAGGGTTAAAAGTAAGATAGGGCAAACATATGGTGTAAATGTAAGGAAAACATTTGCAGTTGAAAAACAAATTGCACCGAACATCTATCATATTTAACTAATAGTCTATAATAACACCTTTGTATCTAGATACAGCACTAATTTGAATTTGTTCAAGGCTAAGAATAAAGACTGATCTAGAGATAATAGACACTTTCTTTTTATTTAAATAAATAAGTTAAACAGATTAGAATGGCAATGTTTTATGTAGTGGAATGTACAGTGAATCAGAATTTTACAAGTATGCAGAGTGTCTTGAATTGCTCTGCTCCAGGGCAGCTAGCACATCATGTCTGAGTCGTACGTACAGTTTACCTCTTATCCATGGATTTTGTAACTGAAGTGGCCTGAAATCATCTCTCAAACACCTTTCTCGTATACCAATCACAGCCACTAAAACAAAGTCTCTTAACCTATCATTTCCATAAGTTGGACCACCTTTGCCTTTTAAAACAACAGCCATATTCAGCTGTTTTACCACTAAGTCTATCACTTCTCTAGCTGTTGTTCTAGGTGTTATCTGGAGTTTTACTGAGGTACCAGAGGCCAACCCTGTCTCATATGCTGCATAAACTTGAATAATTGCAGGTTCTTCACTACGCACAGCTCCCTCTAGTAACTCTTCACCTTCTGTGCTCCGCGCTTCACTTGTTTCACTTCGACCACTCATTAAACTTAAAGTGTCATTTTCATTTTCATTGGATGATAATGACCTTAAACTTGCATTCATACTAGAAAAAGAAGCTTCAGAGTCATGACTAAGACTACTTCCTGCCCTTTGAATATCAACATTCAAATTACTACCACTATAACGCTGGTGAAGGTCAAAACAACTACTTGTAGGGGATTTACTACTAGCAATGGTCTCTTCATATTCAACGTCTGTGTGTTTTGTTTTATTCGCTTGTTCTACGGACTCTAAGGACGACGAGCTCTGGTTTATTCTTGGGTCACTATTACAACACTTGGACTTCAAGCACCCCTCGTGAGTATCAAAAAATGCTGGTGCACTGGCCTTTCTAGGGGGATACTCTGTATCTACACAACGCTGCAAGTGATTTTCACTTCTAGAAGTAGGAAGGTCCCGACTGTACATCTTTCTTTCCCCACTGTAATCCATTTTTTCTGTTGTCCATGTCAGTAGTGGAACATTTTCATTTTGTTCTTCACCACTTAACAAACATTCATTTAGGGAATTATATGATTTACCACAACTCTGAGCATAGCCACTGCCACTTAGTAAACACTCTGCAGTTTTCGATTTATGGAATCTGGGTTCACACTTGACAGCAGCTCTAATGTTTTCAGAAGTTTTGGACTTCAACATTCTTGGCATCTCCGACTTCTTAGCAGTATAACTCACATCATCCTTCCTTAACCTTTTACTATCTGCACCATGTTGGAGGGACTCACTAGAACTATGAGTGTCATGTGATGATGAAGAAGAAGTCACAGGTATGTGAGAAGGAGAATGTTGTACAGGCTGCTGAAGAGTAATGGATGGTAGTGGACAAGTTAACAAAGTTGCTAGTATGGCACCAGATGCTGCTTTATCACGAGCATATGTAATTGCATCCATAACCCACCGAAGCCCACGCCAAATGACATCTAGTTGCTCTTGAAAACTCTGGAGCTGCCAAAGGCGATCACGTGTATAACTTATCTCCTCTTGGCTGAAGGCCTCTCTACTTGCATGTTGAGCCATTAATGTATCCATTTCCAATATGTAAGAGAGGCGTGCATACCTTCCAATTAATTCTCTTTGGTAAGTGCCCATATGTATCATTTCAAATACTTGGAGAGGCATAGTTGTTAGTGAGGGTTGAGTTAAAAGAGCATCTTCCTGACCTGGTGCAGAACATACAGCATCAACAGGAGGCATAACAAGAAGAAAAGCTACATCTGGACTTAATTCTAAAACCTCCTTGCAATACAGCCTGTGCTGTAGCTTTGCTTTTTCCTCCACTTCAAGCTGATTTAGTAGCTGATGAGCTGCTTGTCCCACTTGAGAATGCCATACAATTTGAGCAGGGGAAGGGGCATGTGGGAGAGAGGCAATCTCTCTCTCTATTTCCTCAGCATCCACTTCACAGCCACTGTGCCAACGATCACCAGTGGCAGATTCCAAGCTCTGCAGCCATTCCCATTCCTCTCTGAAATATATTTTGAAGTTAGTTTTCATATATATATTTTACCTATTGAGAGTTATACCTACCAACTTTTATTAAAAAATTAGGATTCCAGTCATGAACAAGTAGCCTTTAATTTGATTTTTTTAACCATGATTAAATTTAGTTTATACAGTATGTCCTCAACTTATGGCGCCACCGACTTACGGCGATTTGATCTTACGGCGCCTTTTCAGTGTTTTATAGTGCTGTTGATGGTGCTAACAGCAGGAATAGGCATCAAATTAACGGGTTACAGCGCTGTAACTTGATGCAAGATCAAGTTACGGCGCCATTCAAGCGCTGATAACGTAGAACAATTGGAACAGATCCCTCACCATAAGTCAAGATTAGTACATAGCACTTACAATTGTGAGCAGAAATTTTTACACTACTGTATTGAGTCACAACCCACATGAAAATCATCTTATGCATTGTGCACAAAACCAAAACTGCTTATAACATCTTTGAAATCTGGAACATGCTCTGTGCAAATGTTGTGAATATGAATATAAACAGGGAGGAAGCCAACAAATTAATCTTGCGTGTAAATTCACATAATAAATTGTATCACCTTTATGAAGTGGAGTCCACACACAAACCAAATTGAAACAATCTTTTTGTGTTAATTTATATAATTAATTGTATCAGCTCTACAAAGCCAAACCCATACATAAAAAAATTGGTATATCATGTCAGTTTTTCATTTATCTGGAAGGTATATTTGCTGGTAAAAAGCCTGAGATGGGTACTGCTGCCAGAAAAAAATTTTATCTTGCAAGAAAAAATATTAAAAAATTTTCTCTTGAAAGAGAAAGGTGAAATGATTTAGTTAATATGGAGGAAGGCAGGTAATTCCACCTTTCGGATGTCGTGGAATGAAAAATGATCAAAACCAGTCGACCTGAAATTAGTAACTTCTATAGTACAGTATCTGAAGGATCTTAAAAAGCAACAAGTATGAGACATTGTAAAACATTCTTATGACATCTGCACAAAATCACAAATTTTCAGGATTAAGCCATATTATGTGTCATTATTTTCACAAGCAGCATCATGCCATAGATGCCAAACAATGCTGTTCTAGCATCATGAAGCTGAACAGTCTCAGACACCATCCTTACCAGCATTAATAATCTTTCTTTTGTCTTGAATAGTGAATTCATCTCTCTGTCTCATTTTGCTTTTGAATTACTTTTGCAGAAATTTTTCAGTTTTCTTGCCTACTCATGATGGGATTTCTATTTAGGTTTGTTTTTCTTGATAATGTACTTGCCAAATTCATAAACTCTAATTGCTTGACTGGCCAATAAAGTGGTCACAAGACCTGGAATTTTTTGCTTAGTCCTCTTTGTAACAGCAGCATCATTTCCATAATAAGGCTTAGCTAAGGAGAATGAAAACTGTCTTTACACCAATTCCTCTATGCAGGATGGTTCCACTTACAGCCTTGATTAGTATTTTTGTGTTCCTAGAGAAATACAGACCATTGCTTTTTACAATAAAAGATATCCTTCAGCACAAGCTGGGATGGTCGTAGAACTTGATACCAAAGTAGTTAATTGATAGTAAAGGGGAGTGAGC
The DNA here is from genome assembly GCF_040412425.1 of Macrobrachium rosenbergii. Taxonomy (NCBI): domain Eukaryota; kingdom Metazoa; phylum Arthropoda; class Malacostraca; order Decapoda; family Palaemonidae; genus Macrobrachium; species Macrobrachium rosenbergii. Next base: position 25,687,607 of record NC_089750.1, read on the forward strand.
TGGGCAATACCAGTGACTCACCTACCAACACAAGCCATTTTTTCTTCAAGTGTCATACAATGCAGGTTCGGGGTGAAGGGTATCTCCCGTTATAAAAGGCTGTGGTTTATATACTTAGGAAATATAGACTGTGCTTTTAAAATCTGTTTTGTATTATTATTATTATAAAGTACTGTACATCAATTCTTATTCTACTCCCAAAATTAATGAGTTAAAGCTGTTACTGTATTGCCTGCCATTCAGCTTTCAAGTGAACACTTTCACTTTAGTTGCTCTTTCCAGGCAAACAGTTTTTATTCCCTCATAAATACTCCTTACCATTCTTTAAATATTTACATGTAATTGGTTAATTAAATAAGTAAAATAATTTATAATCTCTTATTTCTTTCACAACATACAACAGTTTGTTGGATATTGAAATAAAGATTCAGTCATATTTGGGGCCAAAAATAAATAAATACTGTACAGTCATGAGTGTGAGATCTCTGTCCAAGGCTGGTGACAGAGGTTCAAAGGGAACTTGGTAAGGCTTCAGAGAAAGAGTGAGGCATCCAACTCTTGGGCCGAAAGTTCCCAAGCAGGACAAGACTGTTCAAAACTTCTCATTAGCATGGATATTTCCATGAAGTAGAGAGATCCATTCCCTTCAGTTTGAATATGTGCAACAAGACTGCATTGTAGCCCTTCACTGCCAAAACTTGGATGAGCTTATGTCAATGAAGGTAGAATACTGTGTGACACACAAAGAAAATGGCCAAACTTCCTTGGGATGTGTTTGCAGAGGAACAACAGACATACCCAGATACCTCTCTTGCAAAGTATGCTGGATAACCTCCACACATGAAAGTGAAGGTAGTAAACTGCCTGTTGGTACCTGAGAATGTCTGGCTGACACAGGAAGGTTGATGTCTCAGCCAGGTCATCATCAGATTGCAGTACCACTCACCTTGCAGCCAATGAGGCACCACAAATTTTCTGAGAGGGGGGGGGGTGATGAATACTCTTGTTCAGTACCCTGTAGAAAAGGCTAAAAGGAGGAAAAAGCATGTACATTCAGGATGTCCCATGGATGTTGGAAGGCATCCTCCATCATTGCCCAAGGGTCTGGGACTGAAAAATTGAAGACTGGGAGATTTATGTTCAACCTGATCACAAGCAGATCAAGCATGAGAGAGCCACTTAACTCAAACGGTCTTTCTGCTACTCAAGGGTTGACTACTCCATACCTACCACCTGACCCTGATGACTCATTTGATCTGCCAGGAATGTATCTGGCTGATAACTAGACGACCTGGTGAACTACCCACTTGAGCATCTGCAAAGCCAACTGGCACAGGGTCCAAAACACCATCTCCCCTTTGTTGATGGGCCACTACAGTGGTGGTGTTGCTCAACAACACTACTGAGTGTCCTTATCAACTGCTCCTGAAATGCTTGCAGTGCTAGCCATTCTACTTATATTTCCAGAGCACTGATGTGCAAATGAAGTGTGTCCTTTGCCCTTCAATGCATCTGATAAGTAAAGAATCTCTGGAGGAGGGAAGATTAATGAAGCTCCCAATAAGAGATTCCTGTCATCCATTCACCATATTAGACCCTCCTTAATATGTCAACTCAAGTGAACGAGTTGAGGATTTTAATGAGTGGCCAATGGAGTTTCAGTTACCAGTGAAGTGTGTAGCAGGCTTTACCCATGAGAGACAAGCTCCTCCAAGGATGACACATGACCAAGACCCTCCTGCCAAACCTAAGCTGTGTGTTCCTACCAGGCCAGGAACTTCACCGTAACCTATTTGAGCTTGCTCACTAAAGAGGTTTCTCGAAATAATGATTTAAATTATGAAACGTATCTTCCCCTGTAGTAAAGGTAAGCAGTTCTTTGCAACAAAGATACTGATTTACTAGTCCAATGGGAAGGCTCTCACCACTGCTGAATCTATGAGCATTTCCAGATACTGTACCTTACCTGCCGCTTGGGTATGAGATCCAACTTCTCCCAATTGACCACAATCCCCAGCTCGTGGCAAAAGATGAGAGGCTATGTCTGCTACAGACTACAGACAAAACAGGTACATTTCCAAATAAGTATCAGGAAGCACATCCTTCAAATCTATTAAAAACATGAACCACTTTATGTGCTGTATCCTCTTGAAATGTGTCTAACATATACTGTACTTTGCTCGATGGGAAGAGATCAGTCACCAGTCTCCTATCCCCAGTTGCCTTCTCCACAAGAAAGAGAGTGTAAAAACCTGGAGACTGGCATTCAACAACTTTCATGGTGCCTTTCTCTTCCACAGCTTCGACCTCTGCTGACAGTGCCGGACACTTCTTTGAATCTGAAGGGTATGGTTGGAACAGCATTGGGGCTTGCAAGAGGGGAGGACAACAGTCCTTGAACGGAATCCTGTATCCATCCTAAAGGACCAATACTACCAAAGGTTCCACTCCCTGTTACTGCCATCCTGAATGATCCCCATCTTCCTTTCCCTTCCTTTCCTTCCTAGCCACAGCTAGGCCTGAAAAGACTCCTCATCTTTTTTCAAGGGAGAAGATTAGGTTCCTTGTCTGGGTTTCAGAAGAATAGGCTTCTTTGTGATCCCAGACTTAAAAGTGTTCACTGCATCTGAACCAGGTTTGAAAGGCACCCCACAGTTGATCAGAGTATCTCAGGTATCCAATCTTCTCAACTCAACCACTGCCTCTATGCTACTTTTGGAGCTGTTCCTCAGTGAAAGGCTACTCTCATGAGAAACCTACCAGAAGAAGAGAGAGGCAACCATTTCTGTTGTAAGATTTTCCCAAAGTTTGGCAGTGTCCTTTCAGGAAAGCCTTACAGAAAAGACTGTCAGCAGGTGAGAAACTCCTTGAAACTATTAACACATGTAAGAGTGCAATAATCTAGAAATGCTGCTCTGACTTGACCTGCAAGGGTTCAGGAAGAGTGGGATCATCAAGGCCCATCAGATCCCCTGACGAATGAGCTACATCCCTTTTAGGCAAAAGCGACAATGCCCAAGCTTTTTGCTCTCTTACTTGCCCTCTATCTCATGATGAACATGATGAGCTTCTCACTGAAGAAACTACACAAGATCTAGCAAAGTTGCTCTCTAAATGATGTTTGGCTCTAGACTCTGCCTACCACTACCCTTATACTCGGCAGCCCCCAGGCTAGTAGACAGTACAGGAGGGCGAGCACATGCACTGCAATTCCCATGCATCTCCTACCCATATGGCAGACTACACACACAAGAGGTGGAAGAGATCAACAAAGACTTCTTCCTCAAGTGAGTGCTCAATATGTACAAGATGGTGCCAACTCTCCCTTATGCACCCCCAACCACACACACAGTATGAACTGGTTGCACATACCACTTTAAGTGTGTCCTAGGAGGTACAAAAGGGGTTGTCCTGAACAACCACATGCACCAAATTCTGACTAATCCAGGTGTAAGTCTGTGAGCGCAAAAACTCATGTTTGGATGAGGCAGGGGCAGAGCTCTCATCTAAGCAGCACATATCTTCCCTGAGGCAGAAAGATCACTCACCAATGACTGTGAGCCCTTGCTTATCCTTGAGAAGGTAGGGTGCACATGTGTCTCCACCTGCACTTGTGCAAGACATCAGATTTCCCTTTACTCTTCTTCTTGGTACATGTGGAAGAGAGATCAGGGACAAGGAGGAAGATGATGACAAAGAAGAACACCAAGAGGGTCTTCCCTTACCTCTTCTGAGTTTTGCCAGTTTTCAACACTGAAGGGAAGGTAGAGGCCAGAGCTGAAGATGAAGTACTAAACAGAGGATGTATCATTGGCTGGACAACTACTAGAGGAGAATCTCCTTCTTTATCAGTAGTCAAGGAAGCTGGGCAGCCACAGACACAGCAGCAGCAGACACTCCAGGAGAAGAAAGTACAAAACAAAGCTGCTGCTCCTCCTCCTCCTCCTCCTCTGCCAGCTTGTCCAGAAACACTGTGAAAGATACTACCAGAGTAAAGTGTAGGTCAGAATTTTGCAGGTACTCCAGGGCATCATCTTCTCTTAGCGCTGGGAACATCAAAATCAGATGAACTGGAGGGTAAGACAGCTGTTCATGGTGCACAGCTACATTATTCTCGGGAAGTGGGCATGGCCAAACTACTTCTCTGCCCAAGTGCTATCTCTATGATAGGTAGCACTGCTAGCAAGCAAGAGGGAGAAAGAAAAAACCAGAAGGATTTGCAGGGTGTCACTGGGGATATTCCCCCATCTTCTCCGACTGCAGGAAAGACCAACCAACACACTCCTTACAGGGAAAAGCAGGAGTACAAGCCTTTCCCCCCATAGATGGCACAATACTGTTACAGGAAACATAAAAGTTCACAAGGATGCCCGAGCCCCTTGCCATGGCAAAGGTCATGACTTCTCTCTACTTTTGTACAAAAAACAAGAACAAAGCAAGCAAAATAATTAACAAATAGCAAAGTTAAATAGCAAACTACCCAAATTCAACAACCAAGCAATGGGAAGAGAGCGAATACAGCACCTCTAATGTTCTCAGTTGCCAAAGAAAAAGTGTGGTGACTTTGGTGAATGAGGGGTATTCCCTCACTCCCCCCAAAACTCCACCAGTGAACGACCTTGTTATCAGGTTCAATGGCCGCTCCAGCTCATGCTGAAGGATACTCCTGTATAAAAGGCAATAGACTATATTTTTAAAGGAACACACACTTTTAAAATTATAGCTTCACAACAGGAATTTACATAATTCATTTGATTATAGTTGTACTTTGGTTTTATATTTTAAAAACTTTTTGGTATTCTAAAAATAGAGGTAAGCAAATCTTATTAAGATTTGTAGCTGGAGTATTAGTAGGAAAATTTAATTACACATGAAAGGAATGATGTAGTATCAAGAGGCTGGAAAAAAAGACTGATATTTCAAAGACTGAGATGGTTTGTATATGTGATAAGAAGGGATGAGGAAGAGTTAAGTCACAAAAGCAATAGATATGGAAATAGCAGGTCAAAGACCTGTAAAGGCCCAGGTGGAGAAAGGAGATAGATGGTGACCTAGACCTGGGGAAGTTCAGGCAGGAAAAAGTATAGGACAAAGAAGAGGAGAGGTGATGAGAAAAAGTTTATAAAACTGAGCTGATATTTTTTTTCTTGTATTCTAAAAGAACGAGCACATTCCAACTCTAGAACATGAAACATGCAGGAACACAGTTGCACCTTATACAATATTGAACAGGCTTCAACAACTTCAAGTAATCCAAGTACAGTACTATAAATCTCATTTAATACCCTATACAGTAAATTGTAAAATATTCCAAAAATATGTATAATTTTCCAGAATATAGTGTAGTCAATGAATGCATTTACTCTGATACAGACATGAGGAGACCTATATTCAAAATTTAGACACAGAACAAACACATTTTAATAAGTACGGTTGCATTTTTAACTGTTTCCAGCTTCAGCACCTAATAAAGATAAGATTAAAAGAAATTATCCATGGGTATAAAACTTATAGAAAAGTTTGTTTGTTAAGTCAGACTCCAGACATCAGTAATTTAGCCTTACCTGGAAACATGTGGATTGTCCCTAATTTTAACATGAGGGAACACATTGGGTGTTTTTTCAGGTACCAACACCTGGAGAACATCCACTGAACTTTTCAGCTTCAGGTAACCCAAGTACAGCCCACGTCGCAATGGAACACGGCTCACTTGGTCATACAAAATGTATTCTTGTAAGGAAGTAAGCAACAGGTCACCTGCTAATGTGCTTGGAGGCTCAGTTGGAGTGGTTCCTTGCCCTGAAATTTTTTGGTAATTTTATATTGTGATGTTTACAGAAAACATTTACATCAGATCAACATTTTCAGATGGTTTTGCTAAGAAATAGACAAATGTTTTGCAGGTTGATATATGATTCAAAGAATACATACCTGATGTTGAACTTCTTTTCTCTCTAAGTTTAGATAGAGGGACCCATTTCACATTCATTGCTGATATACTTTTAGTTGACTTAATATGTCGAATAGTGCAGAATACTAGTGTTCCATTACTATCCTTGATAGGCTCATGGTAGAACTGACCCAAATCCTGGATCCCAAGAGTTGCCTGATGAAGAAAAATCATTGGTATCTGGTATAGCTAACACATAATCTATATATAAAAGTTCAAAAGCACTAGAATGGTGACATAGATTTCAATAAAAAATTAGCCAATGATCAAAAGAGACTCATTAGCTAAGATGAAAATTTTTTTTCATAAAAGTGAATAGATACTCAGCACAGTTAGTTGCAAACTGCTACTCTTCAGGAACTTTAAAACTAACCTTTGTATAAATTACAAAGCAATTTCTGTTTGAAATTAGATAAAATCAACTGAAATTTAAAATTAAATGAAAGAAACATATCTTTAAGAGAATAAAGACCATTTGAAAATTATATTTTATAATCACACTTGTCAGAATTATACTTTTCAAAGTAACATGTTGCCTTAATATTGTACTGAAAAATGCCAGTAATTATTGAATGCAAATTTTTGTTTTACTCTACTATTACCTACATAGCCTCATGTAAAAAGTACCTAAATAACCTCATGTAAAAAGTACCTAAATAACCATGTAAAAAGTGCCAACTGTGCTTAATAAAAACAAATTTCCCCTCCCAAATGCTAACATTGTTATAAAATACAAAGTATTGCAATGATATTTTTAATAAAAATTTTCCATAATATTCCCAGGAAAATATTATAAGCCTTGAACAATTCTGAGTTACCATAATTAGGAACAGCTTGACAGAACTTTGAAAAATTCTTGCTAGCAATTACAAATTAAAAGAGTAAGCTCTGAATCAAATAATATCGTAATATAAAGTACTGTAATAACAAACCTGCATGTTTGCTGCAGCCTGCAATAATTTTATCCTAAAGGGCACTGTGGAAGCAGATCCAGCCCGCTCCATGTCTTGCCGCAGTGATTTAACATCTTCCCAAGTAGTAGCAATCTGTAATTTGAAGGTTTATTTATTTCACTTTTCAAATTCTAATATACATGCACTAGCTTTTTTTACAAGAACATAGTTCAAGTTAACTGTAGATTAAGTTCAACTTAGCAAAAAGGTGGTAGATTTTCAGGCCTTTGTTTCTAGCAATCAATACTTGCATGAATGGAACACTTGATAATTTTATTGTACTTTTTTTTTTTAGCAAACAGGGGTGATGAACATAATAAAATAGGTTACAGTTAACCTGGAAGTATATTTTCCCTTACCTTTAAAAGCCAGTGGAAATGGGGTCTTGCCTGACTCATGTAATTATCATCAACTTCAACAACAGGAGGAAACTCTTCTGTCGTTACTAGCACCTTATCTTCACAGTATATTAAGCACGCAAGATAGCAACCTCTGAAAATTTAAAAAAAAAAGTTTTTTCAACAATTTCTTATAAACAGTACACACACATTGTACTGTACTACATAAATTTAATTTCTGGCTTACAAAAAAGAATATAAATGTCTGTTAGCTTTTATTTGGGAAAAGGCCTTCAGTTTTGAAATATTTCACATTACATCTCTTCCTTCACATTTATCTTCACAGTTTGGAAGGCATGAAAAACAATTTTAGTTCCATTAGCTATATCACTTTTAAAGCTTAATTTCAACGAGTCCTCTATGGTGCAATACACATTACATCTAGTTACATTAAAACTAACACACCTTACTGTAGGTAGCATGTTTAATAAAACTTTTATGCAGATGACAAGTGCAATTCATAAATTATGTTGTAATACCTGTAAAAATATAAAATGCAGCCAATTTGATCTTTACGGTGCTAGCACTGTAGAAAAATGATATAAATGATGAATCTCCTTTTTCTATGGGAATAAAATACTTACCTTTTCAAATTTCTGTGGAACTTTGGTGCAGGAGAGAACAAGTTTTTTATGGATTTCTTTTTTTGAGCTTTCCTGAGATTAAGAGGAGTTTCAAGACCAGGCTCAATAGCCTTAATTTCAGCTGCATGCTGAGGACGTGAGTTGCAGACCTGATTGAAAAGATCATCCAGTTCACCAATTTGACCATCAAGTCTTGGTTTCCTAGTGTCAGGATCCCTCCAACCTGAAAATATTCAGCTCTATTACTGTGAAGATCCACTTACGTTACTAAATGTAGGCACTAGTTTTGTATATCCAATTACAGTACAGTATTAATGTCTTCTCTTTACGTGCAACACACTATGCAGGTACAGCGTAAGCTACTCCGTAAATTAGGTGCCTTAGGATGGCTAATAGATTTCGTTATGTACAATTTACTTTTCAAAATATGCAAGCATCTATATGGGACAAGTGTAAAAGGCCAATAATTTGCAGAATATCTTTCCATTGACTAGAAAATTAATATATACAGTACAGTATATAATTTGCCCAATAATGAGGCAAATCAGATAATCCATGACATACTAGGTAACTAAAATAGACAGAATCACCCTCTGGAAGTTCATCTGGGACAGGAGTTGGTTAACTAAATGGTTTATAAAATCAAACTCAAGGAGTTCTATAAAATAAAATTTTACAGAATTTCATGAATGTGTGAAACACTGTCAAAAACATTTAACAATGTAGACTGTAATTAATTTACAGAAAATATAATCTAACATCCTACTTGAAGGTATAGCAGCTGGAGGTGTAGTTGCTAAAGGTGGACCATAATCTTTCATGTTTCCTGCCCGAACTCTGAAGTGATGCCGTTTTCCTTGAGTTAAACTATCAATGAAGACTGATCCTCGACGCATATCGTGAATCTCAAGGCTTCCTCCTACTGTGGCCCATTCATCCATGCTCCATTCAACTGTTTGAAATACACAAAGAATTAATATCTATCCACAGTAAAACCAACTATTGACAGCATTCACTACGCACAATTTCTACAGAGTGCTGGCATACTGTTTTTGATATTACAAATTACAGATATAAAGTGTACTCCCGATACTTGTACAGCAAAAATGGGCATCAGACTGGTAGGAATGTAATTTACTGTACGAGCACATTTGATATCTGCAGCTTCCTGACTTGGGGGCTTAAAGACAATACAGTTTCCTTGATTTTATCTTAAGCAATACTGAACAGTCCCAAAGGAAGGACATAGTCCCAAACTAATCTGACAACTTGTTTAGCAGGTCTGGTATCACGTATAGAGAAATTAATAAAGAATTTTGTCTTTTTCATAAAATCCCTGAGAATGATGGTACTTGATGTGGGTTACCATGATAATCTGTCTCTTAGGCAGTTTGTTATTAAAATTTAATATTGTGAGGCATGTGTAATAAAATATGTTTTATGGTGGGACTGCTATTCCAGTTTGCAACACAGAAACATATACAGTATGTCATAACTTTTTAAAATTCTACTCAACTTTCTGCTTAAAGATGAGTACATTAAAGAACTTTCCCCTATACGATTCTAGTGCCAAGTTGATGCATCAGTTGAAATTCAGCCTTAGTAATGCAAGTGACACATCATTAAAATTTTTTAATAAATGCACTATAAACTGCAGCAGTGCCAAATTAAAATGAAACTTTGGGATGACATCATGATATGCATGCTTATGTTAGGGAGTTAATTTGGTGAACATGACTTAGCACATGGAAGTTTACATACAGTATATGTAATATCTTTTATTTTTTACTACATATTTTATATTTATTTGTTTTGTTAGAATCCGATGTATTTTTGTATGTCATTCAAGAAGTGTCACTGCTTTTCGAGAAGGATAACTTTATGGCCCATGACCATGTAATTCACCTTAGTTTTGCATGGTGTAAAAAACTTGTATGCCTATTGCGTTTAGTTTTGACTATCTTTTTTTTTTCTTTACAGCAAACTATACACATTTCTTTTATTGGCTAACTTCAACTTGACATTTGAACTTTACATACACCGTCTATCTATCTATCTACATGTATATCTATATGTAATATCTCTATCTACATGTATATCTATATCTGTCTGTATATGTATATATATATATAGATATATATATATATATATATATATATATATATATATATATATATATATATATATATATATATATATATATATATATATATACATATACACACACAGTAAACCCCGTATTAGCGTTCTCATGGTTCATGCGGACTCACGCATTCGCGGGTTTCTCTGTGGAACATATCTAGCCATCATTCGCGGGAAAATTCGCCCATTCACGGTATTTTTCACTGAGAAATATTCACTAATTACTGTATTTTCATATAATTTTCATGAATAAATGCACTTTTTGTGATAAAACTATTAAAATACTCGGGTATAAGCATTTTTACAGGGTTTATCTTGGTTTAAGCTATCAAAATGGGCAGTTCTAAGTGTTTCTAGAGGGGTTTTAAGCATTCGCGGATTTGACCTATTCGCAGGGGGGTGTGGGACGCATCCCCCGAGAATACGGGGGGTTCACTTATTTACTTGACAGTAAATAAGTAAATAGCAGGCAATTCTGTTATTTGTTTCGTAAAGTTGTTTTGCTTCTTTTAATACACTTCGATAAAATAATTCAGTTTCAAATTGATACTAAAACTGGCATCCTACCATAAGTGGTACCTTTACAGACTGCAATAAAAGAAAAGGTCCAAGGGTACTGCACAAAGCAGCCATAGAATACAAATGACTGCACAACACTTATGTAGTAAGGTACCTTGCGTTTTTGATCTTACATTTTTATCTGTTTGTTTTATTGGAAGTTTTATATTTATTCCCGTAATTGTATACACGCCACTGTATTTTTGAGAGGAAGATAACTCTCTCTGCAAATTTATGTTTTGTGGATCACTTAGTGCTTAATTTATTGTACTTTTGCATAGTTCAAAAGAAATTTATGTAACTATTACTGTTACTTTTGGCAAAATTTGTCTGCCATTAAATACAGAAATTTCTGTTATTTCCAACTCACCGTTTTAATTGCTTTCCTTTCATACTACAATAAATTACTCTTCAGCTTTGAAAAGACAGCAAAACCAGTTTTTTACTTTGAAAATAAAGTTACACTGACCAATTAAAGAAACGTTGCTGTACACTTTTTAGTCCTCACAATCAAATTTTCCAATAAAATATCTTGAAAATTTTTATATTGTTTAGCTTTAATGCATAAATATACTTAATCTAAAAGGAAGTTTAGTTTCGGTGAGCACAAAAAATTTATTTATATCTTGCTTGGTGCTTGACAAAAATATTTAATGGTAAACTTGAAATTACAGTTATTGGTTAGCTTCAATTTGTCACTTGGATTTTTAGTTTTGGTGGTTCTTTTTTTTTAAATCATATGCTGAAGTACAACATGACACCGAATTCTACGTCTTATCTTGGAAAGCAAACCTACATGGAATGATTAAAGAAAAATATCTCTTCACATGAATATGGTCAAATTGGAAGAAAGTGAATCTGGGACAGGCATGATTGAAGAAGGTTGAAATCTGTTAACAGTTAAGATGGGGTGTCTTTATTCTCTAGCAAAAACAGTTTACACAGGTGTTTAAATGTACTTCAGTTTGTTAATGCATATACGGTATATGATTCTCATTCAAAAAAGTAATAGATTTCAAGTGTTTCACAGTAGTTAGGGTCGGATACAGTTTAGGAATATGAAAACTTAGGTAAATTTGATGGAACCTGCTATACTAGGGGTATTCTTCATAATAAACAGTAATTGGATGATCCGCAACTAAACGAATCGTCGCTTGGCTTTACTCATAAATTATGAATAGAACTGCATCACTGAATTTAATGGAATACAGTGCTAGAAAACATAAGTTTATAAAAACAACTTTAAATTTATAATTCAAAATAAATGATGTTCAAAATACTGATGGGGTTACAGAAAATTATATACATTCACTGTTTTTGAAAACCTAGTCACGTCTTAATGCTGTAAAGGGGGAAAAGCTTATATCAAAACGTTTGTGATAATGAAAGACAAATTGTGCATTAACACAAAGCAAACTTCAGTTGAAATGAAAAAAATAAAAAAAAGTAAAAACATCAGCCGCATGGCTGGTACAAGACTATGTTGCATTTATACTGATATTTTGAAATATAAAATGTTTTAGTAGACATTGTCAATCACACGTCTACTGTAAAACTTTTATTCCTCCACATTCTCTCTTCCATCTTACTTTCCATCCTCTCCTAACAACTGTTTTATAATGCAACTGCGAGGTTTTCCTCCTGTTACACCTTTAAAACCTTTCTACTCTCATTTTCCTTTTCAGCGCTGAGTGACCTCGTGAGTCCTAGTGCTTGGATTTGGCCTAAATTTTATATTCCATTCCATTCCATTTCATGGAGCAAAAAATCGTCAACCCACATTAGGTATACGCCTGAATCATCAGCCCAATTTCAATAATGCATTTTACAGTCACCATTATAAACAAAATTTTACTACTCTTCCGATATTAATATTGCATAATAATAAATCTGCCACACCCAGTCGCTTGACACTTTTACTGCCCATGAAGTATTAAATATATTAGTGGAAATAAAAACTGTCATTATCTTATCTGGAGTGCTGGCAGACTTGGGTGAAATTGGAAGAACTAGATCAAATCTTCCCAGGATAATATAGATTAGCTCACACTGAAACAGAAACACTGCCTACTGAAGGGTGACTGGTAACATTCTTTAATGGTACACAAGCTCGAAATACCCTTAATTAAAATAATTTGTTTATAACATAAGTAGCAACAAAAAATCATACATACACTTTCAGTTCTCTGCTACTCAAGCTTCAGTTAACCATCCACTTTCTTATAAAAAAATTTCCTCATACTTCTACCATGCAGGTACTGTATATTAAAGTTCTTAATAATATTTATGTTTCACACTTGCCTTAACATTAAGTCACTCCTCAGTGTGTGCATGACTCGCATATAAGGACACACAACATTCAACTTCCTTTTACACTCCTTAAAAATAAGCTCACTCATCCAATCTCAGTCTCCTACCAAACTTGTCTTTGCTGTCGTATTTATTTTTCCTCTTTGGAATTATATTTCCGTCATTTATTCAAGTTGCTTATTGAGACTATATCATTCTTGCGTTGATATTTTAATTGGAATACAGAATTTAGGCCAAAGGCCAAGCGCTGGGACCTAAGAGGTCATTCAGCGCTGAAAGGGAGATTAACAGTAAGAAGGCTGGAAGGTGTAACAGTAGGAAAGCCTCGTGGTTGAACTATGAAACAATTTTTAGGGGGGGGGAAGTCAGTGGAAGAAAGAAAATATGAACGGAGGTACAGTAAAAGGAATGAAAGTGGTTGCAGCTAGGGCCAAAGGAACGATGCAAAGACCCTTGAGTAAGGCCGACAGTGCATCACTAGAGGTGCACTGACAGCACTAACCCCTTACAGGGTGCGTTCTCATTTAATCTCGCACATCGGGACCACAGTTATACAAGACAAACATTTCATGTCTACCATAGTTTTGTATGTGCGTAATTTAATTTCGAATTTCAGGTCTGCGTTGGAATTTTCTCTAATTACTATATATTTAGAGGTGTTAAAATACGCACTTCTAATATATTTTAACTGAAAACCATAATCCCCATAAAACTCATCTGTAAGAGGAGTCAATACCGTTCCTGAAGGCCTCTGACAGGTTTTAATCAGGTCAACAAAAATACCAGGTGCAAGTTTAGAAATGAAAAACAAATTAGAAATATGTTACAAGTCATAAACTAAGGTGAAAACTTTAACTGGTCCTTAAACACAGACTCCAACGTATTTGCCAAGTAATGCGCAAATAGCCCCAGAAAGGTGTTTCTGGGATGAGACTGAAAAGGTTACAGGGTATAGGTAGGACCTCACATCTGCTCAAAACTTGATTATTTCTTTTTCAGAAAGACACTCTTGACTACTATTTAATTGCCAGGTGTTCAGTTATGAATTAATGGTTGGAAAACAAATATTGGTGACGTGTTTCTTCCATTTAAATATTTACCAGACTATTAATCAATTATTTTCAAGTTGCACTGAAAGGTAAACATGAAAATTAATGTATGAACTTGAATAACAGTCTAATGGAATTACCTTTGAATTTCGTCGTAATTGCCTGAGGCTGTTTCTCGGGTTCTCTAAAGGTAACTTTGACCCGAGTACTGTCTATGACTTCGACGGAAGCTGCACTGGGAGGTCCAGGGGGTTCTGATGAACGAGAACGACAGAATATATATCATTATAAGGATTGATAAAAACAATGTGATCATATTTAAAACAAATAAATAATTACATTTTGTCAATAAATGTTCATGACTGTTCTATAAGAACTATCAGCACTAAGACAGCGGAGGAAAAACCATACCATATTGTCTGTTAATAATCATGCGGGGGTGAATGAATCTGTGACAGACACATGTGTAGCCATTGACAATGCTGTGAATGAACTCTGTGGACTCGTGTTTACCAAATACTTGTCCCTTGTGAACCAAGAGCTAGTGATTTATAGCCATTCGGTTTTCTAATCTAGTAGGGCATTACCTATTGGGTATTTTCACTTGTAAAAATGTTGTAGTCACAGACGACGTGTATGTACATTGGACTACACAACCTTTTCTTCTGTTGCAGCAATAACATTAAGGAGAGCTCGCAATTCCATTACCTCTGTGTTTATTCCATTCAGATCTTTAGTATATACAGAAACTAAACTTACGTGGAATTGGCAATCGTTGTATTTAGTCAACGCTGATCACGTAATTTTTTACAAAAATATATAACGATGCTAAAAAACAAAAGTTAAACACAACATTGAGAGCAACAATGGTTCACATACTCATTTGCTCCAAGCCAGTCTTCATGTTTCTCAGATGGGAGACACGTCGATTCCACAGTTCTAGTTGTCTCTCAGTTTCCCGAGCATGGGCCCCTGCGGACATGTGACAGTCGAGGTCAGCCCGACGACGCTCGGCAGCAGTCACCAGATCGGTCAGATGCTGCAATCGACGCTCATAGTTTCCTGGAAAAGTTAGGCGTAATTAAGTTCTGTTAACTTTGAGTTTTATAAGTGAGAATCTGAGTTTATAAATAAGAATCCACAAAAATAAACTTTTAATATATGGGCGCCTAATTTTATCTATTCCAACCTACCCTTATTCAATCAAAAATTTGCTTGAGCATAACATTCCTTATGCAATAAATTTGCCTAACACGAAACATTGACTTAGGCAAGCTCCTTCCCACTGATAATATGCTGCGATTAGTCAGCGAATTTATGGTGTTGGGAAGAGTCTTGAAAAACTGACAATCTGCAGGGCTTCAGGCGTAGTGGTCCATTTTTCCTCCATTCAAATCACGACCATACAAATACCAACAGGTTTTCTTTAACATATAACCTGATAGATGCAAACTCTAGCTAAACTTCGAAACATTAATGAAAAAGCTCATGTTATTTTCAAAGATTAAAAAACACGAAGGGCAAGACGGTAAATTAATAGAGGAGGCTACCATGTTTAACGATGAAGTGATAAGGGTCTCCTGCAATGTCATGAAGTTGTGATAAGGGTCTCCTGCAATGTCATGAAGTTGTCTTAAAATGGTTATGAGACAAATATTTAGTCATTGCATGAGACACTATATATTTTGTGGTAGGTTCATTGATTTTCGCCTACTCCAGTTTGAGATTATCATTGTTATCTATCAAAATAGAGACCCAGTTACATGGAATAAGCCTACCAGGTCATTAATATCAACTGCGAGCTTCCCCGGAATTTACTGTTCCTACAGGTAAAATCAAACGATTTTACCTGTAGGAAATTATAGACGCGTAAACAGAACTAAGTTGGAAAAGTCGGGGGATGGAGAATGACGCTGTACACTAAAACTCGCTAACATCAGCATTGCTACTACTCCCATGAAGAAAGTTCCGAGTTCTAAGCCTTTCAAAAATGTATGGCGATTGTTAGTCGACAACAAAAGTTCTAAGCCTTTCAAAAGTGTATGGTGATTGCTAGCCGACAACAAAAGCTAAGAAAAAAAAACCCATAAAAATAGCGACATAAGTGCCGGTGTTGGGGCGTGTCATCTACCTTGGATGAAAAATAACACAGGTGTTAGAGCAAACACCTGAACACTTGCTGTGTCTGACTAACGCGGGTATAAGGAAACACCAATATGGTTACATCAGCGAGATTCGAAAGCAAATGTTAGTAGTTGTTATTCATTTGAAATTATTTGTTGAAGGACGACAAAATTATAACAGATGGACAAATTGAGTATATATGCATTCATCAAGGTCAAATGTGTTTAAAAACACACACGTATATATATTACATAATGTATGTATGTATGTATGTATGTATGTATATATATATATATATATATATATATATATATATATATATATATATATATATATATATACATATATATATATATATATATATATATATATATATATATATATATATATATATATATATATATATATAATATATATATATATGTAATATATATATATATATATATATATATATATATATATATATATATATATATATATATATATATATATATATATATACATACATACATACACACGTCACTTGTACATTTGTTCAGTAATATACTCATAAATATTTAGGCATAAATAGTGTTTAATATCGAAGTCATTAAACTTCAGGTATAACATAAATTTGCTATTTAAGTCGCAGGAACCGAATTTTTCGTATGTTCAATATTAGTTCTATTAACTTTAGTATGAAAGGACGAATTCTCCCTTCAGTTCCATGTATAAATTACGAATGTGTAACAATGACGGGCGTCATCCAAGTACTATTCATATATGATACCTGACTTGTCTAGCGTCCAAATCGTACAAACGGCTGAAGGGCTCAACGTACTGCCAGATAAATCAGATAGATAAAAATGTCACAAAGTGTGTTCAGCATATGCGTAAAATTATACACGCATCCGTTCGATTTATAGATAGTCAAAAACCTTTATCAGGCAATAAACTTTAGAACTCCCGACCTGAGGTACAAAACCGATGTAAATTACATGCACACCATGTGTCCTATAAATGAAAATTCATTGAGCAAAATTCCGTCTCTTTCTCACATTTAAAAAACTGCAAGAGCTTTGATGTGTATAAAAGTCAATAGCTTTAATACTATAACAAATAGCCAATTTCAAACATACATAAACAAATTACAACTCATTTGTAAATCAAATTTAACAGTTCTGCGTTCATGATGCACTGATAATTTGAAACAAGGTATTTAAGGGAAGAGAATGGTCCACTAGTGATTAACTTCCAACTCCAACACTGCATGATTCCTTGAATGGTAGCTTGGTGTAATAGAAGAAATAAATACCGGTGAAAAAGAAGGCTTTAGAGCTACATTTATCATGGTCAGTGATCACGAGACAATTTGTGTTTCTCATTTGCGGCTGATAGGGCATGTCAAATATATCAGAATAATAATTGTATAAGAAGTCTACACATTTTCTTTACACAAAAAATCTACGATATTCTCAAAATGTCCATAGGCAAGACATTTCACTCAAAGGCAATGGAGGGGTGGGGGGGCGGTTGGATGTATCCCTATATAAAACAGCTCCCCTTCTCAATAGAAGCACCTTATTTATAGCAATTACAGTTGATAACTTACAATTCTACATTTTGCAGCAAATTGCAATGAATAACAAAAGTTTTCGACTCACGTTTTACCACATATTCCTTTAAGCTATATGTACATGATTCACTGCAATTATTCATAACCATAAGACTTTCATTGAAATATTTATAAGCATCAGATTCTCATCCGATATTAGTAGTTTAATGTTTATTGTGTACTAACTGTGGGGATAATACATTCAAGAATGTTTGTAACGCAAACGCGTTTGTTTTCCTATTCCGTTGTAAAACCAAATACAAACGAGGTAGCCGAAGACTGCCTTAACTAAGAAATATGCGGTATTAAGTGTCCAAAAGAAGGAAAGCTGGTGAGTTCACTGCCCATGAAGGAAATCGGTAATAATTTTCATGTCTCAATAAATGTAATTACACACTTTGTGAAAAATCCGCAAGTTCACATGGAGGAAAATAATAAACTGAACTGTACCGTGAAAGCCTTTCAATTTCTAAGTCTTGTACAAACTTAGGCACCAAGTTATAAAAATTAAGTTCACCACAGCATGAAGTGCATTGTCACATACTATACAAATCACCAGACCATGATTTAGTCAACCTTAAGCAGCCATTATCTGCATCCAATGACAGGCAGTAAATGATGGGCTTGTTTTAATCCATCCAAAATAACTGTAATCTCAATGTTCGGACACCAGTGACTGTTTTGGATAAACAATGAGTCTTGTATAAAACTAGCATTGACTAAAACTTGCAAATTTTTTGGTAAAAAAAAAAAAAAACAGTACCTTATACCTAATACATAAAGTTTTAGTGTGCACATAAAGCTTCTTGCAGAAAGTGAAAAATGGCCAGAGTTTAAAAATGGCACGTCGCT
This sequence comes from Macrobrachium rosenbergii, assembly GCF_040412425.1. Taxonomy (NCBI): domain Eukaryota; kingdom Metazoa; phylum Arthropoda; class Malacostraca; order Decapoda; family Palaemonidae; genus Macrobrachium; species Macrobrachium rosenbergii. Next base: position 25,706,121 of record NC_089750.1, read on the forward strand.
ATAATATATATCCAAGTGTGTATAAAAGTCCCCGGATTATCTTGTTTATCAATTCAAATAACCGAGTACACTCGAAGAACACTGAATTAACTCTTCTGTCGCATTTTCAGTTAGTATGTGTCAGATGCCCGTTAAAAGTTCCACAATGATGAACAAAGACGCTGCTCACCTGAGTTGCTCTCTGTTGCTCCAGCCTGCTGCAACATCTTGGCTAAAGAGACGCGGTTATACATCACGGCGATTTCCAAGACGTTAACTCCGTCGCTGTTCACACTGTTGATGAACAATGATGATTTTATTAGAATAAATGGAAATGGGTATATATAAATTATATTATGGTTTCAAATGAAAAAGCATTTTCTTATAAAGACTGCCACTTTTACACAATTTCACTGAAAACAGAGAGGTTGAACAGCTATTGCATTAAGCGTATACAATTCAAGTGAAGAGTGCAACAAGGAATGAAATGTTTAGAAAATTAAAAGAAATCTAACCTGTTGATATCTAACTGGTTATTGTCCAATATGCTGCGAGCTTTTTCCATCTGGCCATGTTCAACTGCGGCGAACAGTGCTGTTGAAAGAAACAATACGGATTTTACATCAAAATCATGGAAATAGTCTTTGCATGAACATTAAATAATTCAGATATAATTACAATGACCTACGTTTCTCTCTCTCTCTCTCTCTCTCTCTCTCTCTCTCTCAGTAAGAGTTTTTCTGATGTATTGTTATTCAAAGGATAAAGTTATACATACATACATGCACATATACACACATTATATATATATATATATATATATATATATATATATATATAACACTTACATTTGATGGTGATTATATATATTTACGTGAAATAGTGATAAAAAGAGAAAATAGGACAATAACATTTGGAATAACAGAGAGAGAATTTGATTTAGGCACAATATAACGGTGAGATCTTAAGCGACATTTGATGGTTAAGGACTTCCGATCAATGGCCTTCGTGGCTTTACATCTGTCCAAACACGAAGGTTGTGACCTACATGCTGACAAGTTTCGGTAATGATACGCTACTGATCACTTGTGAAATGATCAAACAATGTCAAAACAAAGCGCTGAAAAATTGTTTGCTTGGCCTTTGATAAGAGAAATTCTTTTGTATTTTTGCCACTGAGGCTTCAACAAAAATTCCTTCACATTCCAACATTACCAGTTAAATCAAAATAATTCCCATGTTGAGAATAACAAATTTTGGAATAATATAGAGAGATATATATTTATATTATATATATATATATATACGGTGAGATCTATATAGCATATAATATATATATATATGACATGTCTTTTCGTATCTCAATAAGAAGGTTAAGGACTATTTAAACCGATCAACTTGTTTCTGCCTTCACTGGTAGAAATGGACAGGTTTACAATGGTATATATACAAAAACATGAAGGTGTGAAGGTTGGCGTTTCTTAAGAACCCTGACCAAATTCCCTAGTGGTTTTTTGGCCTCATTAGCTCCCTGGAGAAGTTTCGGTAATGATACAAACGGGGCTAATGAGGCCAAAAACTGATCTCCTTCTTGAAATGATCAAACAATGTCAAAACAAACACCGCTGAAAAATTGTAATTTTAGCTTTCACCTGTCCTTTTGAAACACAAGTGCCAGAAAATATATGGTTTGATAAGTTTTAGAAATTCTTTTGTATTTTTGCCACTGATATATTCAACAAAAATATATATATATATTCCAATATTACCAGTTAAATCAAATATAATTCCAAATATATATATATATATATATGTTGAGACCTATATATAAATTTATGTATAACATAAGCATATATTAAAAAGTGTGTATATATATATATATATATATATATATATATATATATATATATATATATATATATATATATATATATATATATATAGATACCATGTATGTATATATATATATAAGTTTTAATATAGTTAAGCTTCCTGAAGACAAACGCTGAGAGGCTTTTACAATGCAATGTCGAAATAGTTCTGCAGTTCAAGAAACCATATCTGAGGAGGAGTAGACTGGATAAGGTCTGTTTTAACATTAAGAATGTATATCAACTTACAGCAAAAGTAGTAGTGGGTTACGGGGTTATGACGGAAACCTTGAATATTGGATGATACCAGGAACGCAACAGAGAACAGACGTAAAAGGTGCACGAGGACAAATTTCAGGGAGAAGATTTAGAACGTGAAATAGAACGTGTTAAGTACTCAAGTCTAAAAAGAGAATTTAAATGAAGATCAAGAGGAGAAAAGAGAATATGTGTTAAAATGGCTTGCGTTGTTCACAAAGTCATGGGTGAGAAAAAAAAGAAGAAAATATCCGTAAAAAGGAGGGACAGGTCAATAAAGACATCATCATCAGAAGAAGAAAGAATGCTTGGCAAATCATTTACGTAAGGTCATGAATTAGAGTTATAAGTGGATATTTCTATTGATATACCAAAAACTGAAGAATACCCGACTTTGCTTTTGAATGACTTTGCAGTTTTTTTTTTTGGGGGGAGTTGGAATCAATAATAACTTAAGAGATGGAAAATACTAGGCTATGATGAATTAACTGCAAAATTTTTTTTATTAAAACTGAAATCACAACATGTATACCGACTGGACTGTTACATAGAACAAGGAATATGGAAATAAATCCTGATCATTGGGAATTGGAAGTCATAGCAAGGTACCAAAAGAAGGTGACCTGACTGATTGTGGTTAATATAAAGACACTGCACTTGGCGCATTTGTAATGAAAATATTCAGTATGCTTAATCTCAGTAGGCTGGAGAAAGAAACAGATAAAATGCTTAAGATATAATATACAAAAGGTAAGAGTTTCACATATAAAATATGTGTGTTTGGATACATTGTGCAGCTGTGAAGGAAATTCACAATCCCCTTCTGATGTCTTGCTGATTATGAGGTGGCCTTTGACAGCGTCCACAGACCATTGTTATGGAATTACGTTGCAATGTCATTCCGTCAGGCATATACAAAAATAATGGAAATTATCAATGAAAGTATATGCAAATATATTTTGCGGTAAATAATGGGATGCTACAATGGAATAATGTTTCACCCTGGTTGTTTGCCCTTCTCACAGATTTTATAATGAAAAAAGTGGTCGAAAGTGGAAGAGGTTTAGACTGGAGATGCTGTTTTAATTAGCAAAACACGACAAGATATACGAAACTTGCTTAACAGAATATTACATATAGCTAGTGATGGGGCTAAAATTAAATCGAAGAAACACAGAAGTAATGAAGACAGAGTATGCACAAATGGATGAAATAACATTAGATGGAGAAAGGTTTAATATGGATCAATCTTTCAAATAATTAGCCAGTACAGGTTCTCCTAAGCTGGGATTTTGTAAAAGTAAAAAATGCAAATCAAAACAATGTGCAGACTGAATATATGGATATCAAACAGGTTGAAATTACCAACAAAAGTAAGAGTATACATAAGTCTCGTACGATCTGCATTGCTATACGGTCATAAATTATGGCATGACAAGGAAACTATAGCTAGGAGCCTTTGTACATTTGAAAATAAGGCCTTAGAAACATTCTTAGGAGTCAAATGACAAGACCGAAGTGGAAATGAATTGAAATTACATATGCAGATAAGATAATGATGAAAGGGAAACAGAGATGGCCTGGGGATAGTACGTGATAATGTCAATGGGACTCCTGCGGGCAGTTGCAAGAATCAGACCAACATGGGTAAGAACTATAAGAAAGGAAGCTGGAGATGAGAGGAAATTTGTGGAAGACGAAAGATGAAGCAAATGAAAGACAGGTCGCGGAATTTCAAAGAGGCCCTTCGCGTCATGTGGCCTTCGAGGCGATGATCATATAATATAATATAATATATAATATATATATATATATATATATATATATATATATATATATATATATATATATATATATATATATATATATATATATATATATATATATATATATATATTTATATATATATATATATATATATATTATATATATATATATATATATATATATATATATATTATATATATATATATATATATATATATATATATATATATATATATATATATATATATATATATATATATTATAATTTGTGTGTGTGCGTGTGAGTAAAGAATGGCTTTTAATTTTTTACTAGATGCACTCCTGCTTTGGATGGAAAATGTAACCAAGGAATAGTAAGAACAGAGTAAGAAAATGGATACATTGCACGATATAACGGAAGTATATGAACATGTATGACCTGTGCACGTTACAGATCCTGAAAGGTGTATTCCCGGCGAAATGGGTAGCAGACGGAAACGTTTGTTTGGTTAGTTTTCTAACAGTGGACAAGTGGCCCGATAAGTTTTCTTGAAAAGATCAAAATAAAACAACTCAGGAACAACTGAACACTTTAACAGACACAATTATTTCAGATGTCGATTTTTTTATTCGTCAAGTTTCATGGGTTGTTTTAAATAGAAAGAAATGGATAAAAATGTAAATATAAAAATTGCTATTTGCATCAACAAATTAACATAAACACATACCCTCTCCATCACGTTATAAATCTAAAGGCGTTTTTCTTTTTATTTTCTTGAACATGAAGTTCTGAATATATTAATTCTAAAAATCATTACGTTCTCACCGCAATAAAATTTAACCGATAATTCGTTCAGTTATCCAGGTGTAAATCTGCAAATCGACACATAAATCAAATGAACTGGGTAATAAAATGTATCACTGATATGCTCACCACAAAGGTCCTTTAGAGGAGCAAATAAACCTAAATTGAAAGAACTGAGGACAGTGTGTTCAAGTTTACTTATTGAACTACATCAGAATATTAATCCATCAACAAGTGTTTCTTGATAATTAGCAAATTAGTCCCCAAGTGCCTATAACGTTTAATCTAACTTGACCGAGAGTAGAAATGGAATATCAACTTTCCAGATTTTCACTTAAAAACAAAGGGCCACATTATGCAACCCACGGTCATAGCACACACATGACGTGTATAAAATCTTGACAAAATCAACACTGCAATAATGGAGCATAAATGTGAATTACATACAGAAATAATTCGCCAAAAATATCCAGTGAACATATGCACATTTCTTGGAAAAAGCATATCAAAGAATTTCAGTGGAAACTATGACAAAAAATAAAAGGAAATCCTTAAAGTTTACTTATGGAAGTCTTAAAACATTTCTTGCAGAATTCAAATGTTAATCGTGTCTTTAAAACTAAATTGCTCATAGGAAAGAATTTATCATAATTAGATATCTCCTATGGTAATAAGTGGTATAATGGGAGTATGGTTGCCCATGATGAATAAAAATCGGTTTGATTAAAAACCGATATTGTAAGTTCTGTATTTGTATTATCATTTTCACAAACTGGATTCTACCAGTTAAGCTCTAAGAACTTTTTTTTTTTTTTTTTTACAAAAAGGTTAGTACATATTTTAAGCATATCATCATGACACTATGAAACTTCAAGAGTGGAAAAAATTTCTCATAATTTTTCTCTATTGTTACATAGGAGGACGAAAAGTAGCACGGTAACCTTGTTAGAAGCTAACTGTTTCGTAACAGTCTAAACATTTTCTAGCTTGAATGCAAACCTCAGTATATTATGTTCTGATACAAGGCTGGAAATTTCCCTCCGTGAAGGGTTGAGGCAATGCAATATATTGATAACAGGAAGACAGGATGTGCAATATCTACTTTAAGAATGGCCATTATATAGTATATAATCAAGTATTTAAATATCTGAACGTATCCGCATATTCACTCACATCCTACCCCTTTATCATATTTCGTTTTATCCAACTGGGAATAACTTCAGTACAATGATGTAACCAGGCAACTTGAGTATAGCTTCGTGAAAATACCAGACCTCAAAAGTAAGCAACTCGAAAGTCGAAAACAAAATTTAATAAAAAGCGTAAAGCTTATAGCGAGTCATATTTGCATGTAATTAGGTATAGCACCAAATAAATGAAAATAAACGTACTGAGAGTACAGCACACCTAAATACATGCTCCCCCTGCCGACCCTCAATTCTCTCTTAGAGCATTCTAACTGATGAAATGATCATTTTTTACAAAGGAATACAGCAAGTCTGACCGACGTTGCTAATACAAGGTGTGCTTGACAGACAGACGGACGGACGGACCCCTTCATGTCCAACCATCTATGTTGTGGGAGTGTAATGAACTATGTACAACAGACACACTGAGTGTGATAAACTAGTACGACAGACACACTGAAGGACTAACGGACGGATGTCAAGTTGAACTGAAACCCTTCAACCATGTAGGAGGAGCTGCAAGTGCAAAGTATGGATGATAAACATTAACGGACAAACAGATGGTCAGACAACGGATGGACAGTTAAACAGAAGGAGAGGAAAACTGTCCTCCGACTTTTTCGATAGGGCAGTTGTAACTTGGAGTACTTGAATATATGTTCGATGATATGAAGGGACAGGAAAGAATGATAAAACCACCATCACTGCTGCTCATGAACTGGTCAAGCGAACAACATTTTATGAACATTAAATTAATCATGCTTTTAATAACATAGTGACTTGCGCCTCTTTTTCACTAATACATAGTAACCAAATACACACAAACAGAAATGGCCAGCCCTATGAGAGGTATTAATCAGCTCAGTGGTCTGGTTAAACCATTTTAATAATAATAATACTCTCTAGTTGAGGTGGCGAACATCATAAGATGAGAATACTGGCGAGGTTTTAACATTTTGGAACAATATGATCCCTTAGTAAGTAATATTACATTCCAATCCAAATTTTCTTACCCTGCAAACTACCATTGTTACTACTGTTTCAGTTCTAGCTTAGAATATATATGGGGCACAGTTTAAATAACCATTTGCTCTTGGACCCATTATTTTTGGCGATTAGTAATAAGAAGAAAATACATTTTTTGCTACAATATAACTTGTAAAAAGTCTAATTCCCAAAATGTAAGACTGAAATAAATACTGGCTCTGCAAAATAAAACCTCTGGTGTGGCCATCTAGAAACTGCTACACTTGCTCTGACAAAAATGAAAACTACAATGACATAGAAATTTAGTACCTCTGATACACCAAAGCATTCAGAATACAATGTTAAAACTTACGGAACTCAACGTCTAAATTAATTTATGACAGAAAGCCCATTTTCACTCGAAATACGACCAACAAAAAGCTTCCAGACAATCAACTCGAAGAAGTTTGCGAGATGGGCATAAAAATAAAACAATAAAAGAGAGATGGCCTGACTACACAAGCGAAGACTACTACAAGGGATGGTAAGCAGATACGTACTACCTATCCTTTCAAGGCTGCTCACTCTTCTTACGTAACAAAGCGTTTCCCTTAATAGCGGTTCACAAAGAAAGGAGTTCGGAAAATAGCATAAACAGCGATGTCGTCAATTAGCATGCCACCGCGTACGCCCAACTGGTCACCTTGTAACCAGTAATAACATGTGTGCAGTATAATCAAAAACTCAGATTAGGACGTCAAAAGGAAATAATTTCTCTATTTGATTACATTCACCGTTTCTTTATATAGGCACAAAGCCAGCTTGTTCTGACAATAACTAAATCTCGTAAATACGACGCATTGCACACAGCCTGGCCTGTCTTTCATGGAAGGTGGAATGTATGTGGAATACCGGATGATTTGAGTCGGAAAACGAACAACATGCGCTCACTCCTTAACTTTTCTTCTCTGCAGTCAACTTGCATAACCTTCCGGTGTTTGTGTATTTTTTTTATTTCAGTGTCACACAGTGCACGTGAATGACAATGCCTTTATAACAACAGATGGCAAAAAGTTATCTTTACAAATATGTTAATTGAAAGATATCCTCCGGTAAAGTATTTCACCAATTATAAAATGATATCAAGTTGACCTATATTCACTATAACAACAGACAGCAAAAAGTTATCTTTCTAAATATGTTAATTGAAAGATATTTCCGGTAAAGTATTTCACCAATTATAGAATGATATCAAGTTAACCTATATTCACGCAAATCAAATATCTGACGTTAGTGAGCTTTTCATTAAAGCGAAGGTAAAAATAATGAAGGATAAACTCCTTTTATTAATACTCCATATCTATCATTTTCACTACTCTCTCCATACAATGGTATCACCCCGCATCTCCTTGACTTTTGTAGGGTAACTGGTTCCATTTTTGTCCCACCAAAGCTGAAGCAGATGACAACCATCTGTTCCTTAAAAACAGGAAGAACTGCAGAATCTGATAAGAACTAGACATGTCTTTTCACTAACGGCAAAAATTCCTAATCTGATCTAGTTCTTGGATATTAATGAGGATCGGGAAAACATGAACAACAAACAGCACCTTCATTTCTAGCACAATTTGAAATCCCTTATTTTAATTACTCTTACTTTAAGTAAACAAAATCACTCTAACGCATATATCTAAAGTTAAATAAAATTAATAATCTTTCAGTAGGTTCACAATATTTTACCAACGTCTTCCTGGGACACAAATTCCTCGTAGATAACACTCTCTCTCTCTCTCTCTCTCTCTCTCTCTCTCTCTCTCTCTCTCTAAGAAGTAAAACACATTTATTCCCAATTTGTTTTGACCATGCTCACCCACATTACTGTCGTAAAAACAGAAAATGGAGATCATTATATTAATCTAGCATAAACGCTATCATTATAATTAGATGTACATGTTTCATTAGACAGAGAGGGCGATTCCTTACCATGCAGGTGGATATTGATCTTGCTGATTTTCTCCAACTTCTTGCGATCAGCTTTGCTGAGGTTCAGTCCATCCATGAGCACATCATCCATCGTCGACATGGCTGAAAACAAGAGACGACCGCAATGAGTCATTCTGTTCTCTTAAAAGAAAACACACGTGTCAATCTGGTCACGCAAGATTAACACCTGCCAGTCTGAGGACAAAGAACTTATCATGGGTTTTCTATAATACAAATGTCAACTCTGTTGTTCAAAGTTTGGAAACATTCTTTAATTATTAAGAAGCGGCATTCCACTGAGTGCGAGAATGCTTACTCACACACCACTTTAGATAGACAAGCGCGTGTAAACATACACAACACTTACATGACGCACAGGCGCGTTATTACGCGAAGCACTTTTGGGGAGCAATACTCATAAGAGAATGTTGGAAATGCTGTGTAGTGCAATTCAATATCTAGGCTTTCCTAACCATACGTTTATTTGTAAGAGTATTTCATTCGTCTGCAGAATCCACACTGTTCTGTACAGTCAAATACTATACAACTGAGTTGTATAAAAAATTCTATTATTTTCAATGTGAAAATAGACCGAGCCTCGCTCTACAGAGACATATAAAGAGGATTTACTTTCTGTTTTTATGAAATCTGTCTCTTCCGAAAGCTTAAAAAAATAAATTGCTACCAAGAACTGGGATTATACAAAATTTAGTCAATGTGATTACACAGTATATATGCAAAAAATTAACAAGAACACGAACTTTATCAAAACCGCATAAAGAAGGACGTGATATTGCACAATCAGTGAAGAGCGCACCGTAAACAGTCAACTGTTACGAGGTGATTTTTTTTTAAGTATCGTTTTCGAAAATCGATAAAGATGTTTGCATTTTAAGCAAATCATATATCCATTATTTCTTTGACAATCCTTTTCGGCTTTAATTATTAAAGGTTTTTTACGCTGATAAACAAGAACACGGTAAAATGGTACCAGTTTCAAATTTGTAATCATAAAAAATCAAAAGACAGAAGGCTCCTGGAGATAACCTATGTTTCATACAGATACATCAAATTCTTAAAAGCAATGAAAATTCGTGCGTGTTGACGGTGGCAATTCTCATAAATTTATTTTGTCCAACAAGAACACCTCTCCTGTGCAATTTTATATACAAGACGTCTAGTCTTCACTGACTTCTCAAAATTTTGCCCGGTCAGAAGTCTATTCATGTTTGCAAACAAATATAATATGATTGCTTAGAATTTACAGGTGTTATTAATATCTTGTTGAGGCTATTGACAAAATACTGACACAGGAGAAAAATCACGTTCTAATATCAGCTTCCAGCACTCCTTTCAACTATTAATTTGCACATTCGATAAAACTTGCCTTAGTGTATTCTAGGGGGTGATAATGTTAATATTTGCTGATGCATGAAGTTTTAAACGAAACTCCAAAAACATCGTCATATGCGCATTTATATGTAACTGCCTTTCTCGCATGTTAAATAAAACCCAACTAGGACAGGTATACTGAAGCAATGAACCTTGTACATACGGTATACTCGGGTGTCTGCACTCTTACAAGACACGAGAAGTATGCACAATTTAGATCTTGGACCCACGAGGAGACAAGAGAAAAAATAATTAAACAGTTGAGTCGATACCACACACGTCTTAGCAGTGGTGTAAAAAAAACAGCAAAGAAGATGGTTTTATTCGTTGAAACAGGCTTTTTACAGTATATTCAATACTTCCCCTCAACCAACGTAAGAGAGTACAACTGATTCATTTGCAAAGTGTTTCATACTTGCAAGACTACAAAAGAATTATGTTTAATGTTCATTGGAAATATTGTACAGTCTTTAACAAGAGAAGAATGAAGAAAAAAAAAAACTCTGCACGGGAAGCTCATAAATCAAACTAAACAGCACTTATGAGGAATGCCACGAAGAGATGGCAAAAGAAGTAGATACAACACGCCCACAAACAAACTAATGCATGTTGCAGAACACTTTCCAAGACCTACAAGAATGCACAATAAATAATGCCAAAGGTCGAGTGTGAATTCGTGGTATTCCCTAACGCAACATGAGACTATAATTCAACATTTTTTACGCAATCCTTTATCGCGGTCATTTCCTTTGCTTTTCTTATGGAGATTGACCACGCAACTATTTACATTTCTATTTAAAAATGGACTGGAGCTCCGAAGTTCAAGCGATGGCAGTTCCACAAAGAGGACGATAAAAGGGACAGGGAAAGTGAGAAGGATAATAAGACAAAGGCCATGACACAAAGGACACGCTTGATATGGAACATAACGTGTACATCCATCTCCACATAAATATGTATACAAGGCATTTGCCATCACAACATTATACTAAAAGGAATACACTCGTCAGAATACACATTGCAAATTTTCTTTTATCAGCCATCAGTCCTTAAAATCAGAGTTTACATACCAAGAAACTTTACATTCTACAAATGGTAAAGTTCAATCATTTAAACTGAAAACTGTAATGCGAATTACGTATCAAATTTACCTGATATTTATGAACGTGGAATCCGAACGGTCCTCAAAATAATAGCCAGAATGGGAGATGAACTCGATTAAACAAATAAAGTACTTATAATCTTAAATATTGCTAAAATATTTTTCGTTATCAGTTTTTAATTCTTTAGACTAAACACCGCCTACACAAAAAAATAAAATAAAATAAAATAAGAAAAAAATAAATAAATAAAATAAGCACTCAAGCTTTCTCTTGCAACAACGGATGACATATACCCTTTAACAAAGCCTAAAACCTGATAAAGGGAGCTTCAGCTTATAGTTTTCGGAAGACTCGAGACTATGGCGCAAGAATCATGAAGTATACTATACTAGTGCCATTCCATCACACTATCACCTTCATGTACATGAAGTACGGTGATCATTGTCTTGCTAATGGACTTATTTAGGACGGTAAGTACAGCAATTAGTATGAGAGATCGAGCATAGCAACTAAGACTACATATAATCAAGACCACAACTGGTACCTGATTGTCTTACAGGAATGATGTTCAGCAGTTTCTAGAGCCTTTACATAATGCCGTTTATCGAGTAGCCCATGCGTTCAATTTATTTCAATCCCTTGATAAATTAGTCATCAAAGTTAAAAGTGCTGGTGGTAGCGGCAGTCCAGCCAATTTTCGGTGTGTAAGAACAATGTCCAAATAATTGCTAAAGGATTTGTTTGTGTGTCAGCTGGTAAAGGGAATCTGCATGATATAAAAAAATGACAGGTTGAAAACCAACTACTCGATAGGTCTTCTTATAAAACCAATACCCATGAACTTCTTAAAAATTACCTTTTTCATTAAAATGAATGAGAGAGAGAGAGAGAGAGAGAGAGAGAGAGAGAGAGAGAGAGAGAGAGAGAGAGAGAGAGAGAGAGAGGGGCACTAAACTAGACTTGTACTTCTGGAGAAATCTTTATGAAACAAATTCAAATCATGGACTGGCTGGGACACAACTGAATTGCAATAAAAAAAAAACTGCCATTAAAAAGGTGACTTCAGCCGAAAAAAAATGTTCGCAAACAAGTTTTATTCAAAACAAGAAAGGTAACGCATTTAAGTGATGCATGATGAATAATTCATTTTGTCTTTCCACTGGGACATCATTTTGTCTTTCCACTGGGGCATCTATGTGGCCAGTGAGGTTAAAATAGCGGAAGTATTAAGAAAACAACATATATGATGCCAGAGAATACCAACGCAATAAACAAGACAATGCAGCAATGGCTAAAAAACATTGAAATAAGGGCATCTTAATGCTAGTAATGCCAGTAATGCTAACCTACCTGCTGGGAGCAAACCAGTTTGCCTTGTGCAATTGTGGAATCTTCTGATCCCCGAATGTTTCAGCAAGGAACAAAATCATTCCTGCTTTCTGTAGAAGTCTCTTGAATCTGGGCCTACTAGTTTTATTTTCTGTTCCCTTATATCTATTCATTTATCACCTTTTCCTATAACCTGTTTCCCTCTGCAGGCTGATTTCCCTTTGGAGGCAGCCCTCTTGCGTGTCCTCTCTTATGACTGTCCATAGGGTTTACTGCTCAAAATTTCATGAAAGAAAATCAGGAAGAACTCAGTACCGCTCCCATGCCTGGAAAAATAGCAAGGGTTGGAGTCAAGAAGGGCATCCGTCCGTAAAACTTCTGTCGAAACCAATTATGAAATGTGCCGTTCTAGATAGAAACAGCTGGAGAGGCTCATTAAAGCAGCTACCCCGACTGGGGAATAAGCTGAGAAGACGACGACGGGGAAGTGCTTACTAATGCCACGTCACGTGGCGAGACACTATTAAATTCCTTCCTTCCGACCGAGGGTGACGGTTGGCACCTTCCTCCTTGAAATCGGAGAGACAGACCACAGAGTCTTTCATTGCAAGCAGGCGTCGAGGGAAAGTCAAGCAACGATGCCTTCGCAGTTTATGTCAGCGTTTTTTAAAGTATGTTACCTCTAATCAGTGGTGCAGAACACCTACCAGAATCGGTTTTTCCTAGACAAAACATCAAGCATTTCATGAAGTTGTCAAATTTATTATTGTTATTCATTGCCATTAAAATCATTAAAATCACTATCATTTCTCCTAATTTACTTGTAGAAGGCGTTTTTTTTTTAAACTAGAAGGCGTTTTCTTTTTTTTATAACTAGTTTCTCCTAAAATCATAACTTTCATCATATCACATTAAAAATTTATATATATACATATATATATATATATATATATATATATATATATATATATATATATATATATATATATATATATATATATGCATATACATATATATATATAATATATATGCATATGCATATATATATATATATATATATATATATATATATATATAAAATATATATATGAGATGATTTTTAATGATTTTAGAAGAAACTAGTTATAAAAAAATTAAACGCCTTCTAAGAGTAAATTAGGAGAAATGATAGTGATTTTAATGATTTTAATGGCACGAATAACAATAATAAATTTGACAACTTCATGAAATGCTTGATGTTTTGTCTAGGAAAAACCGATTCTGGTAGGTGTTCTGCACCACTGATTAGAGGTAACATACTTTAAAAAACGCTGACATAAACTGCGAGGGCATCGTTGCTTGACTTTCCCTCGACGCCTGCTTGCAATGAAAGACTCTGTGGTCTGTCTCTCCGATTTCAAGGAGGAAGGTGCCAACCGTCACCCTCGGTCGGAAGGAAGGAATTTAATAGTGTCTCGCCACGTGACGTGGCATTAGTAAGCACTTCCCCGTCGTCGTCTTCTCAGCTTATTCCCTAGTCGGGGTAGCTGTTTTTAATGAACCTCCTCCAGCTGTTTCTATCTAGAACGGCACATTTCATAATTGGTTTCGACAGAAGTTTTACGGACGGATGCCCTTCTTGACTCCAACCCTTGCTATTTTTCCAGGCATGGGAGCGGCACTGAGTTCTTTCTAATTTTCTTTCTTGAAATTTTGAGCAGTAAACCTCTATGGACAGTCATAAGACAGGACACGCAAGAGGGCTGCCTCCAAAGGGAAATCAGCCTGCAGAGGGAAACAGGTTATAGGAAAAGGTGATAAATGAACAGATAAAAGGGAACAGAAAATAAAATCAATAGGCTCAGATTCAAGAGACTTACTGTATATGTATAAATACGTGTGTGTCTGTCTTAATAAGTTTCCTTTATAAGGGGTGGAAAAAAAACACTCACTGGTCACTGCCACATTCAAACTTCAATAGCTGAATTCTTCATGAAACCTCTGTGCAGTCAATTTGCAACAGAAGCCAATTCAAAACGCTACAAGGAGGGCTCATTGGCTGTGCTAGAACATCCAGAAAAGCGCTGTGCCATTTACCTCTATCTTCCACGTACTCTTACACCATCTAGATATTGAGGCTCTTCCTTTCCAATACCTCTCCCACACTATCTATCCCCTTTTCGGCACTCCCCTCTTTCGTCCTCCCAACACTTCTGAATTGGGCTATAAACTTTTCACAAACATATCATCGTCTATTCTTTTTACTTGAGTCAAACATCTCAAAATATTGGATTCCTTTCACTTTTTTAACCTTTGTTTACCCCCTACTGATCTCTACATCTCATCCTGTCAATTCGTCTTGCATCCCTGACACTGGTTTTTATATATATATATATATATATATATATATATATATATATATATATATATATATATATATATATATATATATATATATATATATATATATATATATATATATATATATATATATATATATATATATATATATATATATATATATATATATATATAAGTAAGGTCACTGACCACATGCCTTCTCCTTCTTTCCTTTATCCCAGCTGTCGCTGGTACCCATTCATAGCAGGTTCGACTTTTCGTCGGCAGGCGAGCGGGGTCGAACCACAACCTTGCAAAGGCGAGCCCAACGCTCTACTACATTCATACATTTATGTATACAAGTAAACTCGCGTACGTATGAATCGTGTTATATGCAATGTGTCTATTAATTCTCTGAAATTCCCTACAATGGAAACAAAATGAGACGTAGAAGACCTAATAATTGCACATATGAATCAAAAGTCAAAATCTTAATATATATATATATATATATATATATATATATATATATATATATATATATATATATATATATATATATATATATATATATATATATATATATATTATAAATATGATTAAAAAATCACAGTAGATGCACGTGACTTCAGTGTATAAGCGAATCCCACAGGAAAGTGACAGGCAGAAGTTCAGTACCAAGCGCTTTCACGTTTATTAACGCATCGTCAGGGCATAAAATGAAGACACATAAAAATGAGACACACATTAAAATGAATGGGTACCAGCGACAGCTGGGATAAAGGAAAGAAGGAAAGGGCATGTGGTCAGTGACATATACCAATATAACTAAATCCAAATCAGTTTCCCTAAAGATCAACCCATGACCACAATATCAATATCCTATTGCCTTCTCTACGCAGTTATTGTAATTTATATACTAACAAAGGATGGTATGATCACCTAATGTTAAACTTTGTCTTAAATCTCTGAATTTAACCATGCAGTTGTCGACAAATATTTCTCAGACATGAAATCTTTATTAAAATTTTACAGTTAAGACAATTGATATACATAAAACATCGTCGTTCGGTCAAATTCATCTTTAAAACTTTCATAACTGTAATGCATCGCCATCACACCCAAAGAATCTTGGGTTAATTTCAGTTTCATACAGTAAATAAAGGTGATGATATAAAGAATATCATAGATAAACATGCTAATGAGAGAAGCATAAATTTATGTATTTTTCTTATTTTTATTAGTAGTGATGAATACCTTACAGTATCAAATCACAGGACTCTCTCTCTCTCTCTCTCTCTCTCTCTCTCTCTCTCTCTCTCTCTCTCAG
Organism: Macrobrachium rosenbergii; assembly: GCF_040412425.1. Lineage (NCBI taxonomy): Eukaryota > Metazoa > Arthropoda > Malacostraca > Decapoda > Palaemonidae > Macrobrachium > Macrobrachium rosenbergii. The sequence continues at coordinate 25,722,389 of NC_089750.1, forward strand.
AGAGAGAGAGTCCTGTGATTTGATACTGTAAGCTATTCATCACCTACTAATAAAAATAAGAAAAAGTACATAAATTTCTGTTTCTGTCATTAGTATCTCAGTTATCTATAATATTCTTTATAACATCACCTATATATATATATATATATATATATATATATATATATATATATATATATATATATATATACACAGTATACACACACATATGTATATATACATATATATATATATATATATATATATATATATATATATACATATATATATATATATATATATATATATATATATATATTGTAATATAAATGCAAGATGACAACTTGCTGTTTTAAAGAACAGCTTTTGATTACTAATGCAAGGTTTTATTTCACCCGCTTACACACACACACACACACACACATATATATATATATATATATATATATATATATATATATATATATATATACATATATATATATTACTATATAAATGCATAGATATACATATATATATATATATTTATATATATAAAATATACATACATTATATATAATATACATATACAGTATATATATATATATATATATATATATATATATATATATACACACATATATATATAATATACATATACATATATATATATACACACACACACACACACACACACACCTCTTTCAACCCCCACCCCTGACTAATATACTCATAAATCAGGCAAAATGTTTAGCATAGACCTGAGGACAAAATCGTTAAAAGGCTCTTGGGAAGGATATCCCAGTGATCAGAAACTAAGAACGCACTTACCATCATTTTGACAAGGGAAATATTGTCCTGTGTCGCGGTATGAATTTGGGGGACTTTCTCCATTACAGGAGATCAATGCTGGGTCCACATGGGCATAGGTATTCCTACGGCACATCTTCGCTGGGGGAATTATCAGTTCCTTCTCCCACTCTTCTTTCTCCCACGACCTTCGTGCAACTTCTGTGGACTTCGTCTGTCTTTCACTGCCCTTCCTCCGCCGAAGGGTGGTGAAGCTCAGAGTTCTCGAGCGAACGGTTCTCTCCTCCATGCTAGTGGGGGAATTCACCACCGAGTTCGGAGAGGATTGTAATGACTCGTCGTCCAGAGAGTGCTGTAGAAAATGACTGTTCAGTGGCATGCCCAGGTCAGTGAAGGGTATGGGTCCTCCTGACGCCGGGGAATCCGGTGACGTAGCAGGTGTATTGCAACACTCACGGCTTGATAAAGAGGACAGCGAGTCATTTTGATCCTCACTCTCTGGGCTGTCGAGAACTGATAAGTTATGAAAGAATGGCGAAGGAGCGCCTTGCTCAAGAATCGGGGGACTGCTGGTTTCCCAAAAGCCAACCATTCGCACGGGGGACGTTGGCGAGCTTTGGTCAATGTGAAGCGAATTGCGGATGGAGCGAGTGATAACCGAAAGAAACGATTTTTTCCGACGTCGCAATGTTAAGGGAGATCCGCCCACGGGAAGCTGCATGGTACCAGAGGTGGTCATCCTAATGGGAAAAGGTCAGTCTACAAGAGCTGAGTATGTCATATCAGCATAACACTTGATGTAAACAGTGCTGGGTTAAAACTAATCATATTCTCCACCACGATTCAGGCGATATAGATCAGCAACACGATCGATACCGATGAAACAAGTGGACTCCCCAATCACCACTAACGTCAGCTCACATGACGGTCTGCGCACACCATCCGCACACGAACACTAAATCACCACGACTGCGAATGTCCGGAGAGCCACAGCCCAGCAGCATACGAACACGTACATACATCCTGAGTATACGCAGAGCAAGTGTCTGCTGCTTATCTTTCTCGTACATAATATCGCTACGCTGTCAGGTGTGCGCGCTCTCCCTTACAAACCTCGATGTATTCTAAAAGCTACGGGCGATGGCATTTGCCTACGGTGCTCAGCATATCTCGAACAAACGTAGGAAAATTTTATGGCAAAATTTTCAGTGGATTTTAACACACTGCATACAAAATAAGCATGTACTCGTTTCTTCAAGATAAAAGAACAAAAATATGATGCTACATTAAAACAATAAAAACAAAAACGCTATATTCGATCGCATATTGTTTCCGCTAGTTTCACACTATCGTTAAAACGTATTTCAAGAATTCTGTGTGGTTAATGTTACCTAGAAATATTTAGGGCATGCAATGGACATTTTCCCCTAACCTTTCAATCATAACACGTCCCATTGCAGCTTAGCAATACAATTACATTTTCTATAACAAACTTCAGTGAATCACTTGGCCACTCATGCTGATGAGTGAAACATTTAAACTTACAATAATAATAATAATAATAATAATAATAAATAATAATAATAATAATAATAATAACAACGACTTTCTACTTACAGGATATCTGCTTAAAATGTATTACAGTACTGCAAGTGTCAAAAGTTCCCGAACTTCCAGTCGGTATTTTATGCGATACCCAAAAGGCACAGGTTCGAATATTGATCAGAGTATAATAATTTATTCCCCAGGTAAAGGGAAATCGATAGAAGGGCATTTATGGTCTTAATATTTGAGAATAACATAAGTCACATGTGAATTAGTGACAAAACTAGCATGCATGCAGGCACGCACCCATGCATACATACATACATACATACACGCATATATATATATATATATATATATATATATATATATATATATATATATATATATATATATATATATATATATATATATATATATATATATATATATATATATTAAACTTGATCACTTGCACAACTGTTCTGTATTCATACAATTAATAACAGGACCTCATTTAAACAGGATGGTGTCTCACAAGATACCATCCTGTTTAAATAAGGTCCTTTTATTAATATATGTATGTCGTACGTATGTATGTATGTGTGTGTTTATGTATGCATATATATATATATATATATATATATATATATATATATATATATATATATATATAGAGAGAGAGAGAGAGAGAGAGAGAGAGAGAGAGAGAGAGAGAGAGAGAGAGAGAGAGAGAGAGAGAGAGAGAGGTGCAACTGCACGTTTACAGAGGACTGATAAGGTGGTCAAGAATAGAGAAAAAAGATAGCGAGTAACCTAAAGTAATAAAAACACTACCCTGCATAATTTCAGCAAAATATTCCACCAAATACTAACTGGGTATTTAGTTCTAGATTAGTGATTAACATTAGTGGAGTGGCATTGCCGATGTTTGAAAAATTGAACGTGAGGCATAACGTCTGCGAAGAGAAATGAATTGTGGGTCACATGGAAAATTTTGATTCCCCTTTCGAAGAAGAAACGATATAATACAAGTCAAAGTTACGTCACAGAAAAACTATACACGGTCTTACGTAACTAAGGTAACCAGACAGTCATGTAAATGCACCCTCATCTACTTTTGTATGGTACTGTTCTGCCAACTGTATACATATGAAGCGCGGGCATTACTAAACATTAAGAAATTCACTAAGTAACAAACCGATTAGATTAAGACAAATATGATGCGGCCCATTTCCGTTTTCAATATAAGACCCCGTACGGTGCACTGTAGGCATTGCTTAAGGTTCTTTTTAGGGTCCCTTCGGTCCCTAGCTGCAACCCCTTGCATTCCTATTACTGAACCGCCATTCATATTCTCTTTCTTCCATCTTGCTATCCACCCTTTCCTAACAACTGTTCCACAGTGCAACTGCGAGGTTTTCCTCCTGTTATACCTTTCAAACCTTTCTACTCTCAATTTCCGTTTCAGGGCTGAATGACCTCATAGGTCCCAGTACTTGGCCGTTGGCCAAAATTCAATATTCTATTCTATTCTATTCTTCAATATAAGATGACAAGAAAAAACACACGTGAAAGGCATTATGTAGCGTAAAGGCCCTGTGCTATTTTACTGCTGCATTCGATAAAAATTCAATGCCGGATTACAAGAAAAAACGCATAATCTGTCAACTCTGCAGAGAAATTTTTTTTTACATGAAGCTGTAAACACAGAAAGCATCTATTTCGAACTATTTATGCAAATAAAAATAAACTAGTGCACAATTGTAATTAATTAGCTAATATCACGGCATACAACCGTTTTCTTACATCACTACAATCCGCAATTAATCAATTCTCTGGAAAAATAATATTTTTCATGATTATTTTAGGGATTGGATAAAAGCAGTGCTAAAGTAACTGCTTACCTTCAGTATGTTTGCAGATTACATATAAACTAGTCCTTATACCATAAAAATGGCAGTAACAAGAGAGATAACAGTGTATGGGAAGTAAAGTCCCCTGCATTTAGACTTGCCGGTCTACGGCAATTTCATTGAAATCGGTGTACTCTTTATTCTGGTTGAAGGGGAAGGGTCCCAAGTCAAGACTCGAAAAAGCTGTCGTGTGTCGCCCATTATTTAAGAAAGAAATGTGGCCTATGAACAGAAGAGAAACACGCTTCCTTATCCAACTCCATCCTGACCTCCGAGGGAAGGTAAAGACGCGTAAGGTTTTCAGGTCTGAAGGAAGTTCAACAACTAATTAGAAAACCCATATTCCCAATCTTGTCAGAATGAAAACAGGCGGTCTATCTATCTATCTGTACACACACACACACACATATATATATTATATGTGTGTATGTGTGTGTGTGTGTCTTCATTCTAACATGACTGTGATTCTGAACAGGGCTTCTCTTATCAGCTGCTGAGCTTCCTTTAACCTTACTGTTCTTTGCTTTTCTGTGGGGGGTAGGTTGTGTTTCTCTACTTTTCCTAGGTTACTCTCTCTCTCTCTCTCTCTCTCTCTCTCTCTCTCTCTCTCTCTCTCTCTCTCATAATCTGACAAAACTCATCAGCTCTCTTGAGCCTTGACTTGGGATTCTTGCCCTTTATACGTACAGTAAATGCTTGCTTGCTGAATGCAACTTATAAATATTTAATAAAACAACAACAGGAAAAACTTGAACAAATAACCAGCGATTGGCTCCGCTTCCTCCATGCCTACATTTAACAGTAATTTCAGTCTATGAACTGCGTACATTCTGATATTCATTATGTACACAGGTGTTTAAATTATTGCTGAGGCACGCTATATTAAGTAGATTTTATGGGATTTTCATGCTAATTTTATCGTCGCCCAAAAACTTTACATTTTCTAATCTATACACCAGGTCGGTATTACCAACCATGAAGTTTCTTTTGTACTATGAAACAAGAAATTAAGTGCGCTGGTGGAAAAATAAATCTTTAAAAAAATCACGCAAACTTGCGTCTGTTGCCCTAAACTTTAATTATTGTTGTTGATGAATAACATATATGTTCGATCTAAGGTATTTTTCATTACGTTAATGAAACCGCACCATTACATCAAATGTGTTCGCGAAGCTCCTTAATGGCTTCATTTATCAGACCAGAAGTGCTAGACTTCATAAAGAGACAGAATTGACCGGGCATAAAAAAAACAGCAAATGTGGAAATCAACAGACTTAAAAACAGCACTAATCGTAGGTTAAGAAAACCTTGAACTCAACTACTCTCAGAATTTAAAAGGAAAGTGTCAATGACTGAATACAGTGAGTATTCGTTGAGATTTTAATGTATTTTTATATTTGCTACCACTAAATCCAAAGTTTCCAGCTTATTTAAAATGCTCCAAGAATCAGTAAATGCGCATGCGAAAATATAAAACATACCAAAATCTAGGTGGTGAAAAAATTAAAAGAATCAACTTAGGTCGAAATGGTCGAAACACATTTGAAATATAAACAGAATAATTACCATCAGAAAAGGTGCGCCTCTTATTTCCAGCTGGTTGCGATACTGTTCAGTGCAACGTAAAACTGCACATATCATAAGGAATCGACAACTTAAAGCGTGCAAAAAATAACTGGACCACAGTTTTTTATTTTGTTAATAATTACCAGCTAACCGTGCACAGTAACTCGAACAAGGCTGAAATGATGACGTCGACTGAGGAATAGTTACTTCTTAAAATGAGCTGCACATAATTCAGTGTAAAGATGGGAACTCGGCCATGAATTCATACCAGTAGTTAGCTCCTGAATCATCTCAGAGCACCAATAATGAGGCAGTGAGATGTACCAAGAAAGTTTACAAAACTAAAACTATTCTCAAAGATAATATGAATGTGGAATTCTCTGCTATTTCTCTTGAAATATCTTTACAAGGATAAGCGTTGCCTATTAAGTTAGTTAACAACTGTTTGTTAATCAAGCTCATTATACAGAGATATTTAGCAAAATAAAATCTGGGACTGGCTCCGTATATCAGCATGTTACAATCCGGTTCCACTTCAACATATAATTTGTAACCGTTCATTTTCAAGATCTATGGACGACGCTGACCAGATTTTTGTTCAAATAAATTTACCATTCGTTTTGCGTTATACTTTTAATTTCACACTTGTTGAAAGATTTCGTTATCAGGACATAATGACACGTGTTTCCATATTTAACACGCACTTCATGACTGATGTTTTCAGCGGGGTATAAACTGAATGTTCGTTAAAATTTTAAACGAAAAAAAAAGTTTACAACGGGATAACAGAAGATCTTACAAGCTTAATCTACTTGATCTTCCTTTCATGCAGAGGGGATGCCTCATTACATATACCGAGCAGATATCATCATATCATCGTTATGAAATGACACTCGTGCTCTGATGCTCATAACGAAACAAATGCCGAGTAATAAGTTCCTTGGCGTTAGCTACAACTCGTATACATTCCCCTTAATGTTTCATCAGAATAGCCTACCTTCACATCAGTGGCTTAAGGACTGTTCATACTAATTAAAACAATATCATTAACAAATGACAGGATCAATGGCAAATGCTTTGCAAATCCAACATAAGAATTACTTAGCAGGTACTTGTATCTTTAATTATCTAATAATATGTCAGTACTTTTCATAAGTAAATTAAAAAAATGTACATCCACATTCAAGTTCCTGCGGCAGAATAAACCACAATATATTAATGAGAGAGAGAGAGAGAGAGAGAGAGAGAGAGAGAGAATGCCATCAATTTCTTTGGCAACAAGACACATTACGGCCATAGAAGTAAGGCAACTGTGGGGGGAAAGTTCCATCATGCTTAACCTTTTCTTGGCAATGCAGCAATGTGCGCCAACACCATTAAGTACAGGTACTAAATAATGCAGCCTTGATCACTGTATCACTTACGCACCACAGCTAGCTCTTATAGTTTCTTCCATGGGAAAGTAATTTTATTAGAAATTTTTTCAAAATCTTGTAGCGTTTGCCATAATACTAACTAATTTACACCATTAAAAAACAAATTATGAAAATTTTGTTTCGAAACACTGACTTACAAGTCAATGATTTCAAACACATCTTCGTAATTCATCTTTTAATTTTCTTAAAACAGGCCATTAACCTCTTCATTTATTTCTCACTCTATACTGAATGCCATTTTAGCTTGGAAGGTCCAGAATGTATCAGGTGATTTTCAGGCTAATTTATAGGATCTCATTAAACTATTGCATACTCCAGAGTAAGTGTTTACCAATATTAAGATATTAACAGTAGCAATAGAAATACTTAAACTCTGAGAGCATGCTGTTAGCACAATTTCCTTCATGCTGCTTATTAATAGCCAGGTTTCAGTGTTCAACTGACTTGAAAATGGGCTTAGTTAATCTTTTTGATATATGTCCACGTAAAAGCGCACTTTCCTACAAATGCTAAAATTACGCTTTTAAAATAAGAAAAAAAAAAATGTGGGATTAATTTTTTCCAAAACCTTGTTTGTTCATATTTCTCTTTCATATTACGAATTTCTTCGGATTTTCCATTTAGTAATCTTGTAGTTAAAAAAAAAAAAACTATTTTTACTGGTACCATTTTTCAAGTTCAAAAGAAGAAAACATTTCGAGAGGAAAGTTCCTCTCGTCAGGAGAAGAATGAAGATAAAAATAAACACGAGATTCACGACAACAAAGCCTGTGTAGGCCGAGTGACTGAACCAAGACCTAGAGACTGAACAGTCCTGGCAGTTCTCCCTCCTTAGGAAAAACCACGTTGGTTAGTTGTTTCACGTTAAGCCGGCATTGTGAGTGACAGGACGCGCCCTTACCCAACGGAAAGAAAATCACGAGAAAATGCCGAATGGATGCGAAATGTGGAAAATCATTTACGAATGATAGTATTGTGCATCAACTTTCTCTTAGAGTCGTGACTGACTTCAGTGCGGTGTAACAAAGTTTAAAATCATCTGGCTATTAAATACTTCTAATGGTTGTCATTGTACATCGATGGTCAGGTAGTAGTGAAGGTTACAGTGTTATCTTCAAGCGCCAGGTTCTTAAACTAATTTATCTGACATATTAATTTCTCAGGTGCTGTCTAGTCTACATTTTAATTTCCATTTCTTATTTTCACCTTCCTGAAGTCCTCTCCTCTCGGTTCTTTACCTCTGGGTTTTTACATATGGATATTCTATTCTGTGGAAGCAAGCAAATACCCCCTTCGGTTTGTTCCATCAATATTCGTGTGAGGATATTAAGGATGGAGATCATTTAGGAATAATGAAAGTGCATAACTTATTGAGGTTCCCGTCATAATCATACTTGGTTTGTTTGTGGAAGATTTATATGAAGCATCCAACAAAAAAAAATTACGACTGATCAATTGAATGATTTACTGACTTGGTTTATTTGTGGAAGATTCATATGAAGCATTCAACAACAACAAAAATTACAACTGATCAACTGACTGATTTACTGACTTGATTTATTTGTGGAAGATTTATATGAAGCATTCAACAACAACAAAAATTACGACTGATCAATTGACTGATTTACTGACTTGGTTTATTTGTGGAAGATTTATATGAAAGATTCAACAACAACAAAAATTACGACTGATCAACTGATTTATTTGCTGATTCTAGGCTCTCTGGTGTGATGCTGCATTCCGAAAATACAAAAACATTCTTTCAGAAAAAATACCAAAATATTTCACATGTGCACACGATTATCTAATAAAGCCTGAAAACAAACTGACGAAGAGCTGACCATTCCTGAAATGAAACTACCTCCACTTCCTATGAATATTACTGTCGACATTCATCTGTAATTCACAAGTATACAGCTAAGAATTGAAAAAAAAATCAGCAATTATCAATGCCAAAATTTATTCTCGGTAAAATAGACGGTCAAAAATTAAGATTAAAACTCAACCACTAGCGCGTAAGGTTGGTCAGCACAGTTCCAAACTCAAATATATTTTAAGGCAATATAAACAAAATGGAATAAACATGCTACACCTTTCTAACATTTCAAATCAAAACGAACTCTACTGTTAAACAAACCATAAAGCAAGACTGACAACGTATGGAGAGCCAGTAACACCCTTTAGTTAAAATTGAATAAAATATCAAGCATTGTCTTGATTACCGCCAAACAGAGGTATCAGGTGGGCAAACGCACGCTGTATCCGAAGTTACTAGACTAAACATTACAAAAAGCCTTATGACAGAAGGTCATTAAGACTGAATTCCTTCAAAAACGTCTGTTCAAGCATTTTACCACGTTACCTTACCACCGCAACCTTCAAACTGCCACACCGAAGTACAGCGTTGCTTATGCAGCTAATCACACTCCCTTGATTAAAACAAAGCTAACCACGGTATTATTCTCCGACGTACGTCTAAACTTACGCATGCATGAATATTAAAACCGAAGATGAAGGTAAAAATAATAACAACTTGAATAATACGTTATGTAGTGGCCCAATACTCAGGGTTAATGATGGGTTTTATTTCGAAAGCTATTAAGCTGTTAACAAATTATTATTATTATTTCAGTAGAAGAAGCCGACTCACATTGGACATGCACACAGGGACCACTGACTTGAAATTAAAGCTTCCAAAGAATGTTGGTTTCAACCTCTCACCGCAGACCCCACACTGTAGCAGTAGCTGGTCATGATAAAGAGCCAGTGATTTTTCATCGCCCTGGGGGAGACGCGAACCCGCGGCATCTGAGTGGCATACCACGACACTAACCACTATACCAGCGGACCAGCTAAATTGTATAATTCAATAAATGTGTAACTGCGGAGTTCTTTGTCCCAACAATAATAATCTTCGGCATGTTGAATTACACTAGTTATCAGAGAGAGAGAGAGAGAGAGAGAGAGAGAGAGAGAGAGAGAGAGAGGAACAGCTGGTCGTGTCTAATGACCATATGTAATACGAGAGATCTGACGCGACGTAATTACCAAACGAGTGGAAGCTTCTTCCGATGTACAGACTTTCCTCCACCATAATCATAGGAAAATACAGATTAATTTATGAAATAAAACTTAGGCACAGGTGAAGACCGCCCTAGTTCAAATAATGTTTAACAACGTAACAACGTCCAGCAGTACTTTCTTTAGAAGGAATATAAGTTCACTTGCAACTAGATGAAAGGAGAAAGGCTGACTAATATTAACCTCTCATAATGAAGGAAATGTGATTTTCCTTCATTTAACAGTTAGTGCCACAGTATGAGTCACTGTATTCTGACCTGTCCTGGAAACAAGGTACAGTATCTTTATTACTGAATATTACTTATCATAGAGTGAATACATCATTTATGGTGTGTTGTAATGATTTCGTTATTTCTAAAAAAATGACTATTATATAAAGTATTCAGTATAATATAAACCATTTCCCTTACAACGATTTTTCATTAAATTTGTTCATATATTATCTAACAACGAAAATTTTTCAGTTACAAATATCCTGTTCGTCGTAGCTAAGCACTACTGTGAATAAACGGGACACACCTGTTAGATGATACTGGTGAATCAACGCCAAATATGAACTGGTGTCACCTACTGTACTGTATGGAATTATACCTACCCCGTTAATTAGATTTCATGGGAAAGGTTTTTAACCACTCTGGTTATGATAAACTAGCTTCAGAATAAATCCCTCTCCAGGAAAGGGAGTGCCCACTTGATTTATATTTAGTAACAACAAAATAACGCGGTATTCCTTTAAAACTTTAGTTTTCAATGTCATTTCAAAAAAGGTGAACTGAGGATTGGCCAAAAATCTATCAGTGTTGTATGTAGATTTCCTGTTTTCTCCAAACACACATGCAACCAAGAGATTGAATATTTCTTTATTCATTCGAAAACATCCTGCTATTTACATCCAACTCCAAAAATGCTGATAGAGACGGGGGTTAATTCACAAAATGTAAAAAAACGTCTCTGGGAAAATAGGAACATTTAGACAAAGGCTTGGAAAACATGGTTTTGTTTGCCCAGTTCTGATGCTACAGAGATTCACACTCAGAGCATTTATGAGTCCCCACGATCTCCATAACGACGCTCACCCTGGTTTGGGTTTTTTATTCATTTTTCATAACTACTGTAAGCACTATGTACTCATTATGTGCTCTTATTACTATTCATTATATTGTAATTCTTCATAAGTAAATAACTTAATTATCATGCTTCTAAAGTACAAATGTCCTAATAGTGAAAAAATTAAAATAGAACAAGGATAAAGTTAAATATACAGAATTAATACCATAAACAGTGAGCAGCCAAAACAATAAATGGGTTAAAGATATGACATAAAAAAATAGTTCTTTCAAAGAGTCACTGAAGTTTTATGCAGACTTCTTCCAAGAATCAATAATAACAACACTACTATGAAACAATTCCATACACATGTAATAAAGGAATGAATAACTCTTGGTGCCGAACATCGTGACATAATACACCACTGCCTGTAAAAGCGGCTGGCCATCAATGTCATGTGGCTTTTCAAGATACTTGACACTGACACGTCCATTCCTTTGAGCCTAATTATATATATATATATATATATATATATATATATATATATATATATATATATATATATATGTGTGTGTTGTGTGTGTGTGTGTGTGTGTGTAGACCCATAAAACCCCTATGATAGAAAGGCAACGTGGAGGTTGCTGAGGAAGTAAGATTTGAAGGATAAGTTGGTGAAAGAGATAAAAAGTGTCGATGATGAAAACGAAGCGAGGTGCAAAATGTAAACAAGAGAGGACTGGTTGGAGTAAAATCGAGTCTGAGACCAAGGTGTTTTATGCCTCCATGGCTGTTTAATATTGTTATGGGCGGGGTGGTGTGAGATGTCACAGAATGGAAAGCAGACGTTGGTGCAAAGTTGCGGGGTATGAAAATGAGCTGTAAATGGAGTGCAGAATATATATTTACGGATGATGTTGCAGTAACTGGGGATGATGAAGACAATTCAAGGAATTAGAAAGAAGTTTGCAAAAGGAAAGATTTGACTATAAATGTGTAGGAGTAAGGTTTTGGGGGCGAATTAAAATAGGAAAGTGAAGCAATGAATGTTAATATGGATGGCGGGAGAATGGAAGCAGTTGATTCATATAAGAATTTGATAGCACTTGTAACGGACGACAGTAGGAAGAGAGAAGAGGCAAGTCAGAATATGTGGAGCAGGTAGCAGATTGTGTGCGAAAGCCTCGGAGGAGACTTAGTGTCTAAGAAAAGTAAGGCTGGAAAATAGAGAAGGCTTGTTTAGGCAACGCTCCTTTACCAGAATGAAGCGCAGATACTGAATGTGAGTATGTGACAGGAATAAAAAAAAAAAAGTGGGAGCAATTAGTGTGACTTGTTTACGTAGTTTAAGCGGCGTTTGAAAAATTGAAAGGCTAAGAAGAAGCGTGATATGATTGGTGGTAAAAAGGTTAGCTTAAGCGAAGAGATGGCTTACAGAATATTGAAAGTGTTTGGTCTTGTGAACGGCGAAGCGTCAGTAGGGGCGTTCGACCCATTGCTGATGAGTCTTCCGTGCAGGTGTATGTGTAGTTTAATGTTGTGGAAGTTTCCTGCACAGTGGTGTGCACTCACGAATTATCAGGTAAAAATGTCATAGTACCAGTGACTTGTCTTCTAGGCAGAATTCTCATCTGATAACTAAATAAAAAAAACTCTCAATACCATACCAAAGATTAATATGAAAATACGAAAGAACTCTACAATATCATATGTTATACATGTACACGATAGGGATAACTTTTTGAAACTACAAATCCGTGTTATGAAAATTAAATAAAGGACCCTTCAATATAATAATATATACAGTGTATATATATATATATATATATATATATATATATATATATATATATATATATATATATATATATAATTAATGTTAATTATATATATATATATATATATATATATATATATATATATATATATAATTAATGCGTTAATTATATATATAAAATAATATACACAGATACTTACATATATAAATACATACATACTGTGTATAAAATGTATACCAGTATGTATGTAAATAGCACATAAATTGCAACATAATGGCAAATGCGTGAACACAAACGCAATAAAAAAAACACTAATCTCAGAGAAGGAAAGAGCGAATAAAGAAAGAGGAGACGAAGTATAGAATAGCAAAGGGCTTGGGTGTCTGGGAGTGACGAGGGGGGTCTGTGTCCTTCCTACTGCCAAATCCCGCATCCGCATCGACCCTATACGAGCATACGTCATCCGCATCCTCTCCCAGACCCACCCCCCCTACGACAAACAACCGCAGGCTTCCTTCAGCTCTAGATAGATACCTGCTACCCCCCAAAGGCTTTATCAAAACTTGCATTATGTCCATTATGTGATGTAATGTGACGTAATGTTATGATGACACTTTATACGTGTCTTCGGCAATGCCATCATTCTAAACTTTAAAGGCATCGAGTGGGCAGGTAAACTGATATATAACTGAATATTTATGCATGTAGGAGGGAGAGAGGATTACACTGGATCCACTCTTTTACTCAAACGTATCCAAAGTAATATTGAAAGGGGAGAGACTCGCAGACCGAACTTTTAATGCAGACGAAAAGTGGAAATGAAGCAAAATAAAATCCACTGTCCTCATGTCTGATAATCGTCCCAGTTATAATTGTTCTCGATCGAACAAAGAAGCTTGCGAGTTTAAATGTCAATAAAGGATGTAAACACATGCACACTCATCACATCCGGCAGTCCCAAGAATGTTGCTTACTCACAAGTATACACACACATCAGGCGCGAGTGCAACGACACTCGGGTACTGTGTCTGCGAGCAAGCCAAGTTCCATTTGAAGCTAAATACTAAAAGTTCTTTGACCGTATTTTTAAAATAGCACTTATGAATAACATTTGCAGTTCACTGTTCTGAAAATGCGTTTGCGATGTCACACTTTATCTCTGTTTGATTTGGCTGAATACCATGCAAGTAATCATCGCACTCACACAACGATGTCATTGTGCATCGTGCCCTGTAAATAACAGAACACTGCAGCAGTGTCTTAGAACACAACCTACATCATAACAGAGAATCTGCTAAACCATAAAAGGCCTAAAAAAGTCACAAACCCTTAACTACATAAGCGATAAAACTGACCTCTGCAAATAATTGACCGTCATGGCGACTACTGATTTTCAAATCACGCAAAAAATATTCTCTTCCACAAAAGTTGTTGGCTGTGAATATCTTGAGATGACAGGTACAAAAGAGCACATAATTAGGAAAGTACGAGTGTAGCATGTCTTTGTTCTGAAAGGTATGTGGATAAGATCTGGAAGACATGGAATGCCTATAGAAGTCACGGGGGAATGCAAGTCAGGGTGGGAATGTACGAAGGGATTGTTAAGCCAACTCTCCGTAATGGAAGTGAATTTCGATGTGGAATGAGAATGAACGAGTAAAGGTTGACGCTTTTATGATGAACTGTTTGCATCGTATATGTGGCGGGAAAAGAACTGAAAAGGTAAATGTTGTGAAGCAATATAGACGTGGTTACAGGGTTAGCATAAGTGAAAGGATGGATTTGTGTTCTGAAAGTTTGTTTACGTGGAATGAATGGAGGATGAGAAGTTGGCGAACAAAGTAAATAATTCGGAACTGCTGAGGGGTAAGAAGGGGAGAGGAACAACTAGAAAGCGCTGGGTACATAGAATGAAAAGGTTTTGAGAAGAGTTTTTCTTTCATGAAGGAAGCAGGAAAGTATATACAAAATCGAGGTGAAGGGGGCTGGGTCTGTGTAGTGGCGTTCGAAGAGCTCCTGCTGATAAGCCTTGAGTGCAGTTGTATGAGGCGGGTAATATTGTCGAAGTTTTCTGCACAGGGAGCTCATCCACGTTTCAAGAGATCAAATATGAGCAGGGCAATGACCGTTGTATTTTTTTTTTTCTGGACCACTGTCTGCTCAGGGAAACGATTTACTGTTGAAAAACCAGACCAATTTATAGTCTTAAGTATTTTGATACTTGGATAATGTTGTATATAAAGAAAAGCATATATTACTTATTTCTTGGTTAGGGCCCCATTCTCTTATCTTTCCTCGATTTTCTTGCAACCAGACCAAAGAAGCGCCCGTGGAACAGAAAACACATCTAAAAGACATCAGACGTGCTTGTACGCTCGCTTACCTTGCGCCAAGGAATTAATTTACCTAATAAATAAAGGCCACATCAATATAACTTGAAATTTTAACATTTTCATTAGTCGCAATAGGACAAGAAATATTATAAGTGATTTTTATTAGCAAGTTCGATTCTGATATAGTTTTTGCTGAGCATAATAAGTACTGTAGATTTTACCAAGTTTTAATAATTTACATGTGTCACATACTCGGGATTTTTTTCTTTTTAGAGAATTGACCCACGGACAGGGTAGCCTTTGTTTTCAATACCTTAATTAGCTTATTGTATCACAGGAAAGTTGCATTTGCCTTTTGGCAAGTAGAGCTACACATAAAAATGAGGAGTCAAATAACCAAAATGGAGATGCTGTTGCAAAATCAGGCACTCTGATTTGGAAATCAAACTGACTGACATTGCATACGGAAGTAAGATTAGGCTATACTTAAGTTTTGTACAATCTGTTTTGCTGTACGGACATGAATCATGGTATCTTGGTTAGATAATGAAATAATTGCTATACGGACATGGATCATGGAATGACAAAGAAACTCTACCTATAAGATTTTGCAGATCTGAGAACCAAGCTTCAAGAAGAATATTAGGGGTCAGATGGAATTTAAGACACAGAATTAGCACCTTAAATGAAATTATATAAGTTCCATATTTAGATGAGATTATGATGCAAGGGAGATGAGAGAGATGGTTGGGACATGTCCTTCGCTCAACCCTGGGGAGAATAGCACGTGATATTGCTAGCTGGGCTCCTGCGGGCACCAGACGAGTTGGAAGCTCCATACCTACTTGGATGAAGACTATAATAACGGAGGTAGGAGATGAGTGGAGATCTGTAGAAGATAAAGTACAGAAAAGACATGACAGGAGGAATTTCACATGAGCCATCTGCATCACGCGGCTTGATGGCGATAATGATGATGATGATGATGAACATCCAAAAAATTACTGCAGTTAAGGTGGAAATGGATTTGTCAAATAGGTAATAAAATACCAGGGACTTTCATCACCACACGGGAAAACCTCCTACTACTATATCGCTAGGGTCCTGGTTACGCAAGTGCTGCAGCTGTTTGCACAATCAGATTTCCAAAGAAAGGGGTTACGGTACCAAGGCCAGGTTTCCTATCATCATATCCTCTACTGGAGAAAAAATAATGCCATTATAACAGGAGACACTTAAAAGAATCTTTCAATAACGACCGGGCAAGGACTTAATGTCACAGGAACCAAAAATAACTAAAATTTTCAAATGGTAAAACTTTTAAGTAATCTTTCATTAAATGAAAAGACTATAAACAGAAATAAAAATGCCTTTACACGTCAAAACAAAAGAATCCAACACAAACAAACCAGAAATCAGAAAATGAAGACAACGCATTACAAGAATGT
This sequence comes from Macrobrachium rosenbergii, assembly GCF_040412425.1. Classification (NCBI taxonomy): domain Eukaryota; kingdom Metazoa; phylum Arthropoda; class Malacostraca; order Decapoda; family Palaemonidae; genus Macrobrachium; species Macrobrachium rosenbergii. The sequence continues at coordinate 25,739,283 of NC_089750.1, forward strand.
GACGCTAAGGCATCGACAGACACATCAGAAAGACCACTCACAAAGCTCAAGTTAACAAGGAAGTGAAACTTACACATGTTTTTCGTTCCGTATCCTATTACATTGGTTTATCAGATGTTAGCTGCCCATCTCATAAGAACAGGATCGATTTCTTACAACCCTTCTTATATAAAAGTGGGCTTTCGTCTCGTTTCTTACACGTGCATACACTAATGATGAAATTGGTGAACTTACATCAAAACAAAAATATAAGCCAATAACCAAGAGCAGTTAATCCATCAGGATTAAGAAATGTTTAGTCATTTAGGCATATCTCACACTGGGCATGATACTTTTGTAATTGTCTCTGCTTCTGATACTGTATAAGAAAATTGTTGATCTTAAAATTATGAATAAAATGTACATAATTAAAATAGCTGCTATTATTATTATTATTATTATTATTATTATTATTATTATTATTATTCAAGACTCCGCAGTTCAAAGTAATGTTAGCTTATACGTCATGCGGTTTTTGTTTATCTCATAATGGGCTCTTACGCAAGGGAAGTCGAACTGAGTTTCCTTTAGTCTACAAAAGATAAGGGTTTTATGTACGACTGAGTTTCAGTAATTATTTGTTTGTTATGGAAGGAGGGAATACGCCTTCTTAGATAAAAGAAACAACACACTTAAATTTCTAAGTGGAAGTTGCTGCTACAGCCACTTCTTATTCCGTTACTACTATTGATGCTCCCCGTGCTGCAGGAACAGCAGGGTTAAACAAATACCCAGTTAAAATACCCAAATGTTCATTTACTCACTCTATAAAAAAAAAATTTGTTACAAAATCTACGGTAAACACAACTCAAGCTGATAGCAAATCGTCCTTGGACAATTACCTAAAATACTTATTGATCAGAACTAAATGAATAATTATAAACAAAAAACCTTATTAACTACAATATTTGGTTCCCTCATCCTTATAAAAATAATTCTTTTAAAAATTAATATCAATAATTACAACTAAGAATATGAAAACATAGAAAATATGGTTGTCCGTGTGTAATTTTAAACCACTGAATCGCCGCTCTCATCACAATCGCGTAGTCGTAAGGCCATCAACAATGTAAATCTAAAACGCATGATAATTATAAAAATAATTCTTTCAACAAGTTCAGACAAAAGGAAGAAGTCACAAGCAACCAAACGCACGCATAAACAGAGAAGTCTATAACCGCAGCCTCACAGGCCCACTGTAAAATCTGAGGATGATCAAGAAAAGAGCTGAGGCCAAAGAGGACGGACGGAGGAGCCCGATGAGCACCATGACGTACAAGCAAGAGAAGTCGACAGCTTGTCTCCCAGCACAAGGAGCGGCTGTTGGGCTCATCACCCGCACACCACCCACACCAGTTTTGGCCCCCTCCCACCCCCTGCCCCCTCCTCTCCCGAACCAATTTACCCGATACTGCGGTCTCCCCAGTGGTTTGTGTTATTCAAGTTGTTTATAGATTTGCAATGGCTGTAATGTTACGTGTAGTGTTGACGTGTTGGAAGGACAATTTATGCTACTTTTGAGTTTTTTTTTTTTTTGTTATTCGAAAAGATTGTATCACTGCACATCTTGTAGAAAAACCATAAATCATATTAAACATTCTAAATCATACTGCCACCGAAGAATATACAGTGCACGTAAATCAAATAAGATCAGTGACTTCCCTAATCTCAGTTCCTTTGAAGTTTTAGATTACTTTTGGTGTGTAAAATCCAAACTTGATTTATATTAAGAAAGGCGCCATCGTCAATCTTTATGATCAATTGCGGGTAAAATACAGAGCTTTTGAACTGCATCTCAAAGATTACATAACCGCACAACTTGTGCTTTACTACCCAGCAACAGGCAAACTAAAAAACAACCTCGAATTTTCGTCTCAAAACACCTGGGAAGAGTGAGCATATAATGAGACCAACTATTCCTTTTAGCGAGATTCATTCGGCTGGTTGACTTAAAAAGCACTTACTTTACCCACTTCAAGAACGTCATTCGAAGGGATAAGTGCTTCATAAACAACATTCGATAACATTATACTAAAACACACGTGGCTAGTTCCACGGGGATGATATTCAACCCATTCAACTGATATTAAAGTGGATATGAAGATCCAAAAAAAAAAAAAAAAAAAAAAAAAAAAAAAAAAGAGAGAGAGTCTGTTGTCACTGACCGGACAAGCTGAACCAGTCCGTGCAGTAATGATGCAAGTACGCCTTGACAAATGCTAATTCTCGGTGGGGAAGGAGGGGAGGGAGAGGAAAGGTAATACATTTATTACCTAAACGATGTTACTCTGTTTCCAGCTGGAGCCTATCAGAATATGGCTAAAATTGAACAAAACATTAACAATAATAACAGTCTACTCTGCCCTTGCAACATTAAAATTATGCAAAATACCTACAAACTTCCGGGCTTCATAATCATGATGAACTAATTATCCAAGAAACACACACGAGAATAATACAAATTATTAATATCATTAAATGCCACAACATAGCAACAAAGTAGCATGCCACGCAACATCATCTACAAACTTATATGAAGTTCACTTTCGATGAAGAGTGAGTCTAGCCAAAGATCCAAACTTATGGGCTTTGTAGGCCATTCTATGTTCAGACAAAATAAAGTAAAGAAATCCGTGACGAATTAAAGACTAAACTGTTAGCCAAATTTCTAAGTCCTAAACCCTGTATAATCATAGGGTACGAAGAAAAAGTATGATAATCAATAAACAAGAAACTTAAACAAACTGATACATTATTTTACCTGTGAACAAGAATATACGATTCCTACCATATCAAAATACAGCGTTAGACATTTAAAGTAAAATAATTGACAATTTTTTAGCACTTAGTATGCACTCTTAGTTTCTACACTAAGATCATAGCAAGAAAATTACTTTACGTCACCAGTAAACAAACAAAGATTGTTTCCTCGTTTCAAACATATGACGGGAAAAAAAAGGAATTTATCCATGATTTTTAAACTACCATCGCCAACTACTGCTGCAGATATACCCCATGAAATCACACACTAAAGTAAATAAATATCACATTTTTAACAGCCTGAACATTTCACATGAATTATGGCGAAACTAACACCTGCCTCTACCTTTGCATTTCAAATGAACGTCTTACCTGCATCTGGCTCCGTTTCACCAGCGTCTGATGCCTTGGCAACTGCGTCTGTCATTTTCAGACGTGGCCGATTTACACTTCTACAACACTAGCATTACGATTCCACGGTGCGTCATCAGATCCTTGATGTGCATTTTCACAAAGTCCACATAACATTAAAACTTTATTGTGGAATGACATATTTAGGTTAAACTAAAATATGATAGTCATCTGGAATTGTTAGAATTCTTGAATTAAATTAGAACAAAATTAACGTTAGAAATTGCAGAGAATTAACTGAGTAAACGAGAAGCGGTTTAGTATGAAGAAAAATTGGATATTTTCTATGCTGGAAAAGTTTCAAATAATGTTTATAAGCCATATGCGATTCACTCAGTTTACAGTTAAAGTGATTACTATTAACCAAATAGGATTTTATGATTCAAGTAGTAATATACATTATTACTTTCAGGTAGGAATATGCACTATTTTTTACGCAACAATAACTAAAATCACTGTATTCCACTATATTATTTCTATCGAAAACCGGCATCTGTTTCTTAAAGAGTGACAATTATCACATTAATTTAGTTAATTAATATACACTTAGTACAATCCATACGTTTTATATATATATATATATATATATATATATATATATATATATATATATATATATATATATATATATATATGTATATACAGTGTATATACATACATACACACATATATATACATACATATATATATATATATATATATATATATATATATATATATATATATATATATATATATATATATATATCTCATTAGTTCCTAAAGCAGGTGTTTAGGACCAACGATGTCATTAACAGGAATTTCATCCCAAGATATGTAACATAACGCTACAGTGTGGAGTGTTTTAATTTACATTGCTAATAATCAGAGGAAATTATTGGAAAGCCTTTTCTCTATTCTTCCAGAGTAAATAGAGATGTAAGATGATGAACGTGCGGGACTTCAGTTTTTTAGCCAGTACTGACTTCTTTGCACAAACTTGGAGGGCAAGACACAAAAAGATGCTAGAAATATGTGCCCAGTGCGAAAACACCTCAAAGATGTCATAAGGCACATATAATGTAGGCTCCATTACTATAAACTGTGCACTTGTAAGGTAAGACACGCCTTTTCTTCAACAGCGATATGGGATCAGTTAGCCACATTAACGTCGATCTGGAATGCATTCATTTTCCAATGACAGTTACATACACTAGAGAGACAAAGCACCGTTCACTACTATATACTGAAGTCCCATAGGCAACATTTCGAAAGTAAGGAATCACTTTTCATCTGTAATGACAATACCATACACAAATACCTCCCGCATATTCATTACGACAGGAACACGCGTTTTGAAGGCACTATGGGGTCAGCCCTATTCAAGATGGCTTTGTTGTTAACTCCCCTGGTGACATGACACATTTTGTAAGACAGGGTAACGCACCCTAGTCACCGATAATACTCACTCCTCTGTGAAAGGATTATCCTTATCCTGCGATATGGCATTTATGTCTTCTCATGAAAGAATGCTACGCGTTTACTTAAGACATGTCAGCATATGAATTCAACCATTCTGAATAACGGGGAAAGCGAATTCTGAAAAGCCGCCCCATACAGCGAGAATTTCCACTTCACGAACATACACAGCCCACCAGAAAACGCTAAGAGAGGCAGTTCCCAACTGCAAGAGACTTCAGAAGAGATTCGTGAATCCTTATTCATAATTGAGGGACGGGTCAGAGGCGAAAAAAGGCACTCGTTGCTAAACCATCAAAGGCCACTTTGTTACCTTTGTAGCCCAGGGACACGAGAGAAGACATACAAGTGTATCCTCTGTCTTGTCGGCTTATAAATTAAGAGGATCCTTACGGGAAAAAAAAGAGCAGACCACAATGAAAGACTAATAAAATCACAGAGAAAAGGAGAGCAACATTCTCCTTGGGATAAACTACATTCTATTTAATGCTTCAAAATTTGCAGCCCATCGTCTTTCCCACAAAATAATTTTTTTATTAAAAAGAAATTATGCAATCCTACTTCCACGAGGACTGGTGTTGCTAATGGTTTCGGAACACCGAACAGAAAATACTTTCCTTTATTTGTAAAGAATGGATTTTAAGAAAACAAGACAACTTTAAGGTCTTCCTGAACATTTTCCACATGAAAAATGGCAGGGAAAATTACAGTTTGAAAAATTTTATGAAAAATACCCTATACATTATCTAGCATAACTAATGATATGATTTTCAGTAATCTTGTGGATTTAATGATCTCGTACGGAACCCGTCTGTCTTCTTTATTACGATCAACACAATCAACTCTGTTTTCTGAAAAACCATATTTAATAGCACTGAAGTCAAAGTACATAACTTCAAGTTATTAAAGTTCCGTGCCGTTAAAATACGAAAGTTTTTACTGAATTCAAATTTATGAAAAATGTGGAAAAATGGGTCTGACCTTGAATCAGGCATTGCTTAAGTAAAAAAAAATTACAAGTTATAAAGATTAATATAATTATAAAACTCCAAAAATTTACGTTGTAACCAATTTAAACCCTGAATCAACAAACGCGATTACAACCAGTAAAAGGAAACTAATTCACTAACCTATTTCCTATTTCATAAACTGGCGCTACATGAGACACACATTGGGAACCTTTTAGTCAGCCCTCTCAAGACATTACATGGCTGATGCACTGAGTCATGCAATGAATCAGTGAACGTTTCCTGAATTCCCAGATTTCCAAACCACAGACATTTCTTAAAAAAAAAATGTTAACATTATAGTTAATCTGAAGAAACGTTTTTCATTTTCTACGTCATTTTCGTTCTAGAAAATAAGAAACTTCAAGGAAATCAAAGAGATAAAACATCCTGTTTTTTCCAAGCGTTCTGGTAAAACGTCGACAAGACAATACGGCGCTGTGACGTTTGAATACATTATAACCTCCCACGCGCCAGAAAGCCCAAAAGAATGGCAACAGATTATATATAAGGAAACTGAACACTACTAAGCAGCAAGGATTTATACTTGTCATAATATCGTTCACCATTCAGTAACACGATTCACGCTTATTTCAAATTGTTAAAAAAAGACAAACCGATGAAGCTAAAGCTCTCTAAAATAAGTATAGTACATCGAGCTTAAGAAAACGATTTTCACTCGTTCAAAACAAGTATGGATCTCTCTCTCTCTCTCTCTCTCTCTCTCTCTCTCTCTCTCTCTCTCTCTCTCTCTCTCTCTCTCTGTTTTATATACATGTGTATATATATATATATATATATATATATATATATATATATATATATATATATATATATATATATATATATATATATATATATACATACATGTGTGTGTGTGTATGTCACGTTAAAGGTGAGTATATTTTTCTATCTGCTTCAGTAAAAGAAAGAATTCATGAAGTGGAGAGAAAAAACAGCATGGATAAAGAAATAACAAGAAGCACGTTTGTTTTTGAACAATTCACGTATGCACGTTAAAAATGGCGTATTTCCATTCACATCTTCCTAAAAGCGAGCCTTTCGCTCTGTATTTGATTTAACAAAATTTTCGAAAGATGTTGAGCAAAAAGGTGAATTGCTTGACATCCACACCCAGTTTCCAAATTTTGACTATTTAATTGTTTGCTTATTAATCCATGTGCGCATGACTCTCTCTCTCTCTCTCTCTCTCTCTCTCTCTCTCTCTCTCTCTCTCTCTCTCACACTCACACACACACACACACACACAAGCAACATTAATAAAAACAATTCACATATAGTGTTAGATTGAAAATTAGCTGTGATGTCATGCGATTCAATTTTATGAAACTAATAGAAATATATATATATATATATATATATATATATATATATATATATATATATATATATATATATATATATATATATCAATATATATATATATATATATATATATATATATATATATATATATATATATATATATATATATATATATATATTAGTCACCTACCTGTTTTAACAATAAAACCTCCCAGATCCATTGGGAATGAAAATATAAAGTTGTTGCTCACTGCCTATGGCCTCCACAGCACCAGACATACTACTGTACAAATGCATTTGTCTTCTATGACTACAAGGGCTGAGGAGGATGAACTACTTCAGGATATTGCGGCCTGTTCGAAACCCGTTACGTTTCATTTGTAACATTTTCCCTCCTAAATTCTACACAGTGAAATTAAAGTCCCTTACTATTAATTTGCTAGCTAATATTAACGGTAAATAAGTGATAACGATGCACATATACTGGGAATTTCAATATAGAGCCATGAATGAAATTAACCAAAGGATTTTACAATTGAGCACGACCAAAAATTTACCTCAACCAACAACTAAACAAAAATTTTAATCCTTGAATTCTGGCCCATGAAAGAAGCGAACATCAATTTTGTGGTCGTATCATCTTCTGACATCATGGTCCTCGTGACACAGTGGTACCATTCTCGAACCGGGGAGAGGCATGGTATCGGAACGTTTCCTTGAAAATCCACTTCATCTCATGACATACGCAGAGAACTATTTACCTAGTTGTCAGTTGACTGTTGTTGGTCGGCTCACATGTAAGTTTTACACACACACAGAGAGAGAGAGAGAGAGAGAGAGAGAGTAAAACCGGGATAACCTCAAAGAGGTAAATCCTCAAACCCGGGGGCAAAGTGAGGCACAGATGTTTGGCAATAGATCACTTCTATACTCTAGCTCCTGATATGTATTGCCAGACTGGTTCAAAACGAACTTTCAACAGCACATAAGGACAAGAAAATCATATAATTCCACATGATAGCAGCTATTTACGAAACGATCAAGTTGGGCAATTCACTCAAAACGTGTCTTTTCAAATATGCTGAAAGAGAAGCCTTGTGCTTCTTCATCAGGCGCATTCATCAAGTAACAAGAGTCTGTTGTTGAATCAATTAAGAAAATGAGTTGCCGCAGCAGAATGAAAGCTTCTCGTATGCATTCCTCTAAGTTATTTTAAACCTATGTGAACTACAATACGAAAGAATGTTATTGTGTCATTTAACTAAAATCGGTATGATTCGATATAATTCGCGCCTAAAGGCAATGGAAAACTTTAAATCACTAGCAATGTGGGGAAAGTATTATTAATCATAAAGTTTTCAACATTTATATGCCAATAAAGAAAAAGGGTGCTGGATAACCAAGTGAATCATTCGAATCGCAACCAAAATAAAACTAAATGGAAGTTAACACTATTATAAAACTATCAGGCGCATTATTATTGCTATCCGTGAGATAACGAAATCAGTTTAACGATATAGCAAGAGCTATACTGCTGAGTTTGAATTCAAGGTTTTAGAACGAAAAGCTGCTGAGTTGAATTCAAGGTTTTAGAACGAAAAGCTGAGATAAAAAAACAAACGTTTTTGTGGCTAAGAAAAACTCCAGTGAGCCAAAAGCTTGTCGTTTCGACCATCCAAGTTTTAAACGGATTTCACGCCTAAGCAGTCCCAGCAAAAGATGCAGCGCAACAAACAAAAAATGCGCCGAAGTTTCTTTGGCGCAATCGAGTTTTTTGTACATCGCAAAATCAAGGCCACCGAAAATAGATCTATCTTTCGATGGTCTCGGTATAACTGTATAAGCCGCTGCCCATGAAACTTTAACCAGGACCCGGTGGTGGCCTGGCCTATATCGTTACCAGATGCACCATTATGGCTAATTTTAACCTTAAATAAAATAAAAACTACTGAGGCTAGAGGGCTGCAATTTGGTATGCTTGATGACTGGAGTGTGGATGATCAACATACCAATTTGCAGCCCTCTAGCCTCTGTAGTTTTTAAGATCTGAGGGCGGACAGAAAAAGTGCGGACGGACAGACAAAGCCGGCACAATAGGTTTATTTTCAGAAAAATAAAAATGACGATAGATTAATTGGCAAATTGGAATATTAATTTCCACAGAAACAATGGAATAATGACAAAGTCGGTGCACTATCAAAAGGGCTTGTGCCAGCGAGGGCAGCGGGAATAATAAGCAGGGTCTCTATGACAGGTCTGCTTAACCAATAGTTTGCCATTTAAATGCATTCCTAAAAATAAAGCAGGGTTCAAGTACACAGCGCAGTTTCTCTCGTCCTCCTATCTCGTCTATGCGTCTAATTAATTACCTTTTACCTAGTCAATATTCATATCCTACCAGTGAATGGAATGGAACATATAAACATTACTATAGATATAAGGGAAAGACGATGCTAATAAATCTAAAAAAATAAATTTTGATATATATATATATATATATATATATATATATATATATATATATATATATATATATATATATATATATATATATATATATATATATATATATATATATATATATATATATATATATATATATATATATATACGTGTGTGCGCGCGGTGCCTCATAAGGTACACACTCACTCATGCTGAAGCTAAGCTGGCTTCCAGAGCATAAATGCTCCTGTGAGACAAGATGCTTCAGTATTTACCGACATCAGCGTCTTGCTCACCGCACAGCTTGACAAAGAACAAACTACAGATGTTGATGTTCTGTGAAATGAAACATAAGCTAAATTTAGATGAGCAGGCACTAAAGCCGCAAGTCAAATCCTCATTTAAGCAGAACTTAAGGAAAATGGTAAACACGAAAACTTCCTGAAATGTATTCAGTTGCTGTTATTCAAGTTCATGAAAAATAAACCATCACTACGAGCAATTTTGTTCAAAAGAGGACCATGATCGTGAGATGCTGTTCACATGCAAACAGAAGAACAATTTCGCACCAGGGAACCCCATCATGTGACATCAAATACAATATCTGTAGATGTTAGAAGCGCCAAAAACCATAACATGCTCTCTGATAGTATTACTTGCCGAGCAAAAAAGAAAAAAAATTGTGGTAACATCATAATACCCATAACCATTACGCACATCATTTGTCAAGAAATAACAGAGGCTCATCAATATTTATGATTTTACTCAAGATCAGTCTCATATCCACTGAAGATACGTAATTAATCCATCCCGATCTTCGTAAATATCACTGGCCGTTTCAAGGTATACTGGGAGAGTGAATAACTTTTGGGCTGGAGGAAATACAGCACAAGCAGGAAGTACTGTATCACTTTGGAGGCCATCATTCAAGTCGTAATTAGAAACTAAAACAAGGAAGGTTCCCGGAACATGACATAGTTGGCTCTGGGTAACTAAAACGACATCATATTAGTTGCCAGCCTCATGAAAGATAAACTGTGAAGATGAAGTATAGATCCTCAATCATCAGAGTTACCAAATCTAAAAATATATCCTCATATATAGATACATACAGAGATACACACACACACACATATAGATAGATAAGATATACACATTGTACAGGGGGTTTATCCAAGATTCAGCAGTTAAAGTATGAATGTGGCAGTGACCACTTTATTTATGTTTATGTTATTTATTTATTTATTTTTCCTTTGCTCTGGAGTCAGCCTTTATTGTGGATCACAGTAGCTCAGTTGTACTGCTAGGGATTCAGAATGATCTGGCCCCGAGCTCAAGCCTCTCTCAGGTCTGATAGATGCTACTGAAATGTGCCCTTGCCCTCCCTTCGGGTTAAGGATGAGGTAATAGTTCGTGAAACCGAACCCAATCTGATCATCTTTTACTCGTTGAGAGTCAGTCCTAATAAATTGGTACATTTTAAGACGAGAAATTTCACAAGATAAATTGCAGCTTTCGTTGCATTGTTTCACGAGTAAGTGAAACGAAAAAGAAAATTCATGGAAACTTAGATGCCGAGTCATTCTTACGGTACAAATTGGAATTTCCGGCCTGTAAAGAGAGAGAGAGAGAGAGAGAGAGAGAGAGAGAGAGAGAGAGAGAGAGAGAGAGAGAGATTTTACTTTAGGACTAACGGTACACAACAATCCGGTAGAGAGGATTCTTATTTATGATCAGTTATTCTACGGCACTAAGCAGACTGCCTTACTCATCTTCAGCCCTTTAGGCTGTAAATGGAAAATTCTTGATGTGGCCCTGACCGCTGAATTTTTAGGGAGAAACCAATTTTAAACGTCATAATCAACAATTTATGAATTGTAAGTAGTTTAAATTTCTGTAGCCCGCATTTCCAAGATATTACGAACATAAAGATACATGATAATAAAAATGATGTATATTCTCAAGAATAAAACATATCCAGTCTCCTGTATGTCACGCATTAAGGAATAAAATATCAAGTACTAAACATATTTCCTATACGGTACAAATTCTGTGCTTCCTCACTGAATATTTTGGAAGAAAATACACCAAAACATAAAAAAAGCAAGTTTAGCACGTCATTTCTTTGGGAAATTGTGAAAAATAGCAAATGTCAAAGCACAACCTATGCGATAAATATGAGTATGAGACTATGAACGAGTAAAAATTCCCTTAAATGACAACACAAAAATGGAGTTAGCTCGGCTTCGCAAATGTTTTCCTTATGTACAAGTCTTGGAGGAATAAAAATAATCATACACCAGTATTAAAAACCTGATTAAAGTAAATTCTGTAAAAATTCAGCTTTTAAAGGTAGAGATTTAGCACTTTTGACCGGTTCGCTTCTAACTCTCAAATCATTGAGGTGACCCTTAAGTAATAGTTAATTAACCTGATTATATATATTCATACTGTATATATATGTATATACTTACGATGTATATATATATATATATATATATATATATATATATATATATATATATATATATATATATATATATTATATATATATATATATATATATATATATAACATGTAATTCATCCACTAAAGAAAATTATTAAATCGTAAAATTAACGTCAAAGTCTTGATAAAATGACAAACTTTAGTGATTTTTTCCTTCGCTTAGTGCTCTATTTTCGAGGATAACATACTCAGTATTCAAAACTCCTAATTATCCTGCTTCTTCCATGGGGTCATCGTACTTCTGAATGTTCTGTCATTTTCTCCTAGCCAATATTTAATAGGAAAAGTGTGGTGTGTAGCTATGATTGCCTCTGATTAACACTTTTCTGAATGAAGTACACTTTTCCTATACATATATATATATATGTGTATATATATGTATGTATGTATATGTATATATATATATATATATATATATATATATATATATATATATATATATATATATATATATATATATATATATATATATATATATAGGAAAAGTGTGGTGGTAGGTAACTACGATTACCTATAACACTTTTCCGAATGAAATACGTTTACAAATAAGTTTATAATATATATATATATATATATATATATATATATATATATATATATATATATATATATATATGTGTGTGTGTGTGTGTGTGTGTGTTTTATCTATATATATAAATACATTCATATATATATATACACATACATACATTCATACACAGTATATCAAAGGATGGCTCCTGTTATGTCTTCATGAAGAATATATATATTGCTCGTCCACAGATACGCAAACATGGATAGTGACCCCCAAGGGTTTCGGGGGTCGTTACCAAGGACTAATATTTCTAGGGGGTCATTATCTTTATGATATTTACAGTTTTTTGTTTATGTTTTTACGGCAATCCCCAACGGGCTTGTACTAAACACGCCACAAAGGTGGATGCATAGCGGGTTAAAACCCTAAGGGGCCACAATCTAGGAAAGATCCCAAACATGTAGATAGGCAGGAAGCTATGGTGGAATTCTGAATCCGCTTGTCTTATATGATGAGCGACAGTGTACAAAAGAAAGAATCTAGAGTTACCCACACTTTCAAACGTGCTCATAACTGACTGGGGTGAACTTGTTGAAATGAGTTTGTGACAGAACAAAGCAAAGCAAACTCAACGGCGGTGACTGCGTTCCATGAATTAGACCAGATCACTATATGTTTGATTTGTATGTTCACTATCCGTGCACCTGTTTTGCCTTACAAAAAAAAAATACATATAAATGACATATGGAAGGATGTTCAGGTGTCCCAAGCCGTAACTGATTACTCTGAACACTGGTCACGAAAAATGTCAGGTTATATATATATATATATATATATATATATATATATATATATATATATATATATATATATATATATATATATATATATATATATATATATATAGAGAGAGAGAGAGAGAGAGAGAGAGAGAGAGAGAGAGAGAGAGAGAGAGAGAGAGAGAGGATTGAACCAAATCCATTTCTTTCTGAGACATTTCTCTCATATCTACAATATAATGTAAAGTCTCTTCATGTCCATGCGTTAACATGACTGTATTCCCTTGAGAACTAATATCTTGAAGGAACTGATAAGCCTCATCTTCCAGTTTTCATGACGCCACTTATCTCAATAACTTAGTTAATCCGCTCCTTAGAGTCTAAAGTATCCCATACCAGTACCAGGTCTGAAACCCTGATACCATTCTGGTCCACCTCGATATTTGTTCAGAATAAGACCGCGATATAACAGGCAATGAGGAATTTTATTTGTTAGTTTCACAGTTAACGACCTGCAATTTACAAATGATAAGGCTTGTTATAACTAAGCTAAAATACATCGTACGTATATTCCTAGACTGGTGACTTGACAAAGCTGTAAAATATTCAAGGTTAGACTACAGCACAAATGTTCCTTCATAGTCAAGTGAAGCTCCATGCTTGTGTGGAACAGTTGTTACGCTTTCCAATTAAACTTGGTGGTATTCATTAAACCTTTCAAACTTGCCTGCGCTTCAGTTCATCAAGTATTGCCATTACCATTCCAATTAATAAAAGTGAAATTACTACTACTACTACTACTACTACTACTACTACTACTACTACTAATAATAATAATAATAATAATAAAACAGGCAGATATTCTTCCTACCCTCTATAACCCACAGGAACTGCCATTCATTCAAGAAACTCCTGCGTTGCACTCGTCGTCAAATGCACCACAGGCCCCACACCCACCCACACACGTGGACGCACCACCCAGCTACGGTTAAGATCTTCGTAATCGCCCGAACAACGAAAGGATTGCCGAGTTAAGGAGCTACCAAATCACAGGGCAACAGCAATCAATAATTTCATCAGTTACTCCTAATTCTTGATCCCCCAACAATATATTTTTCGTTTTCACTGCACAAGAACAATAGAAGTCAAGTCATTTTTTTTATAATTTTTTACAGTCACACAGTCCTTATGAATGAGTCAAATATTTTATAAATAAACCGTTTATGGAGTTTAAACGAAGGGTGCTTGAAGTGGATGAACTCATTTTTTCTGAATTTAAAGGTGAAAGAATTTTATTTTATCTTTTTTTTTTTTTATCTTGATAGACTTCCATATCCTGGTTAAACATGTCCCAAGAAGAGTGCAAAGTAAAGGTATGTGTGCAAGAAGCCCATTAACATCATGATCACCTGAGCCATCTTACTAGAGATGCAAGTACAGTTGTAAGTTTTTTCCTAAAATTCTTATTTTAAATTTTAGACGCCTAGTGTGAACCTAGCCTGGCCCCGAGGGATCATGTTTTATGACTTCTGAATCTACAAAGCAAGATGATGATTGCGAATTAATCTGATAAATTGTAGCCCTTGTGTTCCTGAGAAAATCTTAACAGATTTTTCACAAAATTTCCTACGCAAAACTTTGGATCCTTACAGTGGCTAAGTCTAGGCCCAGGGGGGGCCATGGTTTGAACCAAGGTGCAGAGATTAGATCTCTGTACCTTTGGATGAACAAAGCTGAATCTACATTACGTAGGGAGCGTTTGCGTGTGTTTAGTACATTCTGGCTCAGTAATTCAAGGAAAGTTTTGTTTACAATGCTCTCCCCAATATTCACTTCTTAACAGTTTGGGTGAAATTATCTACTAGTTCTGGATAAAAGGTCGAATACGTGAACAATTTATTTAAGACATACATACATTTATGCATAGCCTATATACATACATACATACATACAAACAAACAGCTTTTACATGAAAAGCTCACTTGAGCTTTTAGTTTCGGAAAACTAAAAAGAAACGAAAACATGGAAATGTTAAGCTCACAATTTAATTACCCGTTAAGTTTTTTTTATATTATCATTCTGTATCTAACTGTCATAGTCACTGCAACTTCTGTAACGCATCGTACTTATACAACTGGGCAAGAGCTACTATTGAAGTCCTAATTTTAGTTCAACAGAACAAAGTTCTGAGTCAAATGTAAAATCAACTCTGTGTATGTGTATGTGTGTGCGTGTGTGTGTAGACAGACAGGGTTGAATCGTATGTAAGAATTTCAACACGAAAATATTAAGAACTTCAAAATCAAGAAAAATGTGATAAATGTCGAAAAAGCTGCAGTGGAAAAGAAGTATACCTTAGTTTAACCAGACCACTGAGCTGATTAACAGCTCTCCTAGAGAGGGCTGGCCCGAAGGATTAGACTTATTTTACGTGGCTAAGAACCAACTGGTTACCTAGCAACGGGACCTACAGCTTATTGTGGAATCCGAACCACATTATAGCGAGAAATAAATTTCTATCACCAGAAATAAATTCCTCTTATTCTTCATTGGCCAGTCGGAGACTCGAACTCGCGGCCGGCCTAGTGCTAGCTGAGAACTGAACCCACCCGCCCAACGAGGAACTGAAACCTCCGGTAATTCTAAGAAGGGGATATTTACTCTCCTGTTTTTAAACTCACTGTTCCCAATACTTTACGTCAATGAGAGAGAGAGAGAGAGAGAGAGAGAGAGAGAGAGAGAGAGAGAGAGAGAGATTCCTCACTCGGGAACATTTTGGATGTCCCCAAGGCTTATGCTTTGCGCCAAAGGTTAATTGGTCTACTGCATCCGGTAATTTCGGAACATTTGAAATACTTCGTAAAGGAGGTATCCCTTTTCCCTCATCTCTCATTGTGGTATTTTTGACATGTCATTCACTTTAAAGAATTTATAAAGGCCAATGCTCAATTCTGTTCATTTCTGGTATTTTCAAATAAATCACTGTCATTTGCTCACATTACGTGTTGAAATATACATAAATATTTAAAAATTTCAATTTAATCTTGGGGCTCCCACATTTCGGTAGTGTTGGGGGCGGGGAGTTCTGCATTAATTACTGATGTTACTCATAATTCATCGTATTCTAACCTAACACGGGTGTCGTTACTTAGCTTGGGCTTCTGCCTAGAGCTCCCGCCATCGACTACAGTACAACCGTTACTACCATACCCCAGTCAACCCTTATTGTTTCGGGGAAATAACAATGCAGTTCGTCTTTAACTTATACACCGTATACTTGGATTGCATTCCCCTGATTGCGTATTTTGTATATTTCCCATCCTTTTATTTCCTTCCCGGTTACATTGGAATCACTACATACAAAATGTTCGATTCTGACTCAAACTTTGAATGCTTTTGTTAAACAATTGTCTTACAGGATTAACATACTGTTACAGTACTTCAGTATGTATTTCTTTCATCACATTCCCTTTAGTACATTCACTTGCAATATTTATTTGCTGTGTATTATGTACTGTTTCCCTATCTGTCCCATTCTTTACCACTTACTAACCCGTGCACTATCGGCAAAAAACCTACAACTTCCTCTGACTTTCTGGACTAATAAGTTCTTGCAATTTTTGTAGTTTATTGTGGCATTCATATCACCACACGCGACTCTCAATCTGTGTTTTATTGCTAAAAGCTTTAATCTTCATTATCAATCAATTCAATGTACTTGCCAATATCATGGTTACCTCTTTTACAGGCACTTTAATGCGGTAAATATTTCGAATGCATTTACAGAATCTACGTATATGACAATGAAAAAAATAATGAACATTCCATGATATCAAAATACACCCAAATAATGCAAATCATACACTGTTAAAAAATCAGTTATAAGACGATGTGGATACTTCATAAGAATACGTCTGTTCTTCAAATCGTTAACCGGGGCCCACCTATACAGGTGGGAACTCTGTTAACCGAACTGGCCGTACTCATACTCGCCGACCGAGCTGTTTACTTCGCTGACGTTCTTCCGAAACTCATTAGCACTAAATAACGACTTTTCTGAGATTAACTTTGGAAGGAAGGCATAAAAGGACGGCTATATGGTCTACATGAGCTATCCTCAAGCCGCGCGGAAATAAAGAAACTTGACCACGTGAAACTTACGATTATTTTCTTAAGAAAACCTTTTCCCCCAGGGAAAAAGTCAACGCTTTATAAATGACCAACACTACAATTTACCTATTTTAGCATTTGCAACAATGATCTCTCGTACCGCACGCTACAATATCGTTAAAAATAAATATGAAAAAACTAACCGCTTTGAACATGGAAGTCATTTCCAAAAAACGCTGTAAATGTGATACCAGCATTCAGCACTGAAGGCCCACAACCAGTATCCCTTTCCACGTCTCTTAGGATAAATCCAACAAAGCAAATTACTATGTACTAAATCGCTAACCGCATGAAGCAACTAAAAGGGCCTAAACTCTGTACGTGTGTGAACCCGATAAAGGGTGAAATATCAGGATATGAAGTAGTCAATCTATGACGGAAAAATTGTTGTTGGTCGTGACGGCAACAATAACAACAAAGTGCCCAAGGCTAAAATAATGACGATGATGATGATTACACGGTCCTGCAAGAAGTAAAGTGTCAAGCGCTGAATATGATGAGTCACTTCCAAAAGAGACACCCGAGGGTTGTCTAAGATTGCAAGAAGTAGAAGGGAGGAGGAGGAGGAGGAGGAGGTGGAGGAGGAGGAGGAGGAGGAGGAGGTGGAGGAGGAGGAGGTGGAGGAGGAGGACGACGACGACGACGAAGAGTTGAATGAACGAGAAAAACTGGCAAGGAACAGATCGGATGACAGCCACACGCGAGTATTTGCAGGAAGCAGGGCTTGTAGTGACAAGTTTGATCAATCGCAGGGAAACATCAAAAGCGTGGAAACGAAATTCTACTCGACAACAAAAACATGATCTAAAATGCTTTTATAATAACATATGAAAAGAGGGACTGGGAAAGAAAAAGCTAAGTCATCCTGGGTGAGCTTCCCTCCACGTTGCAACCAAGTAGTACAATAGTACACACGCGTATCTATCTATATACATACACACACACTCACTCACACACACAAACCTTTCTTGGCCAGTTCGTAGAGGTTAGCCTGCAGCAGCTTGCTCCAACCTCCATTCGCTGACCCCCACCTTAGCGACCACCTTGCTGCATAGCACCTCTCCATAAAAACACCAGTGTCCGATAAGTGCACCATGGTCGCCAGGTTCTCCTTCTACTCCGATATGGGGTTCTTCCAAGGAATAAATCGTCCACATAAGTAACAGGCGACTAAGTAAGCTTCCGGAATACTCAAGCAGTCTCAGGGCACACACACTTCAAGCCACCGGACACTACAGTTCTCTGTCTGCCACCGCCATCAGAAGCAGTGGTGTGTGTATGTGTGTGCGCGCCAGTGGTGACTGGTGATTTAGCTACACACATGCACGCGTCCAGAGTGAGAGAGAAACCTTAACCCCACGGTCCTATCTCTCTTTCTCTCTCTCGGCCCCTTCCTAGAACTCCTGCCCCAGACTCCTCCGTCTTCCCCCACTTGTTGGCAGCTCTCGCCAGAGACGAGACTAAAAATGATGTACTTTCCCTCAAACATCCTATATCCAACATGTACAGTAACGCTTTCGGTGATCTTATCGGAGACATATGACATCCCATGCGAACTTATGTTCCGTGCCATCTTTTACAAAGAATAATTTATAACAAAGTAGCCAGGACGAGTCACTGCACGGAATGCTCAAACAATCGTGGAAACAACGAAGTAGGAGGAGAGACGATCAAGACTAAACCACCATTCTATGACCAATAAACAACTTAGGTTGGTATGACGGTAGGGGAAACAGTGTGTTCTTATTATTACGGTTCTCTTAACAGGGTTATTTATACATACATAAATTATATATATAATATATATATATATATATATATATATATATATATATATATATATATATATATATATATATATATATATATATATATATATATATATATATATATATATATATATATATATATATATTTTATATATATATATATAATATAGTTTTGAAGTGTAAACCCTTCCAGTTCTCAGTAAGTCTTCTGGAGCAAGGCTGACAATGATATCTCCATGCAATTGTCTATTGCGGCTGCAGCGCACCACAACCGACTGACCGCCAGGTACAAAGTTCACGGCTTCCGTCTGCAGGATCAAAATTGGTTATTAATTCAATAAACCCGAAGACCTTCCCCTCCCCTAGCTATGAGCGAAGTAGTCAGCAAATGAGTTATATGACCCATTATATACTGTGCATATATATATATAATATATATATATATGTATATATATATATATATATATATATATATATATATATATATATATATATATAGAGATATAGAGAGAGAGAGAGAGAGAGAGAGAGAGAGAGAGAGAGAGAGATATATATATATATATATATATATATATATATATATATATATATATATATATATATATAGATATGTGTGTGTGTATGTGGGTCTGTCTTTAATGCAACCACCATGTTCTATGACCAGGGTTGATGTAGTTTCTAAGGAAATATCTGGTATTTGTGTTCATTTTGTTTCAAGGGCCTTCCAATTTCATAACACATATATACACATATATACACATATATACATACATATATATATATATATATATATATATATATATATATATATATATATATATATATATATATATATATATGTATATATATTTTTCGAAGTGTTTCTGATTTTCAAAAACTTCCACAAATACACTTACCCTTAAAAAATCTTTCAAGAAGCTAATATTTAATACAAAACTTAAGGGGATTCTTTCAGGTCTATTCCACATAGGAATCTAGAAGAATAAGTGACTTACAAAAATATGCAAGAATAAATACCTACTGAAAATCATGAAAAACAATTTATTTAAAAAAAAAAGTCGCTGAAAAATGTATGGAATCTAACGACAAACTGGTTATGGCGAGAGTGGTACAAAACACTTAGGTCTTTAGTAAAGAGCAAAATGGCATTTTCTAATAATTACAATAATCAGACTTGATACTTATGAGGAGATTTTAAAACTGGCTGTCCAATAATTTTGTTGCAAAAAACATATGTCAGTATATCAAGTCTTTGCCTTTTCATATTAATCCCGGCCCACTGCCGCCACCGTAACGGACATTATTAACCAATGCATTTCCTCTTTCTGATTTATTTCATTCCAGTAATAACATCCCTTGGGGATGTGTTATTTCCTCTTGTATCCATGTGTTACTGTGCACGTGGGAAAGAATGATGAATTGTAATACACACATTATATATACTGTATGTATATATATATATATATATATATATATATATATATATATATATATATATATATATGTGTGTGTGTGTGTGTGTGTGTGTGTGTGTGTGTGTGTGTGTGTGTGTGTATGTATGTGTGTGTACGTATGTATACGTTTTACATTTTATAGGTCGTAATACTTTTAATACTCAAAGGCTGCTGTCAACTTGTCATTTAAGACATGACTGAAAACCATGTTGCATTATTTTATACTGCGACCTTAGTCCAGGCAGAGTTACAGTTACAGAATAGGATTCCTGGATACAAGATGGTAAAGCAAACTTGGTTTATGGCGATTTGTATTCTGTTTTTCAAAACTAAAAGAATCTTCAAAAGTAAAAGAAACTGGTTTTTCATCACTTTTGTACAAGGAAGCGCGATGTCCTTTTCTTTTTATTTTCCAGCAAAACAAAGTTGATCAGTTTTACATTTATCTGACAATTTCCCAACTGACAAAGGATATAATCTTGAGAAGCTCCTCATCAATGATGAGGACAGAATCCGTTGTACTGTAATTGTTTGGAACGAATTTTATATACTGCAAGGAATTTTCGTGAACACGCCATATACATATTTATTTGAAACAAACCTCCATATACGGGATATCACTAGTATCTGCCCTTTGTATTATTAAGTTACTCACTATGGTATAAAGTATGCGAAACATACATCATTATGCCCAGTTTATTATAAACTGCTATGCGTAAATAATATGTTTCATTGTGATTGTACTGACAGAAATTATGCACTGGAAACTTCGTTTTATGAGGATTTTCATAGACGTCTGAAGGAACCGTGATTTTCATGAGAATATTCAAAAAGACTGTGGAAGCTCATATTCCTATTAATTTTCACCACTGATTTGGGAGCAATAACTTTTATGAATTAATCGTGGAAGAGTAAGGAAAGCGTTCTTTCTATGGAGATCCTACAGAAAGTCTCAGAGAACTACTGTTTTTATGAGGCACTCCATTACAGACTATACCGAAACTATTATCTTTACGTGGACCTTCAGCAAAGTCTATCGGAACAATGTTTTCATAAAGATCCTGACATCATGACTATTTGGATCGGCAGATCAATTGCCTTATGGAAACCAAATGTGTTCGATTTTTTACATTACACTGAAAATCAAATTAAAAAGACCTTGATTGGCTTTAAACTGCTAAAATAAGAAATGAAAAACACATTTGTAGCACGGTCCATACAATGATACTAAAGCAATATCATGATAACATTAAAACGTGCTTTGTTTAAACATATATGCGTAAAATGCATATTATAGTTTCATGTAGATGGAATGTGAGACAAAAGAAAAGCTTGAAAATCATAAAAAATGAGCATAATAATATAATCATCACATTCATAATTATTATTATTATTATTATTATTACTATTATTATTATTATTATTATTATTATTATTATTATTATTTACTAAATCCCAAAACAATGTCAGTTAAAGGTACGCTGAAATGAAAGTTTGTAAGGGACTCCTCAGATAAGCATTTTTTAACAATGAAAATAAAACGTTTCAGATATGTGATTAATCCAACCCACTTCCTTGAGAGTACAATATGATTGGACTGTTTCTTGATCTGCAACTTCATGGCCATCTACTTAAGAATATTCGTTAATAATAATAATAATAATTCATAATAATAATAATAATAATAATAATAATAATAATAATAATAATAATAATAATGTGATTTGATTAAACAGCCGTCAAAAAATAGGTCTGTTACACAAAATCCAGCATTACTTCTTGTTATCAGTGTCCACTCAGATCATGAAAACAGTGAATGATTTAGGACTAATTTCTTAGGACACCAAATCTTCTTTGTGCACAGCAAACACGCTAATTCTGATAAGTAACGTTCAACGATTACCTCGCCGGTAACTCAAGCAGTGTTTTACTCTTTTAATAAGGTTAAATGGAAATGGACTGACTGCATTCTTCGTGTCTGAAAAAGTTATGATATACAGTACTCATTTAATCTTGGTTTTATATAACTGTCAAGTGCATACACATACATACAAATGCGAGGGCAATAATAATAATAATAATAATAATAATAATGTGACATACAGGATGCTGACACAACAGACAGTATGCCAGCTGACACATAAGTAAGCATGAGTGACTGGCGTCATTTCCGCTGCTTTCTACCCCAACAGCTGCGAGGGAAGAAGCTTCAAGAACGGAGTCAGGTCACCTTTGCGGCACTGTTATTATCTCAGTTGCCCTGTCTTTCTACCCTTCTCGCCTTTCCCTTCGAGGAAACCCTAGGGGCGACAGAAACCACTGAAAGGGACTAAACAGTTTCCTCAACCATACGTAATGACGGACTAACTAGCCTATTGTTCTATTGGCACAGCAGGTATTATTAACGACTAATAGTGTATATATATATATATATATATATATATATATATATATATATATTATATATATATATATATATATATATATATATATATATATATATATATATATATATATATATAATATCATATTCATATACATATCCCATACACACACACACACACACACACACTAATAACAGCAACATGTAAGTTATGACGTTGGTTTTTCGACTGGCGGACTAAGTCAAGCAACACTCGGTCTGGTCAGTACATATACATAAGTAATTGCAAAGAAATGGTAGTTCCGTGGGACACGCCCACTGAGCTCCAACTGGACAGGGCATGGGTCTATCAATCTTTTGCCAACACATGCTTGATTAAAAACGGGAGGATAACATCTGGAGCCACCCCTTATATTTTGGGTGTTTCTCAAACTTTCTGCCATACTTGTAGCCAGTAAGCGCCGGAAGTGTCTCCAGAGCACAAGAGACCCGGGCTGGCATCCAGCAAGGAGGGCATCCCGCAAAACAGGATATGGTAGGTTGCAGCTGGCGCGTGCCCCGTCTCCATTACCCGACCATTCCGATCTGAGCTTGTGACGGTTTTCAGAAGAGGCACTCAGTGTCTACTTGACTGAGAACCATATTTCTGCGGACAAAGTCTCCGTGTATTCGCTTTAATTACCAAGTCAAGAAAAATGATGGCGATAATGTGATTTTGTTCTTATTTGAATTAAATATATATGTTGATTGCTTATTTTGTTTGAATTAGTAATATCGCGCGTGACATCACTACAGTGACATAGACTACATAAAATATATTATGATTTTTTCTCCCATTACACCAACCACATTTGATACCCATATATACCATTTATGGGATATGGTATATCCTGTTTCCGCAACCACCTACCAATTAAAGTAACGTCAGTGAAAATATATCAATATATCCAGATTTCGTGATATAAATACTAATAAATTTATAAACTAATCAAACAAGAATGTCTCCTTATAAGGGTAAAAATAACATGGAATCATAAACAAAAAGTTCCAAATGATTAAAAAAAGATTACTGAGCTTTTGTATTGCTGAGTAAAGGACAAACAATATTACGGCAAAAGCTTATTATATTTTGGACCTTCAATAAGCAAGAAAAGGGAGCACAAGATACTTCTCATTTCCAAATATTGGGTTTTCGAAGCATTTACAGATCACTTGACCTAGAGACCTTGATAGGTTCTTCTAAGCTCTCAAGGATTTTTGGGCGATCAAACACTATATATTTTATCCTAGATCGCTTCCTACAATGACGTCTCTTCAACTAGATAATCACGAAGATTTACCTCCCGAAGAGTCCTTAAACTATAATAATAATACTATAATAATAATAATAATAATAATAATAATAATAATAATAATAATAATAATAATCTGCAATACGCTACAGACCAGTCGCAAATGGTGTAACAATAAAACACCGAGGCAGTTATAAAAAAAAAAAAAAAAAGTCCAGACGGCGGTTAAGATGAATTACCCTCTAAGAACTTTTAATGGCCACCAGGTCAAGGGAAGAGGTTATGTCAGTCGTGGATTTCCTGTGAGAAGGACAACCAAGGCCTCAGCTTGAAGTAATAACAGGAAACTGCCATTCATACAGGTAAACAATTTTGAGGCGGAAAGTTTCTTTTATCCTAAGTCATTGTCTATATCAGCATTGCCGCAAAGTTTCTTACTATTATTGTTATCCATAAAAACTAAACTCTTATCTTTTTATAAGCAACCATTTATCAAACATTAGCATAACTGTCCTTTCTGTCTGTACGGCAAAATGACCGTAGATAACAATGGCACAGCCACCAACCCGAAACTTGATAAATCACCCAGTGCTATGTCGCGCGTCCTGCCACGTCTTTCTATACGATCCAGTCTTCTGTATCGGCCTTGGGTCTGGTCGTGACAGGTGGTTTTCGTGTTTGATATATAGTTTCACGACCATCAAACCATTTCACAGCCATTTCCGTAAATTACCCACTCATTTGCATATTTAAATATTACATTTTTCCTATTTAATCTTGGTCATTATGCACCTGAAAAAGATTAATCAAGTCTTTAGTTTCTCGCACACACACACACACACATTTTTGTACTTCTCATTTATCAGAGCAATAAGCATAATATACTCTCCTTCATCAGAACATAAGGACAATGCATAATCGCATTGCTTGAAGAACACTGTTATTAAATAGCATATCTGCTAAGATCAATTATTCAAGAAATGACGAAACTGCATCTTTACTTGCAGGTGTCAATGTTTTGCTCACTTTGCAAAATAAAGAAACATTAATTTTGAGGTGGCATATTTCCGTATGAGGAAAATAAATATCTTCATCTTTGCTTACCCCACACAAACACCGTAGAACTTCGAAAAACATGATCTAGCCATTTTTTTCCTTCAACAGTACCCTTTTCTTTAACGCCTATCATTTTCCTCCGTCTCTGTCGTTCCCTCTCCAGGTATTGCAAGCACGTCGATACCAAGAGAGTTCAAGCGCATTACTAGCGAGAGTTAAGGTTTTATACTTGGCGAAGAAGAAAGCGATCTGGGTTAGTTACCTTAAAACTGATTTGCTAATTATATACCTGGCGATTAGTCAACACCGTATGGTGCGAGAGATGACAGACATGGACGATGATTGGTCCTAAAAAGGTTGATATCATATCGCAATTACAGTAAAAATATCTGGGCCTCGATGAGACCATCCCCCACCTCCCCGAGGGGAACCATTAGCAAATATTCTGTTCATTTAATCTTCATCATTTTCAGATACGCTCGAACTAAAGCAAGAAAATCACGATGCCCTCCCGGTATTTACCACCTCGAAAAATTTAGAGAGACAGGATTCCTATCAGTTACCCTGCATGTCAATTCAAAATGAGTGACGCTTTTAAAACTAACATCAGAGCTATCAACCATAAGTGCATACACATTGATACAATATTTTATTTCCTACGACACTACTGAACACGAATAGACAATCAAGATGATCTCTACCGAGTTAACTATGTTTTTTGTTTGGTTTGTTTGTTTGCCTGTTTATTAGAAGGCCTATGCAAAATCCGGTGCGTGGATTTTTACGAAAAATCTACGGAAGGGGGTCTATGGAATAACAAGGGGTTGGCTCTTGAGAAAAATGGGAATATAACTCTGGGGACAAGGATCCTTTTGGAAGATGGATTGCTCAGCCATTCTAGGCTTAAATAAATCGACATCCTACGCAACATTACAGTAGAATCTGGGATCCAAATTTAAAGATACTTTGCATGGCGTCTGACTGGAGGTTATATCTACTCTTCACCTGTAAGATTTTGTCTGAATCCCAATAACTAGCCGTTTCTGGTCGAGAGAGGTAAGTAGAGTTATGAGTGTTTGAGCTGGCAGAGGTACACGCTTCCTGAGCGTTTTTTCGCTTCCATCAATGTTTAATCGGGATCTTCTAAGATACAAGTTTACAAGCAAACGTCAACAAGAAATCTGGGCACTAAATTAGCAAGGTAAATCACTTCAAGCCAACGAACTTTGAAGTAATATCCCAAACCTGACGCAAGTTCTACTTTTGCACAACTCGGGAAAAAGCTGATAACAATCTGCTATCATTTGCTGATTTCAGGTAATGCAGTGGAGTAACTTACTTGCTGACTCAACCTCAGCTGTAGGTCATATGAACAAGTGGCTTAGTTTAAAGAGTATACAACAGCGGTGTTTACGAGCATTGCTTTGTGTCAGCAGCAGCCTCATTTTATGAAATGTCGCTTGGTTATCAACTAGCAAGTGCTAGATTCATATGTCCGCATCATAGACTAAAATACTGTGGAACAGTTTTGCATGAGATATATATACATGTAGAACCAAGTAACATAATTATAGTTTTGATATGAAAACTGGTACTGAGAGGCATTTGATAATAAAAAAAAAGGTCCCTGCTGACAAAAAGCATCTTCGACGATTTTCTTTTGGGAAAATGCAGTGGAGATAGAATGGTGCGCTTTCGTAACAGGGCGCATGTCTTTTGAAACCAATATATTTATTATATTATCTACATTAATTAACATTCCCCGTTTGTTGCCTCCACAACAGGACAGAAACAGTAACTGCGTGTAACACGAGCAACAAGTTTTTCCATTTAAAGTAAAAAAAAAAAAAAAAAAAAAGAAAGTATTCCTCAGCATACCTTATGAACATCACTGGGTATTTCAACACATCTAAATGCCAAACAGACAATAAGACAACTGCGAGAGCTAACGGACAGACATTCCTCAGAAAATCGTGTTTTGCTTAGTCTCACGCGCTGAGGAGTTTTTGGGGACAAAAATATATCAACAGTATACTGTATACATAAATACCTGCATAAAAGCATGAAAGTATGAATTACATTTAATATACCTGTATGGAAAATACATATGGAAAATATATTCAATTATTGCTTTATACACACACACACACACACACACACACACATATATATATATATATATATATATATATATATATATATATATATATATATATATACATATATACACTTATGTATATATATATGTGTATTGTGTATGTGTATATATATATACATTATATATATATATATATATATATATATATATATATATATATAGACACAGATAAATAGATAGATAACAAGACAGTTTACACAACAAATTCTGTCATCGTAAACAACAGAACAAGAATTTATTTTACACTGCACAATGCAAACAGCAATGCTCACTTAAAATAACCTGTGCAATTAATACTCGTTGTGACTACTTATTACCAGGTGAGATCAGAACTAATCATCTAGGAGTGCTGAAACAGACGACACATGCTTCTTTTTATGACCTGCGTACGAAACGCTGCATACTTACTCTCTTGTTGTCATGCATTGTGGATGTATTCAAGTCAGAAATATTACTTTACTGCTGATGCACAGCGATGTCAGGATTTAAGTGAAGTTTATCAAGATAATGAGAGCCATCATGTTAAGTGTTAGCACCAAATCTCATTATGTCTATTGTTGTATTTACTATACGTTTAGATAAAGTGGAAGCCAAGAAGTAGAAGAAGAAGGAGAGAGAGAGAGAGAGAGAGAGAGAGAGAGAGAGAGAGAGAGAGAGAGAGAGAGAGAGAGAGAGAGAGAGAGAGAGAGAGAGAGAGGACAGTCTCTTCAACCCGCAACCACACATGGCTCAAACAGACGCAATAATTAAGAAAATTATAGATCTTCGACCATCCTCCCACCTCACCAAGACACAGCACAAATGCTGTTCGGAAATCTGCTCGTGAGAGAGAGAGAGAGAGAGAGAGAGAGAGAGAGAGAGAGAGAGAGAGAGAGAGAGAAACTATGACACCTCTTTCCTAATCTTGAATTATTAAGATTATATGGAAATCTGCAGTAGCATCACAAGAATAATACGTATATTAATAATATATTTTTCCATTTGGATAAATACTCTTCAAAATTGCGCTAGATTCTAATCTTTTGAAGGAAATATATCTGGAAGGGTGTGGTTCAACTTTCCAACCGTTGTTCCTCATAAAAATTTTATATTTAAATTCAATCATTCACTTTTCGCCTTTCACAGTGAAGAGACGTGATAGCAAATTGTTCATGCCTGCCTCCTTCAATGCAGGAAGATGTATGCAAATCAATTTACAAAAAAAGTAAAATTGCACATACTCCAACATAATTTTGATAATTACAGTTTTGCCCTTCTTAACTGGTAGGAGGTGACATGGAGAAGTGCAGTTAATCAAAGCAACATTATTTTTTAGTTAATGAAGCTTTCACTGTAGCAACATGTTCCTCAATGGTAGAAAAAAAAAAGGGACAGCGATAACATGGACACAAAATGTTACGCTGGCTAACAGATTATTCTCTCGGGATAAGGTTAGAATACTTCCTTAAGTAAAGTTTAGAATTATGTTCATGAGGTAGTATACCGATATTCGCAGACTTGAGGGAAATACAAAGGGCATAAAATTATGTGGAATTAGAATAAAAACTGGAGAAAAAAAGAATTGTAGAGCGGAAGTTTTATTGCAGATAGGAAAGAAAACCCATCTCAGTTTAAACCAACTCCAGTGAAATTATCAGCGACTCATTAAAAGATTTCAACTCAAGAAAATTTTCTGAGATCAGAGTCATTAAGATTCAACTTTGCGGGGAAAAAAACACACTCCACTTTATCTCGAAGCCCTGACTTTTTTTCATAAAAAATAAAATGCTGAAAGATGTTTCTGAGAAAGCCAAGGAAATGTAACATTAATGTAAACGGGTATCTAACTCTCATTATATACATTCATATATTTAAAAAAACTCAAATAATTTTAGAAAACGTTTGACACGCATGGAAAAGAAATGTTCAGAGTTGTAGGTCTGAGAGAGAGAGAGAGAGAGAGAGAGAGAGAGAGAGAGAGAGAGAGAGAGAGATGCTCCCATTACTCTAGCTTCCAACTACCCTAAAGTTTGCAATTTTAGAAAACTATATTATAACGATATTAGAAAGAATGCCATACATAAACTACCATGCGACTGCGGGCCAAGTATGTTCTTATTTGGAATTTCTTTATTCCTGTTCTGCATTTACTATTTTTTTTTTTACTCATTTTACACTGAATGCTATAAGTTAATAGTTTTCAAGCGAAAAAAAATCTATATTTATTTAAATGACCATATACGAGTTTCTACAACAAAACAGAAGCTTAACGATTTGCCATTTTTCTTCCATGTTGTTAAAATATGTGCTCTTAAAAGCCATACAGATGTGCCTGATTTAATCCCACTTAAGAGAATATGTTGAGATGGGGGGGGACTTGACGCCAAAATTTACGGCATATTGGAGCTGAAATTCCAAGGTCTCTGTAGAGCACTTTTACTTTTTCCTCGTGTTGCATGTAAGTGGTATTTTAGTTGAGCCTAATAAAAAGCGCATCTTCAAAAATTTTATCTTTACTGAAGCGTGTACCGTTCTAGACAAAGAAGGCGTTGCATCTAAAACAAAAGATATTGAAATACAATTAAGAACTGGACACAGCGAAAGGACTACACAGTGATGCAACTGAAAGCGAGAAAAGAAAATAAGCGGAGGCAGATACAGAAAGAGGACTTACCCCCAAGGGTGATGATAGAGCGACATCTAAAAGTAAGAAAGTTGGAAGGAGTCGTAGGCCACACAGGCAAGTGGTGAGGGGCTAAGTCTAGAAGTAGAGTGGAGGGAAGAACAAACAGTAAATGAAAGAGGCGAACCGACTCTTCAGCTTAAACACTAGTTAAAAGATTTCCACATCCGAATAGTGATTTCTATGTACACTTAACTAGAGTAAAAACTAAGTTCTCAAACACACATTCCCATCCCGTGCCTACTGCCAAGTCATTGACACTAAACTTGCCTTTCATCACTCTGCACACAAAGCGCTGTACTCTACTATGCTAAAGTGATGCTTAACATTCTGTAACAGTTGACGCACATTTCATTCGGCAACCACAAATAAAGATCCCAAATTAACACTTTTCGATGAAAGGAATTTTTATCCGAAATAAAAGTTCACGAAACTTTACGCGATACTTCATTGCAGTTCTTTCCAAATGTTCAGTGTTAACTCACAAATACTCCGCGGAACCTTATCAACTACCCTAGGTATTCTGATATAAAGGCGGAGCTTCAAAAGTGACAAATGAGGAGAATTAATGACATAAAATTCACTTTCGTACGTCAGTCATTAATTATCTTAACAGTAAGCTTAAAAAGGACCAATTTTAGATGTCTTAAATAGATCTAAACCAAATTTTGCACCGAGACTTGTCATTCATGAATTACTGATCCCATGAAACTAATTTAAATGTTCCTGAATGTCTACAAATCCCGAAAAAAATGAAAATGAATAATCTACAAATTCACGAGAAACCAGCACATGGGGCCAGATCAAAGCATTCAGACATTTCGTTTTCTACTCCTAAACTATAAGTATTCCATCTAGACTAAGCATCTCACAAACTTTTCCAACAGGTAATGATGCATACAGGATAACGTGTACATCTAAAGCATGTAGGTAGGTCTAGGAAGAGGGACTTACGACATTATAACAGTCATGTACCTGCCACATGCGTGATTCTTACTTACAAATCAGGGTACTAAGACGAAGTGTTCAAATAGGTACGTTTCACACAAGTGTATTCTTACTTACGTAACCCAAAGATTTAATGAATACATACCTGCAAAAGAAAGAAATGTTTCAGGATTAATTCTCACAATGTAAAATCTCGAAACTTCACAATCTTATATGATTAACTTCACAAATTAATATATTTTAATAAAAAAAAAATATTGCAATTTATTATCACCTAGGCTACAGACTTCTGTAAAATTAATAAATTATGATTAAACTTGTTATACAGAGGAAAACGAATATCTTCCT
Source organism: Macrobrachium rosenbergii (assembly GCF_040412425.1). NCBI lineage: Eukaryota > Metazoa > Arthropoda > Malacostraca > Decapoda > Palaemonidae > Macrobrachium > Macrobrachium rosenbergii. The sequence continues at coordinate 25,770,767 of NC_089750.1, forward strand.
AAACTATGTAATATGTATCACATAATTCAAATACAGCGAAGGGTTAAAGACCATTCATGTACAACATGAACAAGAAGGCTGCCCTTTATCATAATGAGAAAAGAGAAGGAATCGACAGCATTTCTATGGAAATTTTATTAAATTATTCATTACAAACTTAACTTAAGAAGTTGAACAATAATGACGGACAAATAAAAACCCCCTTTAACCTTTATTTTGATAACAGCAACAACATAAGTGAAAATTTCCTGGGTACAAACGCTGACCGGTTTCTCTATAGTTTTTTATACATATATATATATATATATATATATATATATATATATATATATATATATATATATATATATATATATATATATATATATATATATATATATAGCTATGGCGAACTGAGCCACAACAAAATAATCATTGTCAGGGCTGGGCTTAATAGTTATGGCAACATCAATTGTTTGTTATGAAGGAAAAGGACAATGAGTTCTGGATTTTCTTTTCGTTACAGAATTTTTTTTTATTATTGAAAAAACTTATTATAAGAAAGAGGTAAAAATGACAAAATTTCTCTTGAACGCTGCAAAAACATTAACCCAATTTCCGAGTACCACGGAAGGGAGAAGTCTTCGAGGTAGCCGTGAGCGCGTGTGCACACACACACGAACACACAAACGCAACAATTTCCCATCTGGATTTCATCCACTCCCACTTATCTTTAGAGGGTTCTGAGAGAGAGAGAGAGAGAGAGAGAGAGAGAGAGAGAGAGAGAGAGAGAGAGAGAGAGAGAGAGAGAGAGAGAGAGAGAGAGAGCCAAGGGATGAAGCAAGGCGTGGTGGATGAGTGAGAGGCTGGGTAGGGGAAGAGGGCAAAACAAAGGTTGCTAGAACCCAATTATACCTCTTGACCCCTGAGGGCGTGACCTGTCAATTGACCCGTAACGCCAAAATATTAATGACACCGCAACGAATGATGTCAGACATTGCGCTTTGTTAATTTGGTTTCGTTTATGATTTTCTTATAAAATCGGCTCATTTGTTGATTATCATCATATGCAAAGTGAGGCAAACTAAGTTCCGAACTCTTACCTTGTCTCTATATTGCCTGTTTAGGCAAATGATCGACCACAGTGTTCTCGCCATTTAGTTAACATTTACGGTAAGAAACAGGATTAGATCTGAATATCTGACAAGTGTGCAAGATATTAATGTATATAAGATATTCTTATTCTAATTTCATTGAGTTAAAAAGAACATAGCTCCGTCTGCTATACTGTATATACAGTGTATGTGTATATACATATATATATATATATATATATATATATATATATATATATATATATATATATATATATATATATATATATATATATATATATATTAAATATATATGTAATAATATATACATATTATATTTGTGTATAAAAGAAATAAGTTAAAAAGCAATAAACACCAGAAACAATCTAGAAATTAAATAAAATTAATGATGACGTAGGAAATAAGCATTTGGATTGATAGTGAATGAGAAAATATCCCAACAATTATATACTACAGTTTTTAGTATTTACTTCGTAGAGTGGTACATTTCACGTCACATAATTGAGGGGTATCAATCTGGTGAATTTCACGAACTTTCATCATCATTAATCACAATAATCTACTTGGTCTACCAAAAGAAATGAAGACGCTCAAATATGCACGAATCCTTTTAATGTTCCTTAAGTTGTATCCACAGTACTCATCCGTAAGGTCGTGCTGCCTAATGACTGTTACCTTGGCATTTGAAGGCTATTATTTTCCCACAAATTTGGAAGGGGCCGCGTAGAGTACCCCGTCAATCTCCCAGGACAGCAAACTATGGGGATTACGACAACCAGCGAATGTAAGTAAGAACTTTTTATTGTAAATATATGTACCATAACTATATATGAACGATTTTCATTCAACTACAACTACTGTTAATGCAAAGCAAGTAAGGCATCTGTCACGATGACTGTGAAATCATTGCTAATGATTCTTAAACGAATCTAAACTCTGCAGGGCAATAGCAATGATGAAAAACAGACATCGAAAACTGTATCACTAAGCCTTTTTCCTTATACAAGGAAAATATTATTAGACAGAACTATGAGTTCCGAAAAAAATACTTCACCACTGAAGAGAGAGAGAGAGAGAGAGAGAGAGAGAGAGAGAGAGAGAGAGAGAGAGAGAGAGAGAGATCCACTAAAGGGGTGCCGTAAATCTATGGTTAACGACGCAGATTCGTGGCCACTTGAGATACAAGACAGCGAAAGAGCGATCAAGGTATCTAAACGTAGACCACGTAAACTAAATTTAAGATAATTTTTCCATAAACAAGAATTATATATATATATATATATATATATATATATATATATATATATATATATATATATATAATAATATATATATATATATATATATATTATATGTATAATAATAATAATAATATAATAATAATAATAATAATAATAATAATTCGGCCAGCAAGCGGAATGAGCACATTAGCAGGTATATGCCTCCTTTTGTAGCTTGAGTACGTACGGGTAACACCTTCTTAGAAAGTACTTTATACAGTACTTAAAATTAGAGCGAACGCTCAGTGTCAACACAGCCCATTTAATTAGGAGAGGCATTTGTGACCACATAGCCTACACACACACTGCGGTCGTGTGAGTACATTGTAAGAATAGCAGAACGACAGATTCCCTATTGTTGTGAGTATGTGTGTGTCAGAGAGAGAGAGAGAGAGAGAGAGAGAGAGAGAGAGAGAGAGAGAGAGAGAGAGAGAGAATGGCGTGGGATACACCGTCATCCCAATGACCTATGACCCCACCACTCGGGTCTCGAAATTTATAATCCACACCCATCGACTTTGCCGCGAATATAGTAATTTTTAATATAATCAAATGAAAGTAAAAAAATGAATGAACAGAATGCAAACTGACACTTATTACCATTCGCAGACATTTAAAGTTCATGTAACATATAACCTCAGTATCAAGACAAAAATATACCCACATAGGCAACCAATAAACGATCCTCTCTTAACTAACTACTATGTGAATCCTTTACAGCACAACTTTATTAAACAAACCAAATCTAGAATTTCAAGTCAGATTATATATACATACATTATATATATATATATATATATATATATATATATATATATATATATATATATATATATATATATATATACACACATATATATATATATATATATATACATATATACACATATACATATACATATATATATATATATACATATATACATATATATATATATATATATATATATATATATATATATATATATATATATATATATATATATTTACATATTTACTGTATAGCAGGTTGGGAATAGAATACATGCTTTGTTACAGAATTTGTATAATGACTCTCGCGATCAATTATCCGTTGTCGCTTTGGCAGGGCTTATAGTACATTAAGCGTAAACTTATGCTAATTCTGGTCATTATTCTGGGAGCTTTGTTGTCTACTTGTCCATCAAAGCAGAGGACTGCCTCACAGTGCGAGTACTCTCTCGGCGTTACTGAGGACGGGAAAACTTCAGCATCTTACACAGACACTGCTAACGGATAAGTGTCTTTATAATACTCATCACTATAAAGCATACGGGTCTACAAGAAAGCCATAATGAGAAAAATCAAACCCTCTGATCCTTCTAATCATACTCAACAGTTTCAACTGCTGAGTGTATCTCATTAACACTTCATTGTTACTCTCATATTTCACCATTAGTTTATTTCAAGTAGAGACCTTCCATACTCTTTTTCTGGAATATTAAGCAATGTTATGAGCTTTTTGTAGTTTCTTCCTTCGCAGTAATGAAATGAATTACTCTTTGCATACCATTTTTTTAACTTTATTAATTCGTTAAGACAGCTCGCACATCTTTAGCAGCAACTTCGACCATGTCACCACCACAAGTGCAGCATTTCACAAGCAATAACATCAACCACCGGCGTCTTCCCATTCCTCAACATTCTATTGCCTTCCTTACAACTTCAGAATTTACTTCTACAACCTCCTCAATTTCCATTATCCAGTTTTTCCCATCTTATGTCCTCTATAATCAAGAACAGATGAAGGTAACAGATCAACAGGGTATTTCACTATTCCATCAGATTTAACTCTCCGTCACTTTGCCTCGGCATAAAAATATCACAAGTCAGGTAGATGACCACCATATGAACAGATAGATACATACAAAGAACAAAGTTTATCCTATACCTGACAGGTGCTCTGTTCATACTTTGAAGAAAAATGCATTGACCTCTTCGAATTGCTTTATGCACTGGTGAATCGTAAGTATATGAACAATTATCCATAAAATTACAACTATAGTTGCTGTCAAATAAGTAAGGCACTTAGTCTATGTCACAATGACTATGAAATTTTATGCTAATGAATCTTAACCAAACATAATCTCTGCTGAGCAATAGCGGTAATGAAAAACAGAACACCAAATACTGTCATTAATATATCAGCAGTAGGTATAAATTAAAGTAAGGTTATTTTTTTTTATCTCAAATGTGAACAAATCCCCCCAACGAAAAATAAATGAAATGGTTAAATTTGATAAAAAAAAAATTACAAAAACTTTAGCCTAAGCTCAAAGCGAGGGGTAAAATGCGTCACGAAGCCATTCAACAGTTAAGCTCACACGGGACTCCTTATATAAAGGGGACCACCACAGATACCATCACAAGGACTCTATGGACCTTTCACTTTCTGAAGATGATCTCGGTTCGTGTGAGAGCCAGATGCGTGAAGAGAAAAAGCAGCATCAAATTAATTAAACAGAAAGTGTTTATGTGCACATACGTACATACATGTACACAGCTGTTTGTGTCGCAATGCCATTTGATAAAAGAGACAAAACACTTCTTTCACAAGACGAAAAGGGAATGGCAACACAATAGTTGTTTTGTCACATAACACTATTATTAACGGGGGTTGCAGACTTCCTTAAACGTGACGAGAAAGACAATCTTCCCTTCAGACATTTTGCCTGCCTCACTTTTAATGCATTGGCGTATCAAAATTGCGATGAATTTGAAAGCATACAGGACCCAAATGACTGCTCAGGGCTTGTCTACTCCCAATGGGATTTTTATACGGGCCTCCAAAGGGCATTTGGAACTCGTGAATCAACGGCTGACGAACGCAATTATTTTAATCCATGAAAAATTTGTCTTTCTGCACTTTTTTGCCTGCCATTACACTGTTTGTTTGTTTTCGTGTTTTGAACGTATCTTAATTTATGTTAAGTTATTGTTTGCTATGTTAATTTTTCTCTAAGTGGGTCTTTCAAAATCTCTGTCAAGTTCGAGAATGACTCCAAAAAAACTTGAACGCCACGACTGTAAAGATGTTAATGGTCCTACAAGCTTTCAAATATATCACCATACTAGAATTTCTCAGTGGAGCTTCACCAAAAAAGTTATAAGTCGAGTCAAAATTCACCTTCATAATGGCAATATTAACAAAAGACTTGAAGGTGTATACTGACACAAAGAATTCCATTCACTTTACGAGCAGTGTGATCTCTCAATGCCAGGGGAACCTCAAAAGACTATCTACCACTTTCACTCATTACAAGGATTAAACATCTCTCGTGAAACATTTTGTTCTCATTCGTTACAGGTCTCGCCCGGCGTAGGGGAAGTGAAGGGGAGAGGGATAGGCATATACAGGACGGGGGATGAGGTTAACGCTAGAGGGGGTAGGATGCGTGGGGGATGGAAGAAATTAAAAAGTGATAGTGGCAACCATTACCTAAATTACCGTGAAACCAAAATTCGAAGCCGCAACCCACCTCCAGACAAGGCTACATCGACCTTCAAATACATTATCAGTTATCAAGTAATAAAATACTAGTGTGAAATGTTGAAGAGTTCATTGCTGCATTCATGTCACCGGTTATTTGTTAATAATGAAACATGCACAGCACATGAAGTCATCTTTTCTTCAGACCGAAAAAGAAATCAAACATATTTTGTTCGTGACATGAGACACGCACATTCATGTAAACATAAAAAAGTCTTCTAGAAACTTTTACACAAATCTGGTCGTAATTCATTCCAGAAAAAACTGTTATTTTTAGTTAGCGTCGTCCACAGTATATATACACTCGCATGATGCAAGTAAGAGCAATTCTTGGAGTGGGGAAGGTGGCTGAGGCTGAACCCAACGTAAAATGATGATGGGTCCCAAGCCTTTTACGGTATGACATTTGTACCAGTCAGAGAGGATTTCAGCCATGGGAATACTTAATGGTCGGCAGAAAGAGAAAATCTATGAGCAAGGAAATGTCATTACCCTTTAAAATCAGCCTAAAGCATAAGATTTAGGTAATACATGCGCATTTAAAATAGTGAAGTTCTCTAGATGAAATTCTTCAAAATAATATAAGCAACACCAATCAAACTCCAAAACGTTAAATATGATATTAAATTATAATTATTATTAATAAAACTGTGTTGGGCTGAGTGAAACGACGTGTCTTGGAACTGCAACTGTAGAAATTACACAATGCCCGGATGCAAGGATCCAACAACGGCCTCATTAAAAAAAAGAAAGAAAAAAAATGCCCGCTCGGAGACACGTGCTCTCCATTCAGCAGCACGCGCCCCGACGTCCACACCTGCCTGACAAGGGTGCAAACTGAATACAATCGCTCAACCGGATACGAAAGGCTTCGAGGCAGATGTTGGGGAGATGTGCGAGACGGAGCTGTGGGCTTTGGGGCGATTACGGTTGACGCTGGATGAAAAGCGGAGGAAGGGGATTACTTAAGGGGAAGGGAAGCAGGTGGGGAAAGAAAATTGTGGTGGAAAGGCCAACGGTTAAATATACTGTCCTTGGTATGGCGACTTTATTTTTTATGTTGAAAGGGAGGGTAGAAGACACCACTTTGTACGTTACAACCTCCGCAACCAACTTCCCTTCCAAGTATGTCACTACAGGCGAAATAAAATGGTATGGACACTTTATCGCATTCATTCGATTAAAGTATGGCTGGTTATTTTGTCAAATTATATAAATATGAATCGAAGCAGCTATGCGACTTTAACCTATCCAGTCAGCAAAAATGAACGAAAATCAAGGTCACATGATGTATAAATTTTCAGCTAGATGAGGTGGCAATAGTGCTTGAATAATAAAAATAAGAATAATCTGAAAAGTTCATTTACCGCCTATTTTACGATGAAAAACTAATAAAACTAAGAATTAACAAAAGTATCCAACTCAATTTCTGGGTACTGCACTAATTTACAAGATGAATTTCACTGAAAGCTACAATAATGGGAATCTCGGCCGATGCCGAGATTCCTACTAGCATCGGCCCTCTAACATTCCCACTAGCATCGGTCCCTTGTCAGAGCAAGGGTGTCTTTGTAGACAGTGGTCAAAGCAAACATGATCCACGTGTGTAGTCTAACCATCCTTACATGAAATCCCTTGCATTATCATGCCAGCTTCATCTACAAACCTTATTCAAGCAAAGTAACTCAGTTACTACTCTATCAAGTCTGTTTCTTAATTTATTCTCATTTACTTCTCTCGTATTTATCCTTTCCAGTCTAAAGCTTCTACTGCATCAGAGGGACAAGTTTGACAAATCGTTGGCAAAACACATAGAAGCAGAATCCTAAATCATAGTGCAATATGGATGAAAATCTGCGTCAACTCTTTTTTGTTGTTTCCGCACATAACATTGCTTGCTAATTGTCCATGGCACACAAATTCTCAGTAAAAAAAAAAAAAAAAATATATAATATTATTTCCTATTCTCAGTAAAATATATATATATATATATATATATATATATATATATATATATATATATATATATATATATATACATATATATATATATATATATATATACATATATATATATATACATATATATATATATATATATATATATATATATATATATATATATATATATATATATATATATATATATATATATATATAAGATTTAACTTCCAGGTATTAACGTGTTAGTAATCATATCACTTGTACAGCCTTACAAGTTGATTCAATTAATTAATAGCGCTCATATCATCTGGTACACATCTCAGGAGTTGCATAAACAGGCAGTAAGAACTATATGCCCGTAAGTCCTTTAATCTTCTTGTAAATATGGGATCACTGGAAGAGTCAACTTAAGAATTATAAACATGTACTTTTCAACGTGACTTGGCCTCTGCATTAATGGGAAACTCAAACAGGAAAATACTGTAATGCTATTTGGAGAGGTGAAAATTTTATTATGATTCCCATACATTTGTTTAATTCCTCAAGTTTATGCCTTAAATACAATAAATAAGATTTGTTGGAGTCCTTATGAGGTGGATATTTTAACGGTGTTATAATTTTTAAATTAATTTCCTGGGAGCAAAGATCCAGTTTTCTAAAGACAGGGGTAAATACAGGAACGTTAATGTGAATCTGAATTAATTTTTCCTTCTATTCTTTCTCAGTCTTTTTTTTTATATTTGTCCAATCATACGACAGAACTATACTAGGAAGGAATAAGTATTTATTCTTCCAAAATGGTTCGTTACTCTTTCCTAATTTTGATAACATTTGCTATACCATTCAGCTGATTTTCATTTGTCTCATTTTGAGAGAGAGAGAGAGAGAGAGAGAGAGAGAGAGAGAGAGAGAGAGAGAGAGAGAATTTGTATAGGTATATTATCCACATCTTTATGGCAATTGGTGAATCATATAAAGCGTTAAAGAATAAATTTAGTCAATGTATCAGTTTTAAGGAATTGGGTGGAATGAAGGCTTTGAATTTTCATTTTACGTAAAAATCTATTAAAAGGTATGCTATGAAGGAACGTGGTAGGGGTTGGCCCTATTTATCACAGATAACAGGAGAAAGTGACAGAATCGTGACAATGAGGAACAAGATCACCTGAAAAGGTCTTCCCAAAAGAGGCAACGTGCAGCAGACATAAGAACAAATTTAAAACAAGACCAAATAAGCTCTGGAATATGTATTACGAAAATACACCCTATGGACGGAATGTTATGCTACCATGTACAATAATAATAATAAAAAAAAATCGGCCATTGGGTACGGTTGAAAGTTACAATGACTCCTCAGAAAAACTTTAAAACTGGGCATTTCCATAACAATAAAAAAATTATAATTCCAGCAAGTCAGACCAACTTACCAGAGGGTTACTAGAAAAACACTTCAATAACACTTACACAATACCCAACCTTCTGATGGTTTATGCATTCCAAATAACTCCGGCTCCCTTGAACACATCCCCGGGGGTATGGTGCCCTATATATAATATTAGTCGAGGACTACCTTTGATTTCCGAGCACCATAAGAAGACTAACGGCAATTCTACGGAGTAATAAATTGTTAAGGCATACAATTAACAATAAATTACGTGTTATATCAGCATTTGATGAGGACGGTTCTGTGGTTGGAATTCATTTAACCTACTATTTTTTTCCATTTCAATGGGCTGTTGCAAAGAAAACTCGTCTGGGAGCTATGATCATGTGCTTTTGCTCATCTCTAGAAAAACTGAAGTAGCCTATGCATATGGTGTAACACATACACGCACAAACACACAAACACACACAACACACACACACATTATATATATATATATATATATATATATATATATATATATATATATATATATATATATATATATATATATATATATAGGATTCATAGCATATTAATACCAACATCAACCTTTAAAATATCAAAATATAACAAAGGCTGAACCACTTTCCAGTAGCTTCTCTTCGATAACAAAGGAATTTCTCTTTTACACCGGACACGCCCCCTTCCTCCTCTCTCTCTCTCTCTCTCTCTCTCTCTCTCTCTCTCTACATAAATACATACACTACAATGCATATATATATATATATATATATATATATATATATATATATATATATATATATATATATATATATATATATATATATATACATATATATATATATATAATATATATATTGTGTGTATACATATCAACTCAAATAAAATTGTACACACACACACACACACACAAATGTTATATCTATATAAATATAGAACAGTAAAATTGGTATGTGCTTGCATGTATACCTAAAATATATAAAAGATGAATTTAACCTATATAAATTGGTATATATATATATATATATATATAAAATATATAAAAGATATATTTAATATATATATATATATATACGCTGTGTCTATCTGATATTAGCCACGGTATTTTACTCTCTGTCAAGGTAACTGCCATTCGCAAGACACGAAATGCACTCTCAACAGACACCACACGTTACCTACTTCCGCAGCAGTTGCAGAGCAATTATCTTTTTATGGCCTCTTCTTATGCCATCACGCTCTGCGTTCTCTGTGGAGATCTATATTCGAGTAATATTTGGCCTACAAAGATACTACCTTATCTGTTCTCTTTTACTCTGGTGTGCCCTCTCAGAGAGGACGGGAATGGAAGTGAGGACTGAGATGGCAAGTCCCGACCTGAAATTTGGACCAAGGTACATTCATTGTGCACACTTAAACAGTGGCCCGTAGTAAGATTTTGGGCCAGGCTAGACGACGGCACGTCCAAACGTGGACTGTCGTTGTGACAGGAAAAAATACTATTACACATTATGCGTTTTATTATACAGTGATTTTAATTGGAAATGTAAACTGTGAAAGCGCAATAAGTTGTTATTCATGGACATTGAAGTTGAAAAGAAGTTAATCAATACTGATAATATATTCTCATTAATTCCTATTTTATGCAGAACGCGACACAACAATTTTTTAAACGTAGTTCTATCGGTTTAAATATGAATATATATGAATAAAAACTCTGGCCTGTTTCCGCAAGATAATTTCAATGTTAATGTGCTATATATAAAAATTTGGTCATTTACGTGACAAGTGAAACTCCTTCACGGTGCCCTTGCCGACCCTAATCCTTCAACGGAACGGACATGAAGGTCAAGGGGCTGAATCATCATTGCTGGACTTCCGCAAGGGGCTCGAGGCCGCAACTCCCTTTTCCACAATACAGGCCCATGGACGGCGTTGTTTCCCTCCTGCTCTAAAGGTCACCAAATGGTTCCAACCGTTCTCATTTCTCTTGGGAAACTATAGTCCGGGAAACGCAGCGAATCTACAATGAGATTAAAGCTGCGTTGAACTACACAAGACGTAGGTTACCAATACTCCTCTGTCCAGCTGTCGCCTCACGTTTGTTTACACCGAAGGTTGAAAGGCTTATTGGATCATAAGAGGGGAAAACAAGTAGCGAAAGAGACTGTGGAAGAATAAAATGAACAAGAACGTCATTATGTTTATGGTTAATTTATTCTCAATGAAATTCTAAATATGTATCGGAAGCCATCAGTTTTTTAACTTACCACAAAAAATGTAAAATCGTTGCTTCAATGTTAACCTTGACTCAGGTCGTTTAAAATAACTTCCGAAACTTTCATCCTAAGTTTGCAAAATTTACAGGAAGTCCTCCACTCATATTAAAATACAGCACCGAGAATTTTGTTTTTCCGAGAGCCATAAAACAGTAACTAACATACGTGAACGTAGCTCAAGTAATAATATCAATCTGAATGAATAAATGTCATGAAATTTAAGCTATAAAACCAAGAACTGAGGCACTTCATTCATTCAGCGCTTAAGATAATGAAAAGAGGGAGTTGGGGTGGTTGGACAGCAAGACAAAGAGATCCGGAAAACAGAAGAGACGCAGCACCAGGTTCTAAAGGTGGAAATGAGAGAAAGTCTACAGTTGCATTAAGAAGTATTAGTTGAAGAGACTGAACAGCAAGATGGATGGAAGTGGGAATGGAGGTAGAGTAAATATTACAAAATGGGTGCAGCTAGGGGCCGAAGGGACGCTACAAACATCCCTGATTAATGCTTACAGTGCTTCACGTTAGGCGTAGTGAAGCATATCTCCCCTAAGAGGTCACATCAATTTGAGTACTGCATCTGGTGCGGAAAGAGAGAACAAATACTGTCCTTCAAAATACCCAGAATGCAACAAAAAGATAAATTTCGTTAAGGCATGTAGGATATTACTTGCATATCAAAAAGATATGAGGCCCCGTATCAACACTTGCCTTTTCAATACTCATAGAAATATGTATATAAAATAATGGTTATACTGTTAATACAAACATTGCTCATACAGCTACAGGAATACTGTTATTTTATCGGTACCGCACTCGACAGGAGCGAATCCTAAGGAATTCGTTTGATCAGCGAACCAGCCATTTTCTCCTCCATTGATTCTCTTCCCTTCTGTCGTCAAGTAGGCTTCTTGTCTCTTCCTCACGAGTATTTATACCTATCATTGTTCCTTCGACCGTAGGGGAAATCTCCCCCGCCCAACTGGCAGTTTAGCAACACCAGTGCAGTCTTCTTGAGCTTTAACGGTTAGCAGTGTTTCCTCTCTACTCCCGTAATATGGAATTCTCTACCTGTTTCTGTTCTCCCTGACTTCTGTAACGGCTCTTCCGTAGCGGCAGGTCTATCGCTTCCGTTATGGTTAAGATCGTCGTTCTTTTCCCCACTCCTTTTATTGCTTTCTTTGGGCATGGGTTGGACAAGGGCATTTGGATGTCCATCTCACAGCAATTATCTGAATTTTAAAAATGCACTCTGCACACAGAGAAACATTATATATAGAGATATATATATATATATATATATATATATATATATATATATATATATATATATATATATATATATATATATATATATATATATATATATATATATATATATATATATATATATATATAATGTGTGTGTATTGGTGTGCAAGTTATGTGTTGATTTTAAAGCCCATAAAACAATATTATCACCGGAAAAGCATACATTTCGGCTGAAGTAGGGTGGGCAATATAAATGTTACTTCAGAGTTAATTTTGATTTTATGAGACGAAAAATTTAAAGACCGCTGTTAGGTTACATGAACTCCAGAAACTATTAGATTGTAAGAATACGCTTCACTTATACACACAGAAAGCTATTAGATTATAAGAATGCACTTCACTTATACATAAATAAATAATATATATATATATATATATATATATATATATATATATAAAATTATAAGCCAAAAATATAATTTTAATAATCATTCCACTACATCTTCAAGTATAGTGAAATAGATATTTGTGGTTTAGTATTTGCCAATATAAAAAAGTCAAAAGTGTGTAAGTGATAAAACAATATATATATATATATATATATATATATATATATATATATATATATATATATATATATATATATATATATATATGCGATCTAACAAAATCCGTCAATTTGTAACATTCCGAGACAGTGCACTGGACTTTAAATTCAACTTGAGTTTTCGCAGAAAGAAATGCAGAGCATCGACCCCTCGCAGTAAAACTACTAGAGACGTCATCTGTTGCGGCAACAACTTGCGTAATGAATTGTCCAGAGCATCAACTTCATCGAGGTTTTTTCCGGAGCACCTGTCGGCTGACCACTGAACCAGTCTCCTACGAAAGGCGGACGAAGGGTGTCTGTATAAAACTTTAAACGTGTCCCAAGAATTTGGGAAATGGAAGGATTATTAAGCTTATAAAACGGATTAGAAATAATGTTGAAAGTGAATGCAAGTGTGAAGAGAAATGGAAGTTTTTTTTTTTTTTTACTGAAATACATGATGGGTTTCCCGTCGGTTGAATATTAAATTTCTTTGATACTATAGGTACTCTAATAATCGGTGTCAGTGCAACGCCAGTGAAGTTAGCGGAGTAATCATAAAATGGTTGTATGGAGTCCGTCCAAACTTGCACGTAAAAGGTAACAAATAATGTACGGAATTAAACGTTTCAGTGACTGAATTTTTGTCAATAAAAATCTAAAAGTACCTCAGAAATCCATCCGTATCCCTTAGTGGTATAATGCTCATCCAGCCAGGTGCTGCGTGAAGCAAATAAAATCGATTTATATTAAAAACTGGCGTGTAATTTTTCAATATAAGAAGTAAAACACATTATGTCCACCTTTTCTACATGCAAAACAATATCCTACCTACAAGACAATTTCATAACAGGTGAAATAAGGTAATTCAGCACTCAATATAAACCAACGCGTCTGATATGTAAGCAGTTTATATAAAACCCTCTTATATGAATTGAATTTATTATATTTTATAACTGAACAATCTTTCGTCACATATACTTTAGCACGGCGTTTTTCTTTCAGCTGCAGAGTCTATGCTGACGAATATAAAGGTTAATATAATAAAATTGTCAACTTTCATGTCACCGTAACCTGCACACATGAACAAGACATTCTGTTTGCAAAGATGTCAGTTTTGTTACTTCATTCTGAAATACTACCATTTTGTAAGAGTAGATTATCACACAATTCAGCTTTGAACAGAGCCTTCTCCACCGTCAACAAAACTAATGTTAACAGTATTCTTCTTGTAATGCTGTCATTTCAAATACCAGCACGTATCAATAAATAGTATCCAGTCTTCAATATGAGCTTCTGCTACTGTGACTAGACACAAGGAAAATTCATAAATGTCATTTTTGAATTTTTTTTTTTTATTTTTCATTTCCTGCGAGCAAAGGATATGCTGACATGAGTGGAACCAACGCCTAAAATGTTTTTAGTTAGTCTGACGGAAGTTTTTCAATCTCAAATGTCGTCTACGAGTAGCTGACTCATAGACCACAGTGTACTTGTCAGGGAGGCTATATTATTAAAATGCAAATAGCGTTGGAAACCTACACATACAACGTAAATATACGATTAAACGAACTTTATGACAGTAAAAAAAACTAATTCACGATTCACTGTATCGACAGGCAGCGAAGATACTTTTTTTTTTAGCTGAAGTGAAGATCGGTATACCTAGGGATAAATGCGAGCGCGCGCACACACACACACACACACACACATATATAGTGACATGAAAAAACAGCTATTGTGTTAACGAATCATGCAACCACCATTGTTATCAAGAGAACAATGATGTACGACCGTCGCAGTTATAACTACAAAAACAGTCTCACAAAGTACGTGGGTCACCGAGCGTTATCCCCTACCTCACCCCGAAAATAATTCGGAACGTTTGAATCAAATCTCTTACAATCCTGATTTAAATTAAAAGTAATAAAAATCTTGAGTCAACAGTTTAAAGGCTTAATGGATCTAGTTGCAAGACGCATGGCAGGCCTTGTGATTTTTCTCTTATGTACCAACGTAGCGCATCATCTCCATGATTAAATTCAAGTATGTGTTACTGTACTTGAATCAAACATAGATAACGAAACAGTAATGTGAAAGACTGGGATTATTATTACTGATGTACGGTCATTAACGAAATACGGATAGCCGGAAGCATTGCTCCAAATTTTACAAGCCTATTCTGCCGTATTCCCCATCGTCGTGGATATTCCATATTTCCACATACCGATATCAGATTAAGGGCGAGGAATGGATCCTAAACACAGACTATTAATTAGTGTATCAATCTTTTCTCAGATAAACTCTAAGAGTTAATGTGAGGCGATGTACTTGACTCCAGTTGCAAAATTTCCCTCCCTCAAGCTTCATATAATCTTAACGAATTCGATATATTTGAAAAGCTTTATCAAATTTAAAACAATCAAGTTAGGAAACAACGGTATCACAAATAAACATGGCCGAAGCACGAGGCGATACGTCCACTCCATATCTAATGTGATGCTAGCACTCGAAAACATTTTGTACATTGTAAGTGAAACAAAGGTAGAAAGAGCTTCACCACCAACTTTAATTTCTGTTTTCTTATTTATGCTTCTAACACCTACTGAACTGCTGGAGGACACCGTTTATTTAATGTCAACAAAGAGGGTGAAAGGGAATTTCACCGTCATGAAATATGTTAATTCGTTATTTACTATTCAAATGGCTGCTGTTATGCTAACCCAATAATAGGTTTAGCTGGTGGGCAAACAAGCTAGACAGACTTTATAATTATTATGTACGTCTAAAATGTAGGTCGAACTCGTCCATGGTTTCCCCGGTTAGGTGTTGGGATTGTGATAATAATACGACAACTTTTTGTATTTTGTGTCCTTTGTGGCTGTCACCAGATGATTAACTTTTATCTTCTGCAGTTTCATAAACGACATTTTAATATAAATAAAAAATTTTAAATGTATTGATGAAAATCGATTGCCAACAATCAAATCGAACGGAAGTTAGGACTGCTCATCAAATTACTAAAACCTGAAAATATTTTATTAACAAACACGATTTTATAATAAAGATATTCATTTCTTTTTCTTGTCTGATACTCGAGATAAACAGATTTTTAAAACTTACTCTCCCTCTCTCTCTATCGTAAGTTTTCTTATGAGAATCATTTACTCTTGCTACGACCAAGCAAATCTACTAAAAAAGCCGTGTATTTCGACCCTTGAAATTAATGAGTAATGACAAGATAGAAGAATGGGTCTCTCTCCCCCTAGACTAAAACGTGACTCTACAGAGAAGGCCTTAGGGACAATGAGGAAGTCACTATATATAAGGAGTTTCTAAATTCAGAATGAGGTAAAACAATTCCGAGTTGCTTTTCATCTTTTAACGATTCATTTCTTTAACGAACTACTTGTGTATGTATATATGCTCCTGAATACATAATTAACTGTAACCTCAAAGACGTGTCTACATAAAGATATTTCATTAAGAGAAAATACTTCATATCGTTATCCCTTAATAATGAACCATAAGCATTTAGCCTCATCCTAGACTGAATGCACATATTGTTTCATGACATAGCCTATATAAGTAGTATCTCTAACCCATGAACTAATTTTTCTAACAAAGACATCCAACGCAGCGAATGCCAAGATTCTTGCCTGACTCAGCCGGTAAGACTTTTCGAGTTCTGGTTTACGTTCGTTATTGTTTTTATTCCTTTAACGGAACAATAACAAAACAACAAAGCTAAATAATAATGATAAAAAAGGACAAACAGACACACGACGAGAACTACAATAGGTCCAACAACTTTCCCTTGAAACATAAGTGTTTTATAAAATGTTGCTATCTGGGTAAGCTGATTCAGCACTGATCTTCGACAGCATTGAAATACTGGCTTAATTTGGAACTCGTTTTCCATCATGCTAAAAAACCGACAGCGCAGACATAAAAGCTGCTTCGATTATGATCGGTATTCCCAATGATGTAATTGATACGTAAAAGATATAACCCTTGATTGATTCTTCATTTTCTTTTATATTAGCAAGGATGTACACTCACTGCTGCGTTTTTATGGTGACGAAATACAAACATTCTCAGACAAAATGGAATAATTAAAATGTACATAACTGCTCTGCTGCAATGCCATTTTAAGCTGAATAAATATTATGACAACAATCCCCAAAGACTTTAAGTTTCACAAATTATCATTAAAACAAAGCAATATTTTTTACTGTTTTCTGAAATCTCGTATTGGTCGGTTGGTCTGAATACAAAAATCCACACCTGGTTTCCTATTCACTTCAGCACTTGACCATCACTTCATGGGCAGCCAACTGTGCAAGGGTCATGACGGTATACCAACCACCAAACACTAATTGTATCATTTTTGTATGCAAGACTTTTCGTGAAACTATGATGAGCCAAGAGTTTGCCATGACATTATTGATATATATATATATATATATATATATATATATATATATATATATATATATATATATATATATATATATATATATCATATATGTATATATATGTAAGTATATATATACACACACACACACACACACACACACATATATATATATATATATATATATATATATATATATATATATATATATATATATATATATATATATATATATATATATATATATATATATATATATTATTTATTATAGTAATGCCTGTAACATATGCTTCTAAGGGAAACAGATTAGCGTCGGCATGAGTAGTTGACGTAATGACAGCATTGGTGCCAGTCATTGTCCAAGATTTACTATAAACTTGAGGTTATCGTCATTTTCTACTTAAAACCCCAAAATCAGAAAACTTCGAGTACACAGCTATCTATCACGGTGGAAGAGGCTACCAGAGCAATGCAAAATTCCTCCCGAGGGATATATCTCTCTGAAACGGGTTTCAGCCTTACCCGTCTTTTTTTACGTACAAAAAGATTAGCTTTAACTTATTCCCCTTCTGATGCAATACCGAGAGGGTCTTCAAATTCCATATGAAGAGTAGTAAATATGGCAAAGAAATCACTGTTACTACGAAGCGTTAATGTTCCATTCAGAGAATAAAAATAGAAGCTATACCCGCAGATCGAAAAGGAATGTGGGAAACGGGTCCCGAACCGGTGAACATTATATAGAAGTTTTGCAATGTGTGTGTATGAGTGTAGGAGTAAAACCTCCAGTAATACTTAAAATATTCAAAAGCCCACAGAGAGAGAGAGAGAGAGAGAGAGAGAGAGAGAGAGAGAGAGGAGAGAGAGAGAGAGAGAGAGTTATGGTTAAGACCAAAACTGACATTGTGTTCATAAACAGTGACCATTCGAACTACAGTTTTTAGTTATGGGTGGACATCATATGTCAAAAACCATACCAGTATTCACCCACTCCATCGTAGCAGACTTTAAAAATTACATACTCTTTGTATCAAAACACAACAATAAAGCCACCACGCACATTCCAAAATAACACTCTCTTTCTTCAGTCGCATTCCTATCAAATTCCCGTACTTTCTCTCGGAGCGCAACATCGATATGGTCTTCTTTACCGCCAGCAAATATTTGCCAATCACCCGGCCACCACTTTCTTTCTCCCAGTTTTCATCTCCACCCAGTTTAATTGATGCCCGAAAGACGTCCCCCCAAGGGAATGCTCATGCTCCTTATGTTTTTTCTCCTTATTATCGCTTTATCTTTTTTAACGGGGTCGGTCCAACGTAGAGGAGTAGGGAGGGTGAGTCATTCCCTATCAAATATGGAAGACAGGGGGCGGGTTCGATCTGCTCCTGCAGGTTTTCTCATTTCTTCTTTCTTTACAAACACGACCGGGGGCCTCAGCCTGGTATGTACTAAACAGACAAAACTGGTTGAGATGCGACTGACGTCTTCAGATTTTTCTCCTCGCTGGCGAAATGAGTACAACTGAATAGCTTGTATTAATTCAACCTGACAAAATGTGACTTAGAAATGCAATAAAACTTTGCAAAGAAATTTCGGATAACAATCTTTAACTTTTACATAAACAAGATTTATATGTATTTTAAAGATTGTTATCTTCAAAGAAAGACCAGATAAAAATCTTTAAATTACATATGAAAACGATTTATTAGCTTACAAAAGCTACGTTTCATAAAATTTGATTTCGAATACAGCTTTAAAGAACACTGGATTATAGATTAGACGGCGCTATGAAAACTGGTATGCAACCATTATTTTCTTTAATGAATAATACATAAAAACAAAATGCTCTTAATGATTATTAATTCTCCCTTTTGCAAATTTTTAGGAGTCATGCGCGATCGATACTAAATTTTACATTTGCACTTAATTAGGCAACAAAGTGTAAAACCAAATTAAAGGATTAATAAGCCGAGGCAATTATTTTTTTATTTTTCTTCATGGCAATTATCAAGCACTCATGTGATGGCACTACTATTCGATTACATGCAGCTTTATAGAACCTGTCGTCCCTTTAAAGAATTATAAGCTGATATTCATTTCCGAAGGACGCTTACAAAATTGTTAATAATTTCTAACCTTTCTTTGTTCATGTCTTAAAAGACAATACTGTTGTATCGAATAAGCTAATCACACATTCGAAGTTTCTAAAGCCAGAACAATTATGCTCAGTGCTTCAAGTTCCCCTTTAAAATTTCACATATCCTCCAAGTTCATTAAGGTGGCGAAAACTTCCAAGAAATTAGTTGCTGAAGTTGCAACAACTCAGCAATGCTGAGACTGAATGACGGATAGAAAGTTATCTCTTATCTAAACATCACTGGTCACTCAAAAAGTTTTCAGGTAGAATTGGTCATCTCTTCATTCTGCGGGAAATCGTTATGAAAATTCGAGACAAAGAAGTTCAACATAAACTAAACAGTAAATGATATAATGAAAAATACTACAGCAGAAGCTTTTAGGAAATACGACGATATCAACGATTAATGCATAAATCTTGAGGTGGGTGAAATTAAGTAAGTTGTAAATTTTGTTTGTATGGAAATGGTATGCTTAACAACTTACAATGCTTAACAACGTACAATCAGGCATTTCCAGAAACAAATGAGAGTTTCGAGTACAAGTATTAAATAAAAGCCCACTGAGATGAGTTTTCAATTCTTTAGTATAGTCTGAGTACATCTTGTTCCAAAGTAAACACTTACAAAAGCAAACATGTACACGGAAAGGACGATGAGCAGACAGGTAGGTAAACAAACGTTAACTTGACTACACAGAGTCTAATGCAAAATCGCATAAGAACACAAAAAAACTAACGTTTTAAGAAACAGATAAAAAGCAGTTTCGTAAAAGGTATCAAAAAAGAAGAGCAGGTTTCACAGAATTATTCGGCAATGGATAAAACACAAGTCTCACTGAACTGGGAAAACGATTCTTCGTAAACTTGCACTATTAAATACAAAACCTTCCATGGCAGCAAAATAGAATTACAGAGTCGTTACAGATCCGTTAGAGGAAGTAATCATTTGTAAAACCGAAATATTTGACAAATGTGTGTTCTTACTTACAATAGCAACAGGAGCAAGGAAAAAGAAATAAATGCTTTGTAAAATTATGAAAATAAAACAACGCTGTAGTCAAGTTAATGATAAGAGAAGTATAGTTAAAAATTACGCAAAACTGAATATCACGAGGTAACGGAAATATTAAAAAATTACGTGAAAAAAAAGAAATGTCAGTGTTTTACGATTACGCATTATGGAAAGAAAAAATTATGAAACTTCTCAGAAATCAGCAGCACAAAATCAGCGAGATCTCTTTAAAACTTATTTGCTAATTAAAAGTCTTACTGCGAACCTTTTAACTTTCTACAACCCTAATACAAATGAATGAATACTTCAAGATGGAATACTATGATTCATATAAAGAAAAGATACCACAAGAGAAGAATTTTTATTTTTTTGCCTTATCACTAATTATTGCAATCAGGCGTAATTCAAACTCCCTCATACATCTCCATGCCATCCCTCCCTACCCGTGTCCTCTAAGGAATCTCTTCGTCCTTTTAGTTCCTTCCACGTCATTTCGAGTGGACCCATCCACCCCCCCCCCCCGATCAAGAGGGTAACCTTACCTATGGAAGACCTAAACCATCGAAGTCCTGTCTCTCTTAAATATACGAGCATACTTGCTAACTCTGTCACTTCACATTTCGTCTTAGCTTATCATTTCCTTCAAGTAAACACCCTTCCCCCCCCCTTTTTTTTTTCTTTTAGAGCCAAACCTGAGCGCTTTAAGCAATACTGGCTTTCCGATGGCTATTTAAATATCTACTCTTAAACTATTTATTTATTTCTCTATCATACTGTTTACACTTCTTTCATGCATCCATTATGATTCCACGTTATCCGTAACACCTGGTACGGTACTGTTCCAATTGCCTCTCCTACACCTTTATTATATACATGCAAACCTGTTTATTCGTATTCAGTTAACGCTTTCAATTTCAACAAACGTTTTCCTTACGAGCACTGTATCCTTTCAACAAAAACTTCCAGTGGTTCTTTTGTTTGTCATTCTTCAGTTTTCCCACGGCCTGTCAAGTTCGTATCTTGGTATATTTATCACAGTTCCTTTTATTGATCCCCATTCTGAAGTTGCTCTCACTTTTAACAACCAACAGTTTTCAGAATGATTCATCCAACATATGATGCTTTCTATCACCTGTCCCTTACCAATTAACACTTGTCAATACTAGTTAGGGGAAACGCCCAAGTAATACAATTGAACTCGAAAACACCTTTTTATGCGTTATCCATTTCCTGCGGCAAGATCTCGAAGCAGGAAGGGGATTCATGTCTCACTGTGCACAAACGTTACTCAAATTATCATCTTCACTCTTTAGTGTATAAAAGCGTTAGAGGAACTTGAACTTGCATTGTATCTTTAAATTTACATAACTTCAATGGTTTCCTTTTGGCTTCTGCACAAACCATTAACTTGCACTTTTAAAAACAGTAACCAGCAGTCTTAAAATCTCAGTAATGATTTCGACTATCGCCAAAAGATCTCGTGCCTCATAATTGTGAGCTAGTTTGATTTCCGGAGTCTTTATCTGAATAAGGAAATTGCACGACCATCCTCAAAGCCTAGGCTGGTAACTTAATTCTTTTATCATTATGGTTTTTGGTGCCATAATGTCATAATGATATATCAAAAGGACAGGTCTTCATGACAGTGTTATGGATGCCAGTGTCCGCTTCTTAAACAGAAATCCCAAAATTGGAGAAAATTGCCAGAAAGTTGTTCTTGAAAATTAAAATACACGGTTAACAAATAAAGGGTAGACAGAAAAGAAAAAAAAATAAATAAAAACAAGAAAACATTGGTGTTAGTAATAAGTGCAATTTTCATATCAATAATAAAAACGTAGGCATTACGAGTAATAAATGGTAGCCATAACTTAAAAACCCAAGAACATACATATGTATTCCAAGGATTAGATGATAAACGCTGGATAAATGTCCAAATGCCGCTCTGACGATCTTCCTGTATTTGGACAGTATCTAACCGGCAACATGAAAATGAATCATATTAACATTTTTCTTATCGTGGTTAAGTGTGTGTGTGTGTGTGTGTGTGTATGTATATGTGTATATGTATGTATATGTATATGTATATGTATATATATATATATATATATATATATATATATATATATATATATATATATATATATATATATATATATATATATAACATACATACATCCACACAGAACTTTTAATTCTGAAATTACCGAGAAAATGCTAGTTTATGTATTTTTATTCTACTTAAGCCATCCAGGTAAAATATATAAAAAAGTTTGCGTAAATTGATCTAAAAACCAGAAGAGGGAACCCAACACACAAACCGGGCCCTTCCGGCCGAAATAACAAGTTTAGTGCAGTCTCAATTAATTGACAACTAAGCACCTGTTGTATATGAAGTAACAGAGGACGACACACGCAACTTGAATGCCACTGTTGAGGTTCTTGTTACGCCAACGAAATATACTGCAATGGCGATCTTTCGGAAAAATTACAAGGTGAGGTGTTGTCACTTCCTCCGCGTTTTCACTTCCTGCACGTTTTTTTTTTTAATCAATTATGCACGGTGTTCATGCATTTCTACCATTTTCAGTGTCGAAATGAATGGGATTTGTGAAATCCCTGGATGTTTCGCCTCTATCTCTGCAATTTTTAACTGTTGCTGCTTCAGCACCGTCGGAAAACTAGGAAAAGTTCAAGAGTAACGGTATTTTTTTAACTGTTAATGCCTTCTTACGAGTCTTATCTCCAAAGTTCATGAAGAAAAAGCAAATCTTAAATGACAATGGCATGAAATCACGTTTTCCAGTTGGGTTCACTTTTCTTTCCACTGGTGTCTTTTCCTAAAGGGCTTTTCTCCTTTTCTGTGCTACCCGGGTCTCTCCCACACAGAAGAAAAAAACTTCCAGACCTTATAAGGAGAATATCAAAATTTCGCGAAATCATTGACTAGCGTACTCTAGTAACCTTGTATACTGTGACAATGATGCTAACAGTTAAAGAGGTTATTCTAATTGTTAAAAATTCATGCTAACACGAGTCCACTTGCCTAAATGGGTACTTTATTTTCCATATACGATTTGTTACATGCACAGCATCACCATCCTTGGTTTAGTGGAAACAGCTGATTGTAGCCGATTGTTATGGTGACGTGAAGCCCTATACAATTCAAAAGCTTTGTGCGAATCTCCTGTCTATTAACCAGGAATTGTTCACCTTAATACTTCATGAAATCTCGATTTACAATTACTTTTATGCAATAAAAAAAACATTAAATCTTACCTTATCGTAACTCTGGAGATCAGGGGGAGGTAATCCCGTGGGAGGTGAGAAATTTCTGGACCTACACCAGGTACACCCCTTTGCCTCCAGGTCCTCTGACATAAACACATATACACACACCACCTACACCCACACAAAACCCCATCACAACCAACACCTGCCGTCCCACAAACACACCCCCACCCGGGCTGCTATGATCACTACTTCACCCATCGTTGAAGTCGCCTATCTTCAGAGGCCTGGCTTCGTGTAAATCAAAAATTTTGGGGGCTGATACACTCACATTGCTATTTTCAGCAGCCATTTGTACTGAGAAACTAACTTACATCATTCACATAGTTATAATAATCACAATACAGTTCTAATAACCTCTCCATCTTTGAGAACGATATTGTAGCGAAATCTCAAATAAGTTTGGCGATCACGTTATATATTGGGCAAAGCGACCAGCACCTGATTTTCGAGCGAGTAAGAAGTTAACTCTCCTCAAAATTTGAAGAGGGAACTGATGCAAGAGACTGTTGATCTTTAGAGCAACCGCTTCCAAAATCACAAAACCGAACGGACTGCTTTTTCCTTGCTTCCAAAATGTCGGTTTCACTGAGCACACCAAGGAGAGCTAAATTTAAATGACCCCTCCTTTTCATTAATTCACAATGCCCCTGGATTCACACATACAGGCTGGAGATAGTACTTATACATTCTTCTTTCCTGCCGCAACGTACACCGACTACACTACAACTGTGAGGTCTTTTCTCTTCTCTCTCACTACGCTAAATCAGCATTGCCACACACGCCTTGGCGTTTAATATTAACGGCACTTTAGTAGTTGATACTTTTCCAAAACACACTAATTACCCATGATAACCTTCCATTAAGTCATTGAGAGTCATTCCGATGTCATTAACAAATCCTACATTATCAAATAACGTAACACAAAATAAGAAAGAGTCGCGCTTCAGGCATCCCATCTCGCTCAACTCGACACGCACTGACCACGCCGACTTTTTTTTTTCTTTCTCTATTCAAGTGAGCGTTACCAATCGCTGAATTTCCGAGCCATTAAATACACAAATGCATCCTTAAACATGTAAAGATCATCATATGAATCTCAAAAACACCAAAGCTGTTAAGAAAGTTACCCCGTCACCGTCATTCATTACGTCATGTACCAGACAGTGACGTTAAGATAGGAATTTAAAAAGTCCACAAACCTCAAGCCAAAGTATACCCACCACATCCCTTTGCACACCCAGGGAACCTCCCCCCCTCGAGTCCTCAAACTCAGACACACCATAGCAGCTATAATCTAGTAATAAGGATAGCAAGGAAAAGAAGAGCTCATCCTCAAAGTAAACCCATCCTAATAACTCAGTGGATCCTTCCTGACTAAGTTTCTTTAATCAAAGCCAGAGGATTTGGCCATTCATAATCAGTTACTCTAACCGAAAAACTGACCGTACTCCATTCAAAATATCTTGAGTTTTTTTTTTTCACTTATTACCAGAAAGATAAGCACCATCATCACATAACACAAGAGCGGTGTATGCATTCCTGAACAGCACCAGCGAGAGAGACTTAAGGGTCCATTTTGGTCTAGCCAAAGGGCTGAAGAAAGTAGGGAGAAAGAGAGAAAGAAAGCTTCCTGCCCTGATTCCCTCTCCCTCTCTCCCGCCCACCACCCAGCCACTAACACTGAAGAACGTGCGAGTAAGAGTTATCCTTTATGCCGATATTTTGTATCTTTTTGGTTTATTTTCATATTTTTTAAAACTGTTAACACTGGCGAAATCTAACTTACGTACTCCCTTCATGTGTTATGGTGGTAGAAGGCGCGAGGAGAGATCGTATTGTGTTTATGATGTCAATTCAAGGAAAGTTAAAAGACAATTATATAAATGAAATGCATTGGAAAGTCCACAGTGTATCAGCTCACATGTGCCTTTCATGATAAATGACAAGGAAACTCATTTAACCTAATGAAACAATGGAAATGCTCCCAGTCCAAAGGAAATTCAGTGTCTCATTGGGACAAAACTTGCAGATAAGGGTAAAATACAATGCTCATTAAACAATCGTCCTTTTTACGTGATGTAGCTTTTGTGTGCTGTAGCTTCTGAGAAATTACATTTTCAGAAAATAAGACAGCTCATGGGGCTTACACAAGGATGCGTCAAAACGGTTCAGGAGAAGAAACAATAAGATTTGTAAAGGAGACGGTGATGACACTTCCTGTCTGCAGCTAGTACGGTTACGTAAAAATACAGGATATTGAACGATGATTCAACTGAATTGCAACATTTACAGTTTCAGTATACCTAGTATGCTTTCTTAAAAATTAGCAATGTTAGATTTGCTTTACATTTATTTGAAAATACATCTAGATTAGACTGATTACTCTGAACGTTCTTCCATGAGATATACTGTAAGTCAAGTAAAAAAGAGAGCATTATTATTCTTATTATGAATAATTACTTTCCCCATTTGCTTAAATTTAAAAAAAAAGGACTGGAGCTGTCGAAGAGCAACGCGAATATGACCAGACGCGAAGGAGGAAAATGGGGTCATTGGACCTGTTCTTTTCTTTGGTAACAATACCCACGGAAGTTTCTTACTTGAATTTAAAATGTTCCTTTACTTCTGAAATTAATATACAATCGATCTCTTAATAAATTAATTTTTTATATTCCTTCCCCAAGTTTTGTCTGAACCACAGATAACAAGATATAACAAAAGTAGAAGACTACAGAACTGAACCTCTCAAAGCAAAAAACAAAAAAACATATAGCCATGAAGCACTACATTATTACGAACTCAGTTGGATTTTCCTCTTCCTTCACTGAGACGTTGCAAAAATCTATAAACTTTAAGAGTTTAAAGAAAAAACGGAAAAAAATAAGAAAGAAACCCTTCATAATACTTCAACAGTGTCGGTTAATGATGTCCAAACTACACCGTTAACTTCGAAAATATATTGCTACTGAAAAGTAGCTTTAGTATCAACTATATGTTTTTCGTTATGGTTCCCGTTGAAGATGACAGAAACTAAACTAAAAAACCAGACAAATACACGACAGCAAGAAATTACGGGATGAAAACCAGAGGGTTGATAATCGGCAGGTAGCGTTGGGACTGGCCTGATGCATTGGTAAAACTCCGCATACCAGGTAATAACAGTGCGACCTCATTTCCTTGGAATAAGGACGTGCATAGTTTGGACGATCTATGCGTCAAAATGCAATGAATTATGCTTACTCCTACCGTGAGTGGCTACTAAAATAACTGAGATAATTTACAGGCCAAATAATAACGAAAATCACAAGATATTCTCATAAAAGTAGATAAAAAGTACTATGTACTTTTTATCTACTTTTATGAGAATATCTTTAGTACCGTATATAAATTCTGGTAGGGACCTAGATGACAAACATAAACGATGAACAGCTGAATATTAATGTAATACTCAGAAGAGGACTGAAAGATATCAACCTATGAAAACTTACCCAATCCAGGTAATGTGAAGCTGCTAAGGTGGATGGTTTATGCCTAAACCTGGTGCTGTTAAAGCAAGTCTTTCGGGGCACTTGATTCTTTCAAAGTCAGACAACAACTGCAGGAGGAGGAATTGGGGAGGTGCAGTCAAGGATGGGAAAGGAAAGAAAACTCAAAAGTAAATAAAGATGAAGATTACTACCAAATGGAGCCTGAACAACGGGACGTATGAGACAGGAGAAAAGGCATCAGCTACATTGTTATTTTTCGTTCTTTTTTTTGCGGAAGTTGAAACATATCAGCAAAAACCCATGAACGCTACTTCACAATAACTCAATACCGTCAAAGTGACGGATCTAAAATAAACGTTGATGGAAAAATCATGAAAGCGATCCTCCTCCATTTTCAGTAAATTAATATTGCTTTATAAGAGAAACAATCAATTCTGAAGGACACTTTCAATAAAAAAAAGAGAAATTTACAGGGCAACGTAGAAGGAATGGAAGAGGGATGGGTGAGAGGATACTAGGAAATTAGAAACATCAACTATTAATATGGCGTCCAAGAGAAAGTAGGGTGAGGAGGATGATAAGGGTTAGCAAGGATGAGATCAAGAGCCGTATGAGTGAGGCTCCACATGGCTGCTACGCACAGCAGGAAATTTAGGAGGAGTACCACCAGCAGCAGGGCTTCGTTGAACAGTCCCCCTATGGAAAAGAATTCCACCTCCGTTCTCTCGCTGTCCTCACCCTCAGACTCCATGACGAACTCACTCGGGTCTATACGGTTCATTAATCTAAATTCTGCCATTTGATGAGTATTCATTTTAGCTTCGGAGGATACGATTTTAGAACTTGTTTTCGTATCGCAATTAATCTTCAGTTACTTTAAAAAGTTTGTATTATTACTTGAAAATAAAAATTACAAATGAATTTGCCTTTGTGCAAAAAGACAATAGGAAAGGCAAGAATCTCTGTTTTCAGTTCGCTTCTTCCCAAAGAATGTCCATCCGTTCTGGCTGGGGAGCACAGCTCTGCTGATAACGAAAGCCAAAAACTATGACCACAGCTATAAGGATGACGGCGTAAATGAAATTAACATAAAGTAACACCAATCTCACAGGCCCAACGTTAGCAGGGCAGAGGAAATTTCTGATGTTACTTGTAATCATGGCGTCCAGACCGGTCCTTTGTTCAATGAAACGGTTTTCTCTCGAGGCGTACTTTAGGCTTCCAATCACTTTCCTCCAGCTGACTGGCATCCCTTAAATTTACTGCAAAAATGGCAGGGAAAATATCGGCGGAAGTGTTTCTGCAGGCCACTCGGTGATAGTAGGCCCTAATCCAGAATGTATCAAATAATAGGCCAAGATGGAACACTGGAGATCTTTTAGGCCAGACTGAAAAGTCTTTGAATGGTCAATTATTGACGATGGGCTTAACGATTGTATTTAAGCATTGTATTATTAATTTATCCTGGGAATAATGCCTCTTCTCAGTTCCCAAATTCAGTATGTATGAACAGTCACCAGAAAGTAAGAAGTTCTGATCTTGAAAGCAGAGCCCACTGCTATATCTAGTCACAACAACGATCGCCAAGGAACTGAGTCGATGAAGGGCAGACCCTTCCTATTCTGAGCTCTGGTAAATATTGATCGTGTTTTCAGGAAAAGAAAGGGCGATGATGTGAGATGCCAATATATTAGTTGAGATTTTTCTCTTTCCAGAGGAAATTCTCGAGGGGGGGAGCGGGGGGAAGGCTCATAAGCCCCAAAGAAGGGTGCTGCATCCTTAGAGACATGCATATTTTTCGTGTAATAGTTTACTTTACATATGTGAATATATATATATATATATATATATATATATATATATATATATATATATATATATATAATATAATATATACATGTATACATACATACATATATATTAATATATATATATATATATATATATATATATATATATATATATATATATATATATATATATATATATATATATATATATATTAACTGCATAACATACAAGCTTCTAGTTACATCACCTTTACACAAATGTACCAGATGATTTCGATTCGAATAGTTTACCATATGAAAATCAAAAGTATCACCTTGATAAACCAACGAATGTTAAATTTCTTTCGGGTAGTAAATAAGAGATAAGCATTTTACATCAAATGCAGAGAAAAATATGATAATGCAAACATTCATTGTTTTAGTTAAACAACAAGACACGAAGTCATGTGATGTCGTCGAGTAATCGAAAACAAATGTTACGAATCCGAGTGGCGTGATTTCATCAATCAACTTCTGTGATGCAGCAGGAATACGGTATGCTAC
Organism: Macrobrachium rosenbergii; assembly: GCF_040412425.1. Taxonomy (NCBI): domain Eukaryota; kingdom Metazoa; phylum Arthropoda; class Malacostraca; order Decapoda; family Palaemonidae; genus Macrobrachium; species Macrobrachium rosenbergii. The sequence goes on from NC_089750.1 coordinate 25,800,780, forward strand.
TGATAAGGATATGATTCCTCTTGGTGTTCATGGGCGTCTAATATTAGTATAACTTTTCCATTTGTTAAGCATGCCTTCATTAACTATTTATGCCCAAGCACCGTTTCTTCTCTATCTTTCCATGAAAACTGCTTGCAGCTTTAATTATTTATGTGTTTGTTTTTGATGGGTTCTCAACAGTTTATCAAACTGGGCAATTCATTGGTTGAAAGACTTAATTGTCATCACCTCTTATTTAGACGAGTAATAATACTCGAAACTTTGAAATGGCAGTTAACAGCATAACCGATCAGGCTGAGCTGACCTGTGGTAACATAGGTGGGTCTTACCGACGTATTTATTCCCCTTGACTTTTCAGTCGAGTGTGGGATTTACCTGTCATTGCATGTAGCATTGTTCCCTATCTGAAGAACTGATCCTTTCACTGTTCTTGTTTAGTTGCAACAACTGCCCATTGTCACATCAGTAACCTTGCTCTTGCTTTCAGCTACGGCTGTCTTCAACGCGGATATCAAGTCATCTAATATTGTCGTATTTATAGCTTTCTTTGCGGCTTCATGAAATTGAACTTGCTGAAGGCAAAGAGATTTCCTCCATTTATCTGTCATATCCACTGACGACGTCTGTCTGGACATTGTTTTCCCAAGTTTCCTTGTTCACAAAGTCTACGTTAGTCTTCAATTTACCGCCTAAAAACGAAAATCTTTTATCAGATTTCCACTTTTTTCTTCTAATTGCCATGTTAGATGCCAACTTTTATCAACCATATCAATGACCATTTTCTAAATATGCATTAAATTCTAGGGAAGAGAGAGCAAGAGCCGGGGAACCAGAATAAAGGCTCTGTCCACAAATCTAATTCTAAAAGATAGCTTCTCAATCCAATTCCTTCCAAACAAACAAATTAAGCATTTAATGAAATCGTACCGACTGTAAGTTCCACATGAACTCAGACCACCAAAAAAGAAAGTGATACAAAGCACAAATGTTCCGACAGGTGTTACGCCTCAATGTCATCCGTGTACGGGGATTTAACTTCTCACCTATCACGTCCTCATTCCAGTCAGACTATCAAATTACGAACAAGGATCACTATCAGCATCATACAATATTACATTAACGGCAGCTCAAGGCAAGCTTTGATAAAATTAAATTTTGTTTATCTAAGATATATTACATTCCGGTTTCAAGTATTTAATGATTAATAATAATTTAATAATTAATAAAAAACTGATGGACCCTAGAATATGTAGATAAAAAAAACATAAAATCTTGGTTTGCATTATAAAACGTATTTATCACCTCCTCAGCAAGTTAAAATGATAATGGTGGTGTTATTACCATTACTCATACAACTTTATAGCATTCACTCCTACCTTTGAAGACAACGTTGGAAGCGATTCCAATTCGCGTCTTCGAAAAAAACATGTAAGTTTGTCTATACCATCCTTTAGATCTTTACCATCAGTAGAGAAGACATCAACAACATTATAAATCACTTTTCACACTCCGTTTTTATTGTTATGAGACTCAATTGCCCATAAGCTTTCATGGGTTGGTGACCACATATGCAACAGAAGTCGGATTTTAGAAGACATCATCGATATCATTGCAAGCAATGTCGTATCAATTACACTTCATAACATGTACTCCAATCAGTATATACTTTGCTATTTACCTGATCATATACTAATGTAGTACCAATTTAGATTACAAGTGATCAGTAGATGAATATCTTCATGGGAGTGGCCATTATCCTATTTCTATTGAATCCACTGTAAACGCTCCTTAGGAACTCCTCCGAGGTGGATGGATGAAAAGGTATACTGGCGGAAGTACAGTAAGCGAGTAAACCAGCAAGACCAGCAGTTCCCTGGTGTGGAAAGGCTTGCACAGCACCGAGGAAAATTACTGGAAAACGTTACTGTAGATACAAAACTAGTGTATCTCTAACAATACTGTTACATACACCGTGCTCTAGCCAAGAGGTATGTACGGTATTGTTAAAATGCCAAGGAGTCTCGAAAGTACAGCATGTTAACGTCATATAATATAAATTCTAAAACTCCGACACGATCAGTAGTGAAAAATGTACGCTAGCTAAGGGGAAATTCGTGCAATAACCATCTGAAAATAAATGATTGTTTAATAACTAGACCAAGCAACGTTGCAGAAGAACTAGGCGAGCACTTCTCTTCAGTTTCTATTACAAAAATTACTGTCCCGAGTTCCAGAGAATTCGTGAATGCCAAGCTAACAAGGAGACATAATGCCAAGTTCACTCTGAGGGAGGTCAGACATGCTCTCTGAAACTCCGATTCATCCAGAGAAGATTAAAATTCTTAAAGGATGTTGAAAAGTATCCTTGAAAAAGGCTACAGTTCATATTGAAAATGATTAATAAAATATGTGAAACTCGGATCCTACCATGGAGTTGGAAGTCAGCATTGGTTACACTGTAGAGGAAACCAAATGAAGGGGTCTTTCAGACTAATGTAGTGCTCGAAAAGTAATAACCTTTTTTATCATTATCAATTTGGTTCCCCCCCCCAACAAAAATCTGAGTACTTTGATTCACTGATGAAACTTACTAAACAAATCCAGCAGGGCTTTTCCTTGCAGTGTCAAATAACTGGGGGCCTTCTTTGACCTTTACAAGGGATATAACACTGGCATTGTTAAACAACTCCACAAAATGTGTATCAGAGAAGAAATTATCAAAATCACACAACCTTTTTTCACTTGAGAGGTGCTGCACATTAATGTAGTTTCTACAGGAAGGAGTCCAACAAAACAATGTATTTAGTGTCACTTGTTTTTCTGAAGCTACTAATAACATCATGGAGGCTGTATCTCCATCAGTTAAGAGGCTTTTTATTTTTTACACTGCTTATGACTCAATATCCATGGGTAGACATTTCCAAAAGTCTATCATTGTACTAGAGAAATTGGCTGAGGATAATGGATTTAAATTCTCAACATTTATAACATTTGTATTCAGTTTCACTAGACGCAGAAAAGTATAAGAGATTCCAACTCTTACTTGAAATTGCAATATTCTATCTTATGAAAAATGTGAAATTTTTAGGAATGACATTTGACAAAAAGTTAATTGGTCAAGTCATAACAACCAGTTGAAAGTGACTGTCGAAAAATCATTGAATACGGTACTTCAAGAGATATCAGATTTTAGCTGGGAGCTGGTAAAAAATCTTTACTCAGAATATAAAACTATGCAGGTCCAAACAGGGTTATGGCTTCCAGATATACTCATCGGTTTATAAATCCAACCTAAAAGACTTATGTACAGTCCACAACACAGGTCAGTCAATATACTCTGGGCTTTCAAAAAATTTGAAATTCTTTGTGTTGACTGTAGTGAACTTCCTTTAGAGCCTAGAAAAGATGACTTTGGGTTGCATTAGACTGTACATCCATAAAGCACCTCTGAGAATCCAACTTTCAACTTTCTAAACGATTGAAGTGAGACCGCCATCTATTCCACCATGAATGGTAACAGAAACCTAGCGTTACTCAAAGAATATAAAAGAAACAACAGTCAGCCAAGGGTGATCAAAGTCAATTTTCTACAGCATTATGCAAAGGATAACTGGAAGATAAATTTAGCTGACTTGTGTTTACGAATGAAGTATGAGGCAAAACTACGAGTTTGTGCATCAGTGTATATGGCAACGATGACAGTTATAATCCAAGCTTTGGATCTAGCTTGCCACTCGAACACCGAAGATTCTGTAATAGATTCAGATTCTGAGAGCGCAACAGAATCCATAGATAATTTTTGTAATTCAAAGCAACCTCATATTTCTAAGGCTCAGGAGTGTCTACCGTATATTTTGTAAGTAAAAAATCTGCACGCTTCTACTGGATCCCAACCTATGTTTGGATTTACAGAAGTGAAGAGATTGACAATGTGAAAAAATGTAGCTCACAACAGTGTACATCAAATAAATAGTTCCCTACTTGTACATGAATCGACCCATAAGGTCATACTTTTTAAAGAAATGGAAGGAGATGGGTTCCCCTCTCCTACCCATCAATAAGAAATATACATCCATAAGGAGCAACATAAGTTACAGGCTATGTTCCTCCCATCAAGACAGGAACGAAATTCTAAGCCTGTTGAGAATAGGACATACTCGGTTAACATCAGTACTTTTTGTGTTCCAGTGTATGCACACTGTGATAGTCCACTACCTATTGCGAAAATTCTGGTGCGCTGTTCTAGATATGACCATTAAGGAGGCAATAACATTTAGATGGTCGGAATATATCAGAAATATTAAATGACATCGTACCAGCAGATAACCTCACAGGTTATCTACGAGAAGTCTAAGCTTTTCATCGAAATCTATCTAATGATTCTATTTACTTATGCATTTCATACACTATTCATTCACTGATAGCGAAAATCATTTGATGTTTAAGGAAAATCGAAATGAAAAAATAGTACTTGGATTATGGGGTAAACTCATACTGTACTCCATCAATCAATTAAGAATAACTTAAACACTCTTACTAATTGACAAATATAAAGTGTACGTTAAAGTACCAGAGGAGCAAGTTAATTTTGATACCGTTGATGATAGCGAGGACAAAACTGATTACCTTACAGTAATGATAATATCTCGCGAAGCTAAATAACTGTCAAGTAATACATCCGCCTCTGAGCTGACCCCTCAAAAGGACGTCAATAATTCGTTAACCTGATGATAATCAAATATCCTCTATTAGAGGGCTGTACCGATATAATCTCTCTCTCTCTCTCTCTCTCTCTCTCTCTCTCTCTCTCTCTCTCTCTCTCTCTCTCTCTTATAAGGAGGGGTGAGGTACAGGTCTCATTAATTATTCTATCCTTATAAGATGAATAAGGAAATACTAAGATTAACACAATATAAACGATATGAAAAATGTATCAAGGAAAACTAATTAAAATCGTTCCCGTTATGATATATTAATTTTTGACAGTAACAGCAACCACTACTATAATAATAATAATAATAATAATAATAATAATAATAATAATAATAATAATAATAATAATAATAATAATAATAATAATAACAGTTCAAAGGAAAATCTTTCTCAACTGGACCTTTTCATTACTATAAGAGTCACTCAGCAAAGTCAAATGAAAAACAGTTTTGATTTACATCAGTAGAGTTTCACCTAATGTAATATCAATATTGAATACGGAAAATGGTGCTTCAGGACAGAGTTATCTAAAAAGATTAATCCCTACTTTCTGTCGCCAAAAACTAATCTTACTGTACAGAGGAAAATAACATTTTCCTTTTCTGAAGAAGATTAAATCTCTCTCTCTCTCTCTCTCTCTCTCTCTCTCTCTCTCTCTCTCTCTCTCTCTCTCTCTCTCTCTCCAATTAATGCTGACATTTTCGTCAGCAGGTGCATTACCCCTTAATGATCTAACTCACATTTTTACGGATATTATTTAACGGAATCAATAAAGCTAAACTCGTCCCTAATCAAAGGACCCTGCAAGGGACTCTGAAAATCCTGTTATGTTCGCCGACTCCCTTCCTTCCCTCGCCCTCGCCGCTCCCCCTTCCTCATACACCCGTGGCACCTCACTCTGTCTGTCCCTCATTTCATGATATGAACTTCCCAGGTAACAGATTGACGAAATTGATTCGCTCGACTTATTGAACGAAGGAAGTGCTTCAAGGGATTAAGCAATAACAGGAGGGGCCAGAGGAACCTTGAGAGAGAGAGAGAGAGAGAGAGAGAGAGAGAGAGAGAGAGAGAGAGAGAGAGAGAGAGAGAGAGAGAGAAGCGTCTCAATTAATTACCTCGTGTTTCTAATTTTTCTTCTATTCTCATGTGGTTCTCCAGCCTACGTAAAAAGGGTAACAATTTGTCGTAATATATTAGCTTTTTTTCTTAGAAGAGGGCAGCTCCAAAAGGCGTTGCTTTTCCAAGCAGTTTTAAGGCTTCCAGTGGTGGTCACCCATCTACCAAATAACCAAGTTCATCGTCGCTTAATTCGTCTGGCAAGATCAGCAGCATTGTTAATGTGATCTTACTTCAGTAGTAGTGATGACAATAACGATTTTATCCTGATGAATGGTTTACCTTTGAACCTGTTACTGAACCCCAAACTGAATCTAGACGAGGAAATTCTCTTAAACACTGAACAACTCTGTACTATGTTCCACAAGATAAGCCGTTCCACTGAAAGATAATGTATGCAAATTCCAAATTCCACTCGTACAGTCTGTGATTTTAAAAGGCTAGAGGGTGGCAAGTTCCGAAGGACAATCTAAAATGCTGAGTAATTATCTGCAGATTACACATCTCTATTTACTTGTGTAGGGTCAAGTTCGAAACCAACAAGCTTTTGTTAAGCCTTCAAAGAATTTAGTTCTCAATTTAGCAGCCTGAAATAACAAGTGTGTAAACCTTGATGTTGATTCTGCGGTCACTATACTTTAGGTCTACGAGTGAGTATTTTAAAAATATATGGCGTCAACAAGTGAGTTACTTCTTCATTTATTGTGCAGAGATTTGTGGATCCTGTTTAACCGATGCAGCGACGGTAAAGGTTTGAACATCCCCAGTGAGTTTTAACTCCTCTGGATAGAAACTTCCTCATAAAATTACAAATTCCAAAGTATGTATGAGATGTCAGTTCGGTCTGCGTTGTTGGCTTTACCAACTGCAGTTAGTCGTAAGTTCCAGTACACTCGGTTTTTAGATCGAGGGACGTCAGGTTTTTAAAAATTTAGAATCTTTCTCCATCAGTACTAAGGTTTTGGTCCCTTAAGGTGGTAATTCTTTCAATAAAATTCCATAGCCATCGATACAATATTATCCAGATATTCAAACGTCAGAGGTTGAGTTTGCAAATAGTGAGCTAGCAGATAGTAGGGGGAGTGGAATTATTGAACAGAGGTTTGCCAGGATGATGGGACACAATACAGCTATTGCATAAAACCATTTCAACGCCGGGACGTTCATAAGAACATGCTATTCCTTACACTTAGATTAAGAAGATAAAAGTGTAGTTAACCGCATAACAAGGAAAAAAATCGTTCACACACACTTTGTCTCGGAATCTGTATGGTTGAAAAATTCCTGCTCCCTAATTAGTGGACTGATAATCTTGAAAAACGCCTATATATACCGGGTGTTTCGAAATTAGAGCGTCCCCCTCCACAGAACAAATGCTATAGCCTCTCTCCAAGTACATTATTTCAAGTTTCTATTAAGCTATTTTTCATTTTACATTTCTTGTATTTTCAGACTGAGTGACGGAGTTAGATACAGCCATGGCTAAAGACTCGGATGGAAATCAGATGGATTCGAATCCAGGAAATCAGGATGGATTGATCCTTCATTTCACGTTCCTGGGCTAAATACATTAAAATAATGAATCCTTTGTTAAAAGAAACTGGAACAAAAATCCATATGACTGTCATCCCAAATGTTGAAATCTTGGAAGGCCTGAATTTGCAGGAGTGACAAAAATAGACCAAGAAAGTCTTTATTAACTCGCTTGAACTAATGGGATAAGAAAAAGTTATAGTTTTATCATTTAGCATTTCATGTTATCAGCAAGCCCAAAGATGCAACAGAGAGAAGGGATGGAGTTCACAGAAGAATTGGGATGAAATGACTTTCTCCATGTTGCCGCATCAAGCTCTTCATTTACAAAGAAGGAATAAAAAGACATCATTTAGGCTAACCTTGTGTTCATTTTTCGCAATGGTGAAAGAATTTTTCTCTGTTTCACTTGTTATGGATCATCAAAGAAAAGAAGTCATGGAATGGCGAATAAGAACGCTTAAGATTTTTAACGCGTTATTTAGAAACATTTTTTACATGAATTTCTTCAGAAACATATCGATTCAAGTGAATTTCATATATACATTCTGAAAACATTATCATCACACAGTGATGGTAAATAAAATAAACACAGCTTTTTGCGATTTGCTGAAATCATATCCTCAAGAATGTAATCACAAACTATCAATTTTAGTTTATAAAACTATACTGCTGGCTGACTGGCTTAACGTTCAGTTTGATGATATGCACAAATGAATATGGAATTCCGTGATTTGAATTTACAAGTTCTCACAGCTTTGTTGGTACAAATGCAGCTGAATTCAGCGACAAATTGGTGTGAAATTTAACATTAAAATTAATATCAACACGAAGGCCAAGGTTTACTAACCATATTCACGGTAATGTAAAATCCATTGTACTGAAAATGCTCTTATAACTATTGAATAGATAGTTTTATCTTCAGCCAAAATTTGACAATAAGAAAGATCACTACAAAGAAGGAAGAAAAGTAAAGCAATGGTGAAAGAAACGCCTAAAGCAACCAAATAAGCCAAGATTTTTAAGATATTAATTTTACATTTTGATTTAGCATTTTTAAGAGTATTAAATAACAACATAAAAAGAGACTGGTAACGTTCAGTTTGATGGTAAAATAATTTACAAAAAGCCTGGTCAATTCAGCGACTTTTAACTATTTTAACAGGTTTACAAGTAAAAAATATCGTAAAAATCTTCAGCCAAAATTTGACAATAGAAAGCACTCAGTAAGCGAACGCCTCCGGCAAAACCAACTAATTGTACAGAGTATAAGTGGTAAGGTAAAATAACCCCCCAAAAAAGCCTCAAACCAACTAATTGTACAGGTAATAGGGACTCCCAGATACTCGTTTCTTGGGGGTAATAAAGGAGGCAGCACTGTCTTATCCAAAATGAATAGGCTTTGACCCCAACTACAAGTGAACTTCCACCAAAAAATCTTCATGCATTTGCGAGTTGTCAAGTTTGGCTGGAGTCAGTATGCTTTGGGCATTTTAGATAATAAATATTCCCATATACTGAGGATAAGTCTCTCTACAAATCAGTAAGTTCCCAACTTTTACAACTATCATACTGAAAAATAGCAAGCTTAACTGGCTAGAGGGAGCAGCTTGCAATTCTGGGATCTCCACAAATTTTAAATCCTACAGGACACCTGCAGGATGCTAGTTTTCCAAAATTTCTGCTTACTTTCAGGGGCGTCATTTAGGGGGTGCTGGGGGTAGCAACTTCCCCCGCAAGACTCAAGTTGCCTCCCCCCAGCCTCAACTTGCCCCCCCTCACACCCCCAAGACCCAAGAAGTAACAGCAGCGGGTTTTCCATTATTCCTGCCGAAATTCAAATGTGTCACCACATTAAGTTATATCTATCTATCTATCTATCTATCTATCTATCTATCTATCTATCTATCTATCTATCTATCTATCTGTCTATCTATCTATCTGTTTATCTATCCATCTGTCTGTCTGTCTGTCTGTCTGTCTGTCTGTCTGTCTGTCTGTCTATATTTCTCTATGACACAATGTTTGTTTGTCTGCCGATTTTGCTGAAATACCTTGCTCATGTGGCTTCAAAAAGCACATAAAATAGCTCAAAATAAAAAAAAACCAGTTGGTTAGGCTCGCTTCGCTCGCCAAACCATCTTTGCCTCCCCCAACAAAAATCTGAAATGACGCCCCTGCTTACTTTGATTCTCAAATTATCCAATTTAAACGAATACTGTGCGGATCTAGAGGCTTTGCATTAGTAATACTACATACTGATCATTATGTCTAGGTTCAGCTTTATTCTGTATTTATTATTTAGCTTTTAATTTAGCAAGTTAAAAATGTTATGATAAACAAGTATTAATTAATAATATACTTCCATTTACAAGTATGAAAACGGCAGGTCTGCAGACCTTTAAAAATTTATAATTTCTTAAAATTCCTTTGGGTTGCTGTTTGGGTAATTGGATGAGAACGCTATTTCAAGTATAAAAGGTTTAATATTCACTGTTACCTATGTATAGTGTCTGAGTATTTCAATTCTCTATTATTGATGTAGTCACCTGGCATATTCCTTTTTCAATCCATAGTGTTATGGGAAATAAACGAATATTATTAATCAAGTTATTTTGATAAAAGAGGTGGGTAACGACAGTATGGCAGTGTATTTACGATATTTTCAGCAACTATCCATCATTAACCATAATTTCCGTATTTGTAATAATGTATTTTTTCAAAGTACGGTAACAAAAAGATGCTCCTTCAACTAAAGTTTCCCAAACGTGTCCCAAAATCACAAGGAGGTTCGCAAGAGCCAATCTTCAGCACTAACTCCTCAACGCACCATTTCTCTTTTAATATGCCTACTGCATTCATAACTTGGACTAAGTTGAAGATTGAATTCAGCAAAAACAAGTAAAAATTGCTCGAAGAAATCGAGTTTTTTGTACAGCGTACAATGGTATACAAAACTCTTAGCCACGGCCTGTGAAACTCTCAACCACGGCCCATGAAACTTTCAGCCATGGCCCGGTGGTGGCCTGTGTTGTTGGCACCTTCAGCGGTGCCAGACGCACGATCATGGCTAACTTTAACCTTATATAAAATAACAACTTCTGAGGCCAGAGGGCTGCAATTGATGATTGGAGGGTCAATGATCAACATACCAATTTGTAGCCCTCTAGCCTCAGTAGTTTTTAAGATCTGAGGGCGGACAGAAAAAGTGCGGACGGACAGACAAATAGCCAACTCAATAGTTTGCTTTTACAGAAAATTAAAACGGTTTGAACGGTTTTTCCAGTCGTCTGGAAAGGATCACGTTTATTTCTGCAACAACAAGACAAGTCCCTCTCAAACAGTTTTACAATGACACCAGAAACCAGTTCCCATTCAAGTTCTTGTTCCAAACGTGTTTTAAATTTTCTTCTCGTCGTGTGTATAAGCTGAAATTTTCCCTTTCGAAAGTATGACTAACATTTTCCGGCATCTTTGTAATGAGGACTGAAGTAACAGTCGTTCATGTGTTTGGCGTCAAAAAGGTTAAAAATGACCTCATGGTATTACATATATCATTTTCATTACAAGGCTAGTTTCAGATAATCACAATAAATAGTAATGGTTCAACAATTTCAAGTGGAATATTTTTCTTTCACTTGTAGATGCTACACGATTGGTTGATTTCTTAATGGAAGAAGCTTTGTGGGCGTATGAAACTGATGATATATATATATATATATATATATATATATATATATATATATATATATATATATATATATATATATAATATATATATATATATATGTATGTATATATGTATAACTGAATCATATAAAATATGGAACGAGATGAATATATATGCTAACTAAAGGACTGTAAATCGAAAGGCCTTGTATGTATTGTTTATCTTTCCTTCTGATTTTGTCTTTAAATATAACGAGATGAATATATATATAACTAAAGGACTGTAAATATATATATATTATATATATATCCATTGTTCATATTTCCTTATATGTATTTTGTATATATTATATATATATATATATATATATATATATATATATATATATATATATATATATATATATATATATATATATATATATATAGTGCAGGTATGGTTAGCTGAGATAACAGTTCCTTACCTTATTGCAAGTAATGTAAAATGCCAGGTGAAACCACTTGCAACTATCCTCAGAATATTAACCTTCAGATACACAAGAGACTGAAACTTACCTGGGGTAGCTTGGGTCTTCTCGAACTTGAAGCTTGGCCTTTTAATGAGGGCAGGCGAGACGGGCAGGTATGACCTGAGATGACCATTCGACTTCGTCATGCCGAAGTTGCCGGGCTTGGCCGTGGTGATGTTGTTGTTGTTGTTGATGGTTGATGAGTTGTCGACCAAGGAGTCGATACTGGCGGCTCTTCTCAAGGGCGGGGCACCGTTCTTGCTGTGGGGGTTCACGTAGCAGGGGCAGGGCAGAGGAGGAAGAGCAATGGAAAGGTCATTATACACTGGCAATGACAAAGCATTAAAGGCTGATACTTTTTAATTGTCCTTGCCTATAATCTGAGTCTTAAATTGAAAAATTGTTGAAAAACAGGCAACACTGATTACACCCTTACTTATTTTCTAATTATTCCTTAAAATTTTGTCCACCTGATTGATTTATATCCCTGTTTGCCTAGTTTAGTGGCTGAATGATGTCAACTTCTTTACATAACCTGAAATGTTAGTTTCTCTTATCTATCTTTACCTGGTATTAAGCACTATGAAAAATCATACAATATTTCTGTTACAGAACGAAAATCTTGGAGTGAGTTTTTTTCTTCCTCAATTAACATGACAGTGCAACTAAAACCTTAAGATGGCAATAGGAAACCCCATGAAACGGAAATACAACAAGGACTTTTGAAAAGTAAGGAAATGCTAAAAGTAATTTCGAAAGCATAATTAACACTCACATAGGCCTGACACGCAACTGCATATTTCACTTAAATTCGTCAATTTCTAAAAGGCCAGTACCTCTCAAGATAACGAAGTATCTGTTCAGTTGCTTGAAAGTAAATGGTAAACAAAACTATGGATACACTATAGAATATTTATAGAAATGAAAAAAAAAAAAAATCCGAGGGATTTGAAGGCCAAAGGTATATATAATATATACTGTAGTAAACTATTGGGGAGTATACATGTTTGCAATTAAGACGAAGACGATTGTTTAAGAAGTATTAGGGAACACACAATACTCGGGGAATAATCGACACAACATCTGACGAGGGAATACGAAGGGCAAATAGCGAACCTGAGCTTATTTACAGACTAACTAAATCCTAAAATGAAAATAACACGAAGGCCTAACCATTTGAGAAATAGATCGAATTAAAAGTCATTGTCTACTTTCTGTCATAAAATAAGTATAGTTCAAATATCAACTCCAAACTAGAAAAAAGGTTATGCAAAAATATAATCATAAAAATATTACAGACAAAATGTTAATGGAAAAAACAATCTATTGCAATGGTGGATAAAATACATCCACATTTCAAGCGCAAAAATGGTGGTGAAAATTGACAAAAGTGCATATTAAAAGTACCCAAGTTGAAGGTCAATCAAAACCCACAGAAAAAAAAAAAAATAGAAATGTGATTGATAAAGTAATAGAAAGCAGTAAAATACAAAATAGAGATGTATCTGAAAAGACTGTAAAAATCTTAAAACTAAAAAAGCAAGAGTAGATAAAAACGGACCCACCAAAGAAGAACTATTTGTACTTCTTCGGTTATATTTTTAAATTATACGAAAAATAAACAAAAGACATTCTAACAACAGTCAGACAAAATGTATTTTATTTACGGTTAAGATGAAGGGAACATCAAACATATATTTAAGAAAAAACACTGCAGAAAGCCCCATAAATTTTAATACACATATATAAAAAATGACAATAAAAGTTTAATACATTTTTGATTACCAGAAAAAGACTTACTTCCAACACTTAGGATCTAAAATATTACGAAAGTTTAGGGGCAACATTAAACAAGATATCAACAATTCACACAAATATTACACTTATGATTATTTTATAACATGCAACACAAAACCAAGTTCAGGAGTGTATGCAATGCAATTCCGTCATGAACACTGATTTATCACATGTTAAACCTAACAATCGTCGCCAAATTTCATGGTATAAAAATGTGCCTACACTCCCGAAATTCAATTTTAAGACAAATGCAGACATCAAGTGTATAAAAAACAAGTCCGTGAAAAGTTGGGAACTATAATATTTTGGGAAAAAGCATTCCTTACAGACATCACAAGAAGAATATTGCAACTCACAGAAAATCTTACCGTTTACCATCATTTGTCAAGTTGACATAGAAAATGAGATCAAAGAAAACGGAAAAAATATATCATTGGGTAACTGGGATAGAATTTTACGGCTCTCGCCTGGTGCAATTTTGCACGATCCTCCATTTTGTTTACTTCACCTTTTTATTTCTTATGAACTTGTACATCAGTAGATTGTCTGACTCATTCATTTATAAACTAAAAAAAAAAATGGCAGTAATTAAAAATAAAACTTGTCCCGAGTTTTTGTAAACAGATTTTTGCTAAGAAACTGATAAAAAAAAATTGGAATGCACGCCGCATAATATTGATTTGAAATTGTCTTTTTTTTATATAACAATTGCAGTCTTATATCTATTTCAAAAAAGGGGAAACAGTGCGGATAGACTAATAACAAGTAAACAATGACGAATTTCGATCTCTGAAATTCACTGTCCTCAGCGATCATTATTACTATATAAAAGTAAAATAAACGATGTCTAAAAACTGCAGGACGATAATATAGCTTCTGCTATCTGATAATTAATAAACATAGATATCTATTAAAATCGAAGAATTTAACAAAAAAAAAAGCTAAGAAAATAAACTTTACTGTATATCAAAATCCGAATCCGTCTACTCTCCTGGAAAATCTCAAGTTAATTATTTAAACAATGTTTTGATGCTCTTATCATCGCAGATAACATGACATTTAGCAACATATAAACAAAACACACTCGAATACGAGGAACGATCTTTTGACTGACGGTCCTTCCCGATCTATTGTCTAAATAACACAGCTGTCTGTTTTGTCATTTTCTGACAAGACAACACACAACAGCCTAGTAATAGGGATCCAAAAACAACAATCGACAGAATAAAGCAACTGTTACAGTACTGCTTTTTGGCGTAAGAGAGAGCCTTACAAAAACTTTTCCTTCATAGGAAAACAGAGCTCTCTGATGTCTGAGAGGATAAAGAGAAACTTATCGTAAAGCTTCAAGGGGAACATAAAGTACCCTTACTTTGACATCGGGGAAAACCATACGCTTTTCTGTTCTTTACTTCTATATTTTGTCTTTCGATAATCAAGATGGTACACGCAACACGCCTTAATGTGGAAAAACACTAAGCCTGTCTTTTTTTAAATTTTGAGAAAAGGTAATTGTGATGTAAAAGAAAAAAAAAAAAGAAAATATGCAAGATGTAAACTTGTCGCAACAGTAAGGCTCTAAACCTGATGGGTAGTCTGTATTAGTGTGACTATTCTCTTTTGATACCTGAAGTTGTACGATTTCTAGTGTTCTGTGTATAACTCTTGACTGATAACAGGGACTATATAAATAGTTATGCATTCTCTTAATTTAGATGTCCTATTTCTATGAGAACGACACTAGTTGTCACTGTTTCCATTATTCGAAGCATCTGGAACGAAGATTCTCTAGCTAAGGAGTCGACTCCAGTGAAGAGAATATACGCAGAATACCGGGTATCGAGAGATTAAAAGATTTCAGAGGATGTGCATATTCTTGGGTAATGTGGCAGTTGTAAAACAAAAATCGGAGCGCTTTACATTAACTTATACAGACACAAGTTTTTTTTTTCTGAAAAACAACATATCCATTTTTTCATAATTCATTAAGTCTTGTTGAATAAGTATTAACGGGTGTACAAGAAATCACCGTTGACAATAAAATAACTACGCTTATTATTTCCTTGTATCTACATGAGATCGTTCCCAGCTTGCGAAATGAAGTCTGATAACTAATCCTCCTCTTGGCCTTTAATTTATGATCATGGTGACTATACAACTGTACGTCCTTATCTCGACAACACCGCTGATTTTCAGTGTTATCATTTCTATCTATCTCTTCATCCCTAAGAATATATATGTAATATGGATAACTATTTCCCTAAGATAACAAGAGGTTCCATCATCTCTGTCTGACATATTCCTGTACACGCAGGTTCTGTAAATGCGCCGTGGCACAGTGCTTTATCTCTTCTAGGAAATGCCTGCTTATTTTGACTGGTGGAAAATATGTCATCATCTCTTTCGAGTTGATAATTCTTCAACAATCCAGCTTCAAAGAACACGAAAACTCATTTTAAAATCTCTCTCACTCAGAGTCTTCATTCTTCTAACTTTCTTTAATGTTTTATTATTTATTTGTTTTATTTCATCGTTTCCAACGTTAGCCGGCAGTTAGGCATAATGCTAGCTAGGTTAGTGCTAACCCAGAAAATAGCACAAATATTTGCGTCTGCGAATACGCTTATATTTTCCTTTGGAATACCCGTGAATAAGGAAGGTACTGTATGTGGATAAAGTATGAGATTTTCCAATATACAGCAGCAAGCGAATAATCACTATATATTCTGGAATTCAAAGTGTCTATTATTACCGAACTTTTAATGAAACTTGAAAAGAGCAGTAATCTTGTTGGAACACAATTGCGTATACGATCACGTCATACTTAATATTTTTCCCACTTATGTTTTTCTCTGGAAATAATTACGAGATGTTGAAAACCATGAATTTTCACCGAGGTAAAGAGCGGTTCGGTGGTTTACATAAAATGTTCAAGGGCATTAGAACTAATGCAATCACAAGTTTCATATTCCCATAGTGAGCCATAGATAAGGCCTCACGCTGGTTACTTGTTTGCACTGTTAACACAACCATAATTTGTGCATACTGTAAAAAGTTTGTAAAATATATCAGCTTTTCATATCTCACATAACTCCTTGAAGTTGTTTCATAATGAGCTTCCAATTGAATTGACTCATTTTTGTTCTTTTTTGTTATTACCAGAACTATTCCAGTCATAGTGCTATTGGGCCGAAAGGAAGACGCCTTCTTTAAATAAGCAGACCTTTCCCACGTGTTATTTTGTGGAGATTATCAACCAGTGTTCTGCCTGATCTCGAGATTGCTACGTTTGTTCTACCGCTAATCTATGGAATTATGGGTAGTGTTGTTTTGTTTAAGGCCCATAACTTTTATTTTTATTTTTTTTTTGCAAGCGGAGGGTATATTGCAACTGCATGGCTGAGCCCCGTTTCTCCCTTCTCAATTCTTATTTTGTCTTTTCGAAGCTAAGTGACCAAGCCGATCTTTTTCACAGCACAAGAGCAATGCCACAATTTGTTCTCCGTGATTTATTTTCCTCTCTTTACAAGAACAGATTCGAGATTATTCTACAGTGACGGTCAATCCTATTCCCACATGAAATAATGAAACAGAGGTCTTTGGCATATACACATTCTTCTTCAACTGAATTCCCTTCGCAAAGATGATTCGATGGTGTGATGCTTAATTTTTGTCAAGAAAGCAAATAAGATAATTGCTGCTATCTAGCAAGAAAGAAGGCCTGTCTATATTAACGGATGATGTGCAATTTTGAAAGATAAGAAATAAAAACAATTATTATTTGTAATCAAAGCTTTCTTTTTTTAACTATAATAATTCCATTTTATTCAACTTGATATACATTACATCTAAATAGGTTCATTCATCTGAGCTGAGGCTTATCAAATTACAGGGCATCAGGTAAATGTTTGTCAAAGCCTAGTGGAACTTACTTCTTTAATTCTTTGGATTCATAAGCACACAGTTACGACTTTGAGAGATTTCTAAATCACATTTATAAAATAAACAGCCTTCAAAGGCACAATGACGAAAACCAACAATTTAGAAAGGGTCTCATTTCAAGTTCATCCATAAGTAAGAATCTTAGGCTCTAGTCTGGTTGGTTGTGTGTCTTGCAAGAGACTAAAATATTTCCTGAAACTAATCCAATAAAACTTAAATTTCAAGATGGAAAAACCAAAATATGGTATTAAAAACCGGACATACAGAAATTTACCCTGTACAGTATCTGATGCCTATATTAACTGTTCACATTTTTCCGCTTCGGTGAAGCATGTTAAATTCCACAGCATTACTCTGTTTACAAAAATGCTGAACTCATATTTTTTTCTCCTCGACAAGACGTGGTTAAGTTCAGCCCGCTTAATCAGGACGGTCACCAAAAGGTAGTTTTGCAATAATCATTTATGTTAGTAGAGTTGTCATTCATCATCCGTCATATAATTCTTATATATATATATATATATATATATATATATATATATATATATATATATATATATATATATATATATATATATATATACATACACACACTTTAAAAAAAGGATTTTCATCCATGTTGAAGTTTAATTGCATTCATTAAAAAATCTGGTACTGACATAGTGAATCACATGCCTCATAGCGTATACGCGCTCACTTTTGGGATGGTCATAAAATAAACGACAAATATGTTCCCCTAATTTCAAGAATATCAAACTCCGCCTCACCATCTCTCTCTCTCTCTCTCTCTCTCTCTCTCTCTCTCTCTCTCTCTCTCTCTCTCTCTCTCTCGTTTTACCAAGTCGAACACTATTCATTCGTTGATAATTATGTTCCCCAACTTTTCATACATCATCAAAAAAGTACCGCATTATTTACCGCTCTCCCCATCTCTTTTACATACACACTCACACAAGCACACAAACACGTACAAACGCATCCATCTCTGGGAAAGAAATAAACTCTAAATGAACAACTGCATTACTAAAACATCGGATAACCAAAGAGAAAGGAAATATAGATACCAGATATTTTGAAAAGAACCAAATATTTGGATTTTGGTTCTTTATGATACGAGACCTCAGACTAACTCTCTCTCTCTCTCTCTCTCTCTCTCTCTCTCTCTCTCTCTCTCTCTCTCTCTCTCTCTCTCGGAAGATACACTGGCTTGCAGGAAGAGTACAGAATTTACTATCGGTTTCCTATATTACTGACGTTGCTTCGTTGCGTGGGCAAGCCTTGGAACTCAGGTAACCGGATCATATATTTCGTAAAAATCATTAACAAAAGTAAGAAGAAATCTGAATTTCTGAAGAATTTTAAGAACCAAGGAAGAAGAAGAAGAAGAAGAAGAAGAAGAAGAAGAAGAAGAAGAAGAAGAAGAGAGAGAACAAAAAGGAAAAATTTACAAAATTCATAAACCCAAAAATACAATAATGATTCGGTTATGAAGCAATGGGTAATGCGGTTACCAAGACCAAAAACAATGCGCAAGAAGTCAGACCAGACAGACAGACAGACAGACGGCCTCGGTGCAAAAAGAAGGGCAAAAAGTGTGGCTCTGATAAAGAGGAAAAGACATGCGGGCTGTGTTCAGTAACAAAGGAAATCACGAATTTTGAATCATCATGCTTTAATGACTTGAATAAGGATAATAATAATCAAATAATAATAATTACTTTATGAAAAAATCTTACTGATCACAGCAAATGACTCACGATGGACAAGGTAACCCCCCTTCCTCCCGACAAAAATATTATCCATTAGATGAATGAGCAGAAGAGGGAAAACCCAAGAAGAGTTAAACGAAGAAATTACAAACGGAAAAAGTAAACAAGGCAAAAAGTCTTCGAAATACTACGGGCTCGAAATAACAAGGATGTACACAACTAACAACCAAGATGTCATTAAAGTAATCCTTAAGAGGGACAAATTATATATATAGATATATATATATATATATATATATATATATATATACATATATATATATATATATATATATATATATATATATATATATATATATATATATATATATATATATATATATATATATATTATTGTGCCAGCCACGTGATTACAATATATACACATATTATATATATATATATATATATATATATATATATATATATATATATATATATATATATATATATATATATAAATATAATTTCAGAGATGCTGAGGAAAGACATCAGGGTTTTAGAGGTCCCTCCAGGCCCAGACATTTCCATATTCAAATGAGCTTGACCTGGATAAGTTTACCACAGCTGGCGCTTATATAGGAATAATTGTGCCTGTTTAAAGAAATTACCATAAAGCATCATAAACTACTCTTGACAAAGAAGACAGTAACTTATCGACCGGCAAAAGTCTTTTTCCTTAAGGTTACTTAATGATCTTGGTTAACGACTACAGGAAAAGGGTATTCAAACTACGAAAATAAGAAAAAAAAAATAAATAG
The DNA here is from genome assembly GCF_040412425.1 of Macrobrachium rosenbergii. Lineage (NCBI taxonomy): Eukaryota > Metazoa > Arthropoda > Malacostraca > Decapoda > Palaemonidae > Macrobrachium > Macrobrachium rosenbergii. Next base: position 25,820,568 of record NC_089750.1, read on the forward strand.
AACAGGACTGGACAAGGTATGAGCAGGAAAAGAACGACATATATATATATATATATATATATATATATATATATACATGTAAATATGTATATTATATATATATATATTTATATATATTCGCATGCATGTATAGTGCATATAAGTATGTATGCAAAATACATGTACATTATACATATGTACATAGCATATGTAATATGTATGCAAAATACATGTATATTATATATATATATATATATATACTATATATATATATATATATATATATATATATATATATATATATATATATATATGTCAATGAGAAGGCAATGACTCTTTCCTGAATATTCTTAGCGAAGTCTCCTGCATTGAGGGTCGATGAAACCGCAGTCGCATGGATCGTCTGCCAGGGCGAATTAACCAAGCACAAATTAATACTTAGACACCAAACATAACGCGCGCATACACGCACACACAAGCACAAACTCCCTGGCACACACATACACATTTACAACGATATACACACATGCACACAGACGTCCATGTCAGCAGGGTTACACAGCTTGGGGTCGTTATGACATCACCTGCGAGATGCTGTTGGGCCGCTTTTCTCTTCAGTAACATAAGGACACATTGTGGAGGGACTTTTCAACACAGAAGACATGGGTCTTCAATATATGGTCTCTAATTCGTATAAATGGTATAACTAAAACAAAGCTACATGTTACCCTGAACATTATAAAATCAAAGAAACAAAGAACCATTATATACATATATATATATATATATATATATATATATATATATATATATATATATATATATATATATATATATATATATATATATATATATATATATGTATATATTGACCATTAAACAACATTCAGGGCGATATTTCACGTACACATAAAATGTTTATCTAGAATTAGATATGTAGCAAATATGATCATTTAGGTATTCAGTAATGTTTAAAGCTGCAACGTATTCGTGAATTAAATTTATGAAACAACAATTAGTTAGCACGGAAACACTTGTCAACATCGGGAAAGCTAGCTATTGAAAAAATTAAATTTTACAAATGCAGGTCTCCATTAGTCTATCCATAATCGGCATACAACACTGAGATTAAAAATGAAAAAAAAAAACAACAAATGTAATTATATAAAAATAACCTCATCCCAAAGAAATATGAATATATACATAAAAATATCATCGTCTAAAAATACCTAAATGAAGACATCACTCCTAAATGAAATAGTTTTAATTACTAAAGTGATTTTGACATGTAACTGCAGTATGAAAAATTGGACAATAATATCCTGATAATTCGATCGACAGTTTATCAAATAAAAAAAAATGTCACCATCTATTTTTCCAACATCAATCCGCAAAAATATTCATAATTCTTAGCAAGGTATTATTGCTTAAACTAGCCAGATACAATGTTGGATTAGGTGTTTCACCTAATCCAACGCCATTAAACGCAAACAGTCGTATATTTAGCAGTTTTATATAAACTTTGTAGTTATATATATATATATATATATATATATATATATATATATATATATATATATATATATTAAAACTGATACTAGGCTTGTTATAAATCATTGTATTAATAAATTGACGTAACATGTGAAAATTAACGTACAATATAAAACCGACTGACTAAACACACAAATTTAAATTTGTTGTATATCAATAAACTCACAGACAAAATAAAGGCTCAACAAAATCAATCATTCCAATTTTTAGTATCCCTCGTATTTCTCACTTCCTTTACTTGACAAATTATCCCGATAACCATCTTACTTGCATGACGTAGCCTTCCATTCATCTTAACTTGTCATATTTCACTGATGTCCTGTTTTAGACACTACATCGCCGAACTTCTGTCTAAAATTATTTCTAAAACTTGAAATATCAGTACGCAACAAAAGGCAATTTTTAAAATCAGTTTTCTCTCTTCTCTCTCGCTCTCTCTCTCTCTCTCTTAATAATCATTTTATGGTCTCCTATAAGATCAGTTGCGCAACTGACAATAGTTAAAAATTTCTACTTCGGCGTTATATGTGCTTTGGTGAGTTTGGTTCCTTTTTGCATTCAGCAACAAGAAATTATTCTAGTTTTTTTTTTTTAATAAGTCGATCGCTCTTTGCTGAAAGGCTAACTCAGTATAAATTCAAAAATGAAAAGAGAGAGAAGTGTTATTTTGTAAATGAGTTTTTAATCCAGGAAAGCCTTCCCTGAGGCTTATGTTCAAATTAACGAAGAGCGCCAACACCCAAACAGAAAAACGAATAAAAGATAAGAAAGAACACTTCAGTTTTAAGATGAATTAAATTCAAGATTAATTTTTCTAGCAACTATGGAAATGGAAGTTTATGAATGAAAAGTAGTTATTTTCATCCTCTAGAGCATTGCAGCATGCGGATAATAATTGTCTTTTAAGTAAAAAACTTAAAGCACACACAAAAAGTTTTTGTTATTCAAAATTAAATAACTGTTTTATGAGGGACCACTGAACATCTTGGCTGCAAAAAATGTGAAATAAAATGAGTATAAACACATCACGACAAGACATTCATCACACCAACTATCCACCAAACAGTTTCATAACAATTGATTAAAAGGCAGACAGCGAATTAATTAAGCCTTCATGTTGTTATGGTCCAGTGGCAGACAACATTGAAAAATTATGAGGGCTTGAAAATCATGTTGAAAGAAAACATCTGTATCAATCTGCTATGGAGTTTGAAAAGAAATGACATACGTAGCCATAACAATTGATTGCGATGACTGAACGACTCCAAATGAGCTGCCAAAATGAGCACAATTCCAGATACATCCGCTTTCATCCAGCGTTTAATCCTGGATTATTTATGAAAATAGAAAAAGGGGAAAATACGGTTCATGAAATATGGAAATGCTAATAACAACAGCAGCCCTTTGTTGGAGTGTGGTCAGAAATCCCATATCATCATCATATCCATAATCATAATCATAATTACAATCCATAACACTGGGTGTTTAAAAAAAACTGTCGGTTCACCACAAGAAACAACATGGTTCACAAACATACACACACACGCACACACTCTATGGTGAAACATACCCCTTGCGAGCTCTGAATCGTCTTCGATTAAACAAAATAAAGGAGGGAGAAAACGACATTAATAATGAACATTGATTAGATCCCAGATCTCCATCAGGCAATTTTTCTTTGTTATCTAAAGGGGATGGACAAGGTGAGTTGGGGTTCAATTCAAAATACTAAATACGTTTCACTTTTCCAAAATAACAATAACAATGGTGATGATGGCAATCATAACAATCATAATGATGGTCATACTAAAAAATGGGGATTGGGAACGACATTTTGGTTTAAAAAGAAAAAAAAATAAGGGGGGTTTTAAAGACAGTTCCGAAGAAGTACTAACTAATGAATGGCATATCGATTTAATATAATATGGATAAAAGCTTAATCAAGATTACAATAATAACAGTTTTAATTATACAGGTTATAATAAAGGAAGTGCCTCTGTAAAATGTGAAACTTTGAGATGTGTGTGCTCATAAACGATGCCAGAAAAGTGCAGTGATGTGGTGTGATCAAAACGTGAAAAAATCTTGTAAGTGAGCGGTGTATTCTTTATCAGAGTGGTGCCAATAGTCAATCTAAAGCTACTATCACCAGAGGGTTCATTTAACGTGTATGAGCACTAAGACTATCAGAGTGGTGGACCAGGGCTTGTATGTGTTTGTCAAAGGAGCTGTAGGGTCAAGAGGAAGGGAGCACAGTTTTTTTTCAGTGCCCACGCGACCTCTTACAACGTACCTTTCCAAGGAATGGGTCCGCCTCCTGAAGGAGTCTTCGGCACTGCGAGAGGTGTCCTTCACCAGCAATCTGGCGATCCTGCCAAGACCTCCAGAAGTGGCAGCTACGGCCCCGGGGACTTTTAGTCCCCCGGGGGATCCACTTGTTGGAGATAGTCCCAACAGGTCCCCATCTCCACAAGACAGCCTGCTGGTGCTGCTTCGTTCACTTCCGCTTCCACCATTATCTGCAACAAAAAGAACAACAGTTAAGCTCCAAGTAATATACGAAAATGAAAAAGAAATCAAAATACCCCATAGTAAATGGCTATCGTTTTTACCATAATGGGCATATCGTTTTTACCATAATGGGCATCCAGTTGAGAAAATATTTATACTAGAATGGCCGGAAGTGGGTACAAAAAAAGGCAAAGGGTTCTGACATTTTTCCAATGTGCGTACCTTCTTTGCACTTTGTAACCTCTCCCTATCCACTCAGCGAGGAGACTATTTCATGCCATTCTGGACTTTAAAATCATCAAATTATATCGCATGTAGGAAGATATAAAGCAAATAAAAAAAATATAGTGAGACCGAAAACTAATGTTTAGGTGGCATCATAACTTTTGCAAAAGACCAAAAACAATATTCTTAAGATTCATTATGCCAAATTATGACATTCCATTAGTGCCATATCAAATGACATTTAGCCCCGTGTGTCTGGAAATGATTATAAATGATACAGTCATGTGGTGCCTTCACGCAGTACAGCATCGGAAAAGTGCATTCTATCAAATTTTAATCAGAAGAGCCTTTTAAGACTAAATTTGACAACTTCACAACCCTAAATTCATTCAGTAGACTGTATCTGTTTCTGACATTTTAATTATTACCCAGAAGTTTTTGATTAATTTTTATTGTTTTATTCAGGTTTGAAACATCAAATACTTCACAGGTTTAGTACTAAAAGAAAGCTAACTGTTTTTTCACAAAGATAGAAGTACTCGCTAATTAAGTAAAAATATTTTTCACAAAATACTTGCGTACGTACACGATACTTTTACAAAAAAGTGTACATCATCATCATCTTGAAAAATTATCATATATATTTCAGCATGTCTTCTGGTTCCTCTTTTACAGAAACATACTTATAAAAAACTAAGCAGGGAATCTGTTTTTGTTTACCGACGCCATAATCCTGAACAGTTTTCATTTAATATCGTTATCATTAAACACTGCTTTCAGTTTTGCTAATGCACCATCAGTGACATTAATATCGGTGCTTTGTTTGTTTATTATCGGTACAGACAACCAAATCAGAGTAAACGGCTCTGCAAATGGTTCCTCTTCCGTGGGCTGACTGCTGCACATTAATTACATGCAGATATACGTACATTACAAACCATTGCTGATACAAGTGCAAACACTGCAGTCTGGGCGAATGTTTACATATATAAGGAGAGCAGATGATCCACTAACAGTACTGTCATCAAGGATCCATCCGCAAAATGTAAAATTTGGAAATGGGGCATTTCCGATGCCTGTCAGGTAATTAACACAAGTTGTACGTATTTATCAGGTAGCTACATATTAGACTATCTTCTGCTGTTTGTGTCATCAGAACATACAAGTAAATGGTATGTGATCTACAGTTTCAACAATTCAACTGAAATGTCCATGAGTGCTTAAGTTTACTTAAAACTTCCTACGTTTGTTTTAGTTATTCTTTTTCCTCTCCAATCTATCCAGAGTTGTGTAAGTGCTTAAAGTGCCATAACAATACAAGACATACGAACTAGGCACCACTACACAAACACTGATGCTAAGAAAAAAATTGTCGTTTCTTAGAACCAAAAATAATACATCTGTATCTTCTTTGGTGGAGCTAATGCACTGCGCCTAACTTTTACAGCCCCGCAAGTGAAAAACATAATCCATGATGATTTTGAACAAGCTTGCTCATAGGTGAAATCCATAAGCTTGTTCTGAGTCTTCCTCCTTTGGAAACTAATGAAGGTTGCTTAGTTTGATGGACGACAAACAATTACCTCTATTGTTGGGTATTGTGAAGAGGTACAATGCTCTTTGGCTGGATGACTGAATCAGCTCTGTTAACTGTTGATGCATAGTCTGTGAATGTCATTCCCTTACATGCATGAAAACATCAAACTGCTTTTCTCCTGGAAAATCACGGGAAATGCTGTGCATGTAGTTCAAATGTCTGGTTACTTCCTTCATCTGGATGACGGTCATTCAGTCAGTATTAATTATAGATACTGCTGCAGTTCCTTCTGTAGGAAGAACATCAGCTTTCTTTCCAATGCTCTTGTATTATTTTTGTATAATGAAGCTCTACAAAGAGTAATGGCCCATGAGAAAGAACCCTAAAGACCTCATTTACTGCAGCTGACAGCTCTTGACAACAAGTACAGGCCAAAACAACCACCAGATTGCTTTTATAACTAACTGCACTTACAGTCTGGTTGGACAAGCACAATGCAATCTCATTCTAATACAATAAATTGTTTGTCACATCCCTAACTACAAGTCACCAGGTACTCATGTCAGACTTTTGGTATGCCTCTTCTCTTATGCTATGGTCTCAAATGGTCTGCAGCTAGCTCTGGTGGGGTCACAGTACCAGTGAACTGGTTTACCTAGCTGCTTTGCTTGGGTTTAGGCAAGGCCTAAATCTAGGTCTCATATTTTTAAACCTCCACATATGTAGGTCTGAGGAACTTGAACCACCTTCATGACCCTCTGTCTGCCTTAACTGTCGTCGTCTTTGCTGAAAATGTCTCCCATAACCAGATCCACATGGATGTTACCAAATTGGTTCCTGAATGGACTAAAACAAGTTGGTACGTAGTAAGAAGGCAGTATGGCCGGAGATGTACATAATTTAATTTGTTCTTTACAAAGCACCACAAAATCTGCAATTTGCAAGGTTCAACACTAATTTCCCTTTTAGGCCACTTCAGAGTAAGCCACAGCAAGATCTCACTTATGTGAGTCATATAAGTCTGAAATCTTTCCAAGATTTCTTCCAGATGAAAATTTTCGTAGATACTTTTCCTCTACCTATGGAAATTCCTTCTGAGCGAGCCTCATCATTAACATACATGTGAAACCCGACTAAGCGATTATACCGTTTCTTTTTTTAACCTCACCACAACAAGCTACTGCTTCTCCGCTATTCCTGCAGCTTTCCTTATTGCCTGTCAAAAAAAAAAAAAATGCTCGTTTTAATTTTTTTTCAGTACTTCATAGACCGTTTCACAGGTATTTATTGCTGGCAGGTAACTGAAAGTGTGTGTGATCACAAAGACGATCACACTGAATCCAATTCAAATCCTTATTATCGCTGTTGGTGTTTCGATCATAAATCCACTTATATTTTTAAGTACCTCTTGGAACTCTGCCGTTTTGATAAGCAACACAAATAAACTACAAAGAAAACCACTAGCCTATGAAACAATAATACTGGTCAGACTGACCAAGAGAAAAGCCCTATGTATTATTATTATTATTATTATTATTATTATTATTATTATTATTATTATTATTATTATTATTAAAGAGATGAACTGTAAAAGTTAAATCTCTATCTCTAGGGACCAGATGCAGCCTTTAGTAAATTATACCACCTGCCGTGAAAAAACTCTTCATATAACCTGCATATAAAGAAACTATATGTAACAAAATTTGTACGGTACAAGAATATTCAATAATATAAAATATTTGAATAACTTTCATTTCAATAAATTAATATATAATAACATGCAGAAAATGTTAAATAAAAGATTAAAATCAGACGTGCTGTAATATCATTAGACAGAATTTCATCATGCAAGAACTTGCTTGAAATGGAAATAAAAAACTAAGGTATTATATCGGTTTGTCATACCTATAAGAAATGTTGACTGATTAATTAAGAACTGTTTGGCGCAATAAGAAATGTATAATCTATCAAATTCCCTCTTGGTTCATAATATGGCGGTATTTGTATACCGTACACAGCCCAGTGGCTTGGCTTCAATGAAAGAACAGTTTTTTTTTTGTATTTTAACAAAATCATGGTCTTTATCATTAAATTCAAGAGATTTAAAGATTATTTCCCACCTTAGGATATGGTTAAAAAGGGGAAAAATAAAGGATTACTGGTTTTATACACCGATAAAAAGATTTGCTTGGCATAAATGCCATAAATTTTAAGGGCACTGATGCACTAAGACGGCTGAAAACTTAAGTATATAATAAGCATTTGAAGAATTTCTTTTGGCATCTTCAATTACTGTTGATGTCTTTATATCCAGTCTCTTTTTTTCATTATGTCTTTCCTGCAAATCTGTACTGAAATGACGTGAACAATTACTCAGAAACTACTGTTTAATAAAGGGCTTTTTATTATTTGCATCAGAACGTCGTTTATCCTTCCCTCTAAAATCACATTATCCCATCATTCAGTCTTGTGAGCTAGTTATCGATCTTAAATGATGATATTAGTCCGTGAAAATCATTAATTTTCATTAAATTTTCCGGATACAGGAAAATATACAATTTATACCGTGCAACAATATTTTCAAGCAATGATCAACAGTCATAGTTACCAGGGCTAAGTATTCATACAACATTCTCCGCTGCGGAGAGTGTTTAAGTTAAATAATTATCAAAATTTTAAAGCGTACTATTCGAAGTTAACCGTAACAATTCCGGGCTAAATAACAATATTTTCTGCAACAAGTATATTCAGCTGGTGATCAAAATTCTGAGAAGAGCTGAAGATGCAAAATCTTCACTTTGCCAAACTGCTATGGCATAATCAGCAAAGCTAAATTTGTAGCCTTCCTCTGCTTCCAGTATGGCGAGTCACATCAAAACTTGTGACTGATGATCAAAGAGAAGTTTCCCTTTCATATTTAAATGGGAAACTGATTATATCTTACAAGATGGTTTTTCGCCATCAAAATAAATAATGAATCAATAACGTAACCCACTCTGATTAAACACGTACGTGTTACGGTAAACACTGGTGCTTTAACAACGGAAATTGAAATTGAGCTTCATTAAATGAGAGATCACTAATGTGAAAAACTATATCTTGTATAATACTCATAATAGTCAAGAAGTGTAATATAATATATATATGTATATATATATATACATACATACATACATACATACATACATACATACATATATATATATATATATATATATATATATATATATATATATATATATATATATATATATATATATATATATATATATATATATATATATATGCTTTTAGTTTTCACATTACTTTTTCATACTGATCATATAATGTAGCTCAATTTCAAGTTTCGTTGTTAAAGCGCTAGTGTTACTGTATGTATGTATATATATATATATATATATATATATATATATATATATATATATATATATATATATATATATATATAAATATATATGTGATTTGATTGTTACCGTGTGCAGATGTCTAACAATCAAACTCCAGTAGTAGAAGAGCTGAAAAAAAAAAAAAACTTCCGACGATATAACTGGTAACTGAAAACTAATTAAGGAAAGTGCTGAAACTCACAGCGAAAACCAAAACAGAGAAAAACTACTTTAAAATTAATACGGAAAATACCGGGTTAATTATAAGGTGCTATTTAGAAAGGATACGATGGCATACTAATATTTAGTACAGACAGAGAAGAGTAACCCTTCTTGTTTGTATGACGTATGAAGATGGCATTTGGATTAAATGTGAGCTTTGTAAACAATGGTATCACACGCAGGGCAATAACGGCTGCGAAGCTATTTCAGTTCATAAAAGCACTGAGGCAAGTAACTGATAACATCACATTTGGATGTGACGTGCGTTGAGGAGGTTGCATGTTAATGCCAGCAGAAAACATGAGATTGCTGTTGCTCCTAAGAGTGATGACTACGATCAACGCGGTGTCGGAGAAATTTACAGTAAAACTCAATGCGAAGTATGAAAGCGTGGAAGTCGTGAGCAAGTAAATAGGAGACACAGTTCCAGACAAACTAAAAGAGCAGAATACGTTGAATCCAAAGTCTACCAATTCTATAGTGCAAGTTACTGGACAGAACAAAATCACGCACTTCAGCGGTTCGTGATTTTCCAAAGAATTGCTTTTTGCACGTACTCGTGGAATTTCCCTAATGAGCAAAGTTTCAACCCGCAAAAATGAAGATCATGGAGCTACCTGAAGAAATCGGCCAATTCAGCTCTTGAAAAAGACCCCCTAAGATGATGATAGCAATATTTCCCAGAAGAGGAAGAATACGACATAACAGAACACGTAAAAGATAAGAAGCATGGTCTAAATGATTTGTAAAGTTGTAAACGACTTCAAAAATGCTGATAAACTAAAACATAAAAACAATGCCAAGAAAGTGTTGCAGCGTCTAGGACAGATTCCATGTAATACATGGCATCAAATGCTAGAAACTATGAAATAAGCAGGACAGATGCACTGGAGAACTAGTTTGCCCAAAATACAGGAAAGACCGCAGGTTAATGGAATGCAATTCAGATAAGACAAAGTGTATAATTTGCCAAGATCCACACACAACAAGATACAGATAATACCTTTAAGTACAAAGATGCAAGATAAAAGAGTACAACTAATCAAGGTAAACATCTATAAAACAAAACACTGATTTTTAAGCATTCAGTCGGTGAGAAATAGAACAAAACCAATACGTGAACATTTTATTTTAAAAAAAATGCCATCAATATTGTGAAGAATATACCACCGAAAACAACAGATATTAATGGAACCAAGATGCCCTACGGGCATAGCCTCCAAATGCATGGCGTGCACACTACTCAGTAATGTGGATCCTTAGCTAAAAAAAAAAGTACGCATAAATTCTAAAATAAAATGTACAAAAACAACCTGAAGACAATATAGAAACAAATTATGACAATGAAGAACGTTATTCGTCAAAACTAACATAAATTGGATCTGGCAGATCGACAAAATGAGGTCTAACAGGAAAGCATTAAAAAATGAATTATATATATATATATATATATATATATATATATATATATATATATATATATGTGTGTGTGTATATGTATATGTAAATTATATACATAAAATATAAATATATTATATATACATATATATATGTATAGCCTATACATATATATGTGTATATATATATATCCCATTCTTAAATGTATACATAAATTATTATTATTTCCTTAAATGCAAACAAATTATTAAATTATTATTATTATTATTTATTAAATGCAAACAAATTATTATTATTATTATTATTATTATTATTATTATTATTATTATTATTCGGGACAGCTGTTAGTTAGGTGGAAACCACAGTTTGGCAATAAAGTAGAAGACTGTCATAATGATAAGTTGCTATCGATAAACTGCTTTTGATAATGATTTTGATTATTATTACACTTTTTGAAAATAAACCGAGCCTCCCAAGAACAGGATAGCCTTACTTGGAAAAGATAAACACATAGCTGAGAGCAGCGAAAGCAAGCAGGCGTGTACAAAAGCAAGAACAAGCATATTTCTATGAATAAAAAGAAAATAAACAACGAGAAATAAACAAGTTTCACATATGCAGGAACATGAGCCCAGTACTTCAAGGCCGCATGGCAGCTTCCCTTCAATCTGATGAGCATGAACATCCATGATATCGCCAGAACGACCATTCTGCAGTCCTGCGATAAAGCAAAAGGACATTTTCCGATACCGGCCATTGCGACATCGTGGCATTTCAACTGCAACGCTGTGAGAAATGAGTTGCAATCGCAATTTCAAGGTGCACGGCTGAGAAATGTGACACGGAAAGTTCACCATGAACTTGTCCGTTACTCTGGAATTGACGGTAAATATCCGATGCCGATATCACTGAAGCTAATCATGACGGGCGGAGGCTTATGCTCCTCTCCAACCACCAGAGCCTACAATTCCAACACATCGGACAGTCAGAAGCAAGACATCTTCAATGGTGGTGGTTGCGGTTATTGACCGTCACCTAAGTAAGCGAACAAACATGAATCCTGCGGCAGCTGGCCATGCGGGATGGTAAAATTTAAGAGAAACTACAAATGGCAACCATATTATTGTCTCTATATAACACAAAAAGCTCTGCGAATAATTGTCGGCTTTATAAGAC
>NC_089750.1:25837552-25890052 GCF_040412425.1 Macrobrachium rosenbergii
AAGCAGTTCACCTTTCTACTACAATTTTATTATTAAAAGGAATAACTCCAGGTACATTTATAATTCCCATGTATATAGAACTCTAAATCAATGCCTTGATCTCTACACAACTCCAGCTGCATAAAATACGACGAGTCGTAATCTGTTCATCATAAATGATTGTCAATCATAATTCATTAAGTCTTTGTATCTTGTAGTTTTCCCTTTGAGGGAAATTATGTGAAAAGTTGTGAGGAGATTGAAATCATTTCATCTCACAATATATATCAGTCTCTGATATTTTATTTTATATGGTGCCTTATACAGCGTAACTTCCTTCGTTGTTATAATCCCAGTAATTATATTTGCAACCAAATGTTAATTGCTGTAATTTCAATATACAGAACTCATAAAACCTCGTTTCTTAAAAGATGAAGTGGTACTATTTTTTTTATCTTGTACATCTTGATGAAATGAAGTAATTTTGATAACTTTTAGGACGGTTGGGAATACCATAACAGGTTTAGAATTAGTTTATATATGCGTATATATATGTATGTATGTATGTATATATATATATATATATATATATATATATATATATATATATATTTAAAATGTATAGGTATATATATGACTTTATAGCTCAATATATATAACATGTGTCAAATATCACTTCACGTGAATTTTAAGCTCAAATAATTTACATCGGCGGGGGGGTGGGGGGCGGTTATTATGATTGATAAGTGCATCTGTCCAGGTCTATGCCGAATGGTCACGTCGACTGTCCGTCACTGTATACAAAACAAAGGCCCAGGTTCGAATTCAGGCCGGGGCAGATGCGCTTGTCTGTTAAATTACCCCAGGAAGGTAAGCTATTCTCATGATATAGTGAATTCGATATTAAGAGATATTCGTGATACAAATGTCATGTGCGTGCAAGTGACAACTTCAAATACACTATATATATATATATATATATACATATATATATATATATATATATATATATATATATATATATATATATATATTTATATAAATATATATATATATATATATATATTTATATAAATATATATATATTATATATATATATATATATATATATATATATATATATATATATATATATATATATATATATATATACATATATACATACATACATACATACACCCACACACACACACACATATATATATATATATACATACATACATACATATATGAGGTATCCCCTGGCTCTGAAAAAATATAAAGGCATAAAAGAGAAGCTGAAGGCTAACACCAAGGTGAAAGAATCAGTAAAGTTAAAGAACAATGGCTGTATATAAATAAATAAATAAATAAAGTTAAAGAATATATGGCTGGTCTACAAACATACATTATATAAATAAATAAATAAATAAATAAATAAATATAATATATATATATATATATATATATATATATATATATATATATATATATATATATATATATATATATATATATATATATATATATATATATATATATATATATATATATATATATATATATATGTGGGTGACAGAAAAAGTGGGACATGAAAAGACGGCCAAAGCAATCCAAAAGAAACGGGGACACAAAAGGGCCAAAAAGCAATCTTGGGCGCAGCACTGAAAAGGTAAAATGAAAAGGGGTGGGATGAATGCCACCGGTGAATCGGAAAGGGCTCGGAATTCGTAAAAGGGCGAAGCAACTAAAAAAATTCAGGCCACACAAAACCAGCCAAAGCATGCAGAATGGACACCACAGCTGAAAGAATGGTTTAAGAGAAATGGGTCAAAAGGCCACGTTTTGGAGTCATCGGGACAGTCAGAGGTTCCAGTGAATAATGGAGAAAGAGACAAAGAAAAATATCTTTCAAAATCCGCTCGATCACTCTCTTCAAAGGCTCCTCGGACGTCTCGGTGGCCTGAGTTCCCTAGGTCTGCTGCGAGGGCCAATCCGCGCACTGCTATTCAGGGTTCATTGAGCCAGAATACCCATCGACATTTTTGAAGACCTGTTTTTCTTTATACCAGAATCAACCAAATAAATCTCACAAACCGATAACAAACGACAGACTGGCCTGCTACATGAACCACTGGCGTGTTCAAATATGAATGGGATGAGCAGTGAACATAACGGCAAGAAGCTAAGCAATAATAGGTCTGTGATGCCTTAGATATCCTGGTCCGCACGAGCGCTACGATGAATGGCTTAGTCGGGTTTCTTCTCCGAGAGGAGAGTGCGGAAACCCGCGAAAAACATTCACTGAAAGGGAAATGGGCCTTGCAATTTTTTTCCATTATCGAGTGATTCCCATATAGACGTCTCTCCCTTTTATCCACATCGTACGTCATTGTAAGAGAATGAATGATTGAGAGGGGCCTTCGGACTGGTGGTCTTGGACAGAAGCAGCGGTGCCCAACAGTGTGGCGCTGGTCACCCACCTGGAAAAGTTCGAATGATTTCCACACCTAATTCCTTGGAAAGGTTAAAAAACGTATTAAGCATCAGCTATAATTCCCACGATCAATTCTTAGATGACATTTTAGTAACCGGTTTGTAAGGCGCAAAGCATCAGTATCATATTACATTTAACCTCGTGAAATCCGGTACCAAAAGTTTTCAGCATTTTTGCTTACAATAAATTGAACATATTACTTCCCGATCACACCTACACAGTGAAGATTACATACAATTTAAGAAAATAATAATTTAACGTTAGATAGATATTCAAAAGAATACTGAAAGGAAAGAAAACACGAAAAGGAATCTTCTTTTTTCCACAAGAAAATTTTGGGAACCTATTGTGGGCTAAAGGACGCTCATCAGATCACGAAAGAAATGTTTTGTTCTTGAACCTGACGCTTTTTGTGGATTTTTTCCTCTTCAAGGAAACACTTTCTGCTTTATTTTCTCCTAATTATCGGTCCAGAATATCTATGCGTGACAAAGAATATTAACAGTAAACGAAAAAAATATAACAGAATAACTCAAAATATGAACAAAACTAATGACATCAACATTGTAAAAAAAAAGTGAGAGCACAAAACAAATGGAGGACTACAAATAAAATCAAACAAAATTTAAGCGTTCTTCCGACAATTTAATATTTCATTTCAACATCTCAATTTCTAACAACTCTAACAACAACCATTAACTTTAGGGTATACCCATGATAAATTTCTCAAGGGAAATAATTACAGTCTAAACTATTCTCAGAACATATGATATGATAAGCATATCTGTCTTGAAAATGTCTTCTAACGGCCCTACGTTAAAGTTTCCAAAATATACCACACGACAAAACTTTCATAAGGCTCCTATATTGAAAAATCCCTAGTGGTCCCAAGCCCTGGCCCTCTCTGGTCCAACTTGCCAAAGTTCTAATTTGATGATGACTCTCTCTCTCTCTCTCTCTCTCTCTCTCTCTCTCTCTCTCTCTCTCTCTCACTAGTCTCCAGGATGAAAAGAGTTGTCTAGCTACTTTTTCAAACATAAGACAGATGTTTGTACTGTATATGATATCATCACTGTCCGTTATTTCGGATTCATGTTGAATGTGCCTTCTCAGTTTACACACAAAGTACGAGAGTCTGTCATACATTAAACATACAAATGTTTATGTTCAGTAAACCGTCTACTTTTCCAATCAGGTATGTTTGATTATTATTATTAAGGTTCGGTAATGTTATAGATCTGTCAAATATCTATTTATTGAATGATCCGTTTGCGAGTAATTAAAGGAATCACAATAATTTATCATTCCCACCATGATAAAGAATTATCAAGGCGAAGAACCACTTGTCCAGTGATTTACCATTTGAGTATATACCTTTACTCCGACCTTTACTTTTGTTTAAATATCAGGATCCAACGGCCAGAAAAAAAATATATCTGTGCACCAAATGCGTTGGCTAAATTTTAAGCACTGATACTGTTTACTGTATGTCATGGTTGGAAAGAGTACTCCGAGGTCCTTTGAATCCCGTTACATGTCCTGCTTCAAACACTGTGCGAGGTTTGGTTCGTTTTCTAGCCCACTGAGAAGGGTCATTCCTTTTGATCGCAGCCCAGAAATTATTCAGCAAAGAAAGGGCCCTTCATTTAAGGGTCTCTGAACATCGATAATTACAAAACAGATGAAGAAAACAGGAGAGATGCTGAGTCGTCCCTTTAACCAAGTAAATGTTACACGTAATGATACTGAACGAAATGACCTACTAGTAGTTCCGGCATTAACGGTACTTACAGGAATCTGGTGGCTGGTAATAAAGTCACAGGAAAAAAAAGTTACAGACAAAAAGTAACAATTTCGCTAGGAAAAAAAGTCACCGGAAAAAAAGTCACATTAATTTATGGTGGCAACTCAAGCAATTAAAGTAATAAAACGGAAAATATTTTGGAACCTTCCTAGATAGTGACTGCCAAGGGTTTTCGGGGGTCGTTAACTAGGACCTATATTTCTTGGGGGTCATTGTCTTCATGATATTTAGTCTTTTGTTTATGTTTTTACGGTAATCCCCAACGGGCTTGTACTAAACACGCCGCAAAGGTGGATACATACCGGGTTAAAAACCTTGGGGTCACTATCTAGGAAAGATTAATGTGACCTTTTTTTCTTTGACTTTTTTTTACCAGGATTCAGGAATTTTTGTCTGCATGTCGGCATGTTTGGGAGAATTGAAGAAGGATGACAACGGGCAAGTAGATCAAGAGAGAGAGATCATAAACCAGATAAATATATGCTATATAATTGTTGGTAATAAATTAAAATAATGTAGACTAATTTTTAATAAATATAGCTAAAACGTAATTTGGTAAGGAGGTTACAGATCAACAGAGACTGTCCTCAAAAAAGTAATAATCTGAATTAGAGTACACTGGAATTAACAGATATCTGGTAAAAAAAACAAAATAAAGTAAGTTTCTTGAAGTGTAAATAGCAGTGAATCCAGTACTTAGAAAGTCGAAGAGTGTGTGTGAAACAAGTGTTTATTCTGAAAGTTACATGAGAAATTTAAAAGCAAATGAAAAATTTCTGTGGTGTTCATGGACAAGCAGAGCTTATTACAGAACTGATAGAGGTCCAATGTTGTAGGCGTTAAACCTTTGAGTGAAGCATCCGTTAGAGTTTGTTGTTGTGAGACACTGGTTACGATTAAAATGTGACTAAGACAAGGTATTTAATGTCCTTATGGATTGAGTGATGCAAGAAGTCAGAGAAGACAATGGACGTAGGTACGACGTTGTGGGATAAAGATGGGTCGTGAATGACTAGTGGAAGGCTGAGTTTGCAGATGATACAGTGACGATTAGGGAAAGTAAAGAACAACTGTACAGTAGAGAATTGCTCCAGTTTGAAAGTGTCTGCAAGACAAGAAAGTTGAGAGTAAAACATGAGCGAAATTAAGGTTATCAGAGTAAATGAGAACCATGTATGTTCTTATATCATTACATTATTGTGGACAATGAGAGAATGAAAGAAGTAGATTTTTGTAATTACTGGAGTTGAGAGAAGAGGTAGTCACAGAGTAGGTAAAGAAAGGTAGTAGGATTTGTGCAAAATATTGGGAGAAAACTAGGAATGTCTATGAAAACCAAGGTTAGAATGTATGAAGGGATTGTTGAACCTACTCACCTCTATGGAACTGTAGTGTGGATTCTGAATGTGAATGAAAGAATGTGGAAGCTGTAGAGATAAACTGTTTACGCAGTATTTATGGTATAAGAAAAATTGAAAGGGTGAGAAGGTTAAGTATACCTTAGTTTAACCAGACCACTGAGCTGATTAAGAGCTCTTCTAGGGCTGGCCCGAAGGATTAGATTTATTTTACGTGGTTAAGAACCAATTGGTTACCTAGCAACGGAACCTACAGCTTATTGTGGAATCCGAACCACATTATAGCGAGGAATGAATTTCTATCACCAGAAATAAATTCCTCTTATTCTTCATTGGCTGGTCGGAGAATCGAACGCTGGTGAAAGGGTGAGAAATGTGGAGATGGGTAGGAGTGGTAATGATAGCCAAGTGAAAAGAGTATACCGTCTGGAAATGTTTGGAGGGAGGAGGAGAAGACCTAGAAAGAGATATTTATAGAAGGTGCAAAAGAGGTATTGGAAAGGAGGAGCCTAATCATCCCGAAGGCAAGAGAGCGCGTGCAAGATAGAGGTGATGACGCAGTGTGCGTAGGGAAGGCGGGTGGAGGGGGGAGGGGAGAGTGCTGTTCCACACCTGCTGGTGAGCCTTTTGTGTAGGTGAATGAAGCAACTATAGTTTCGTGGATTATTTCTACACTCTGGTTTCGTCTAAGATTATGTTGTTCCAATATTGATGTGGCAGTAACTCTTAACCCCTCTTTTCTTGGGAATTACCCTTTTAAAGGAGAGACTGAAAGATTAATACATACATAATGCTGAAAGATTATATATATATATATATATATATATATATATATATATATACATATATATATATATATATATATATATATATATATATATATATATATATATATATATATATATATATATATTATATATATATATACAGTATATATTTATTTATATATATATATATATATATATATATATATATATATATATATATATATATATATATATAATATAATATACACACACACATATACACGAAGTGCGTGAGCGTACAAGCACATATTCACAGATATCTCAGGAAATATTTACGTGGTAAATGTGAAGCGCAGATATTTCTAAATATTCTGGACTCCGTCTTTAAAGAACGAAATGAGATTTGAACGACGCTTCCATTGGTAAAAAAGAAATCCGGCTGTAGCAAATTTTCCGCCTCACAACAATTGGAGCTGACTTGAACTTTCACTAACCCGTATGGCCGCTATTAGAGATCTCAGTGCGGCATACAGATTTAATTCGCGATCAGTGATACGGGAGCGATGACATTTTCTCTTTAATCCCTTAATTGCGTTCCGAAGCGTTTTTCTTACCTGGCTACCCACACAAGGGTGTAGCCTTAGTAACCGATAATTACCGATGACGCTCAAAGCCGTTTCCGATAGTGTCTGGCTCTCTTACCGAGACGAAATTAGTCTGCAAGCCGCTTCGGTTTGATACTTTTCGGATTAACTGTATCTCGCTGCATGTTCCCCGACAAGATAGAGAACGACAGAGAGAAAGCCTGGCCTTGTCCCGATTCCGTACTACTGCTGAATCAGTTGCTGTTGTTGTTCGATGACGCTGGCCTTGCGCCAGAATGGACTCTTGTCCTTACGAGATAAAAAAAAAAAAAAACGCCTTTGCTCTAATGGACTTCTCTGCAAAGATCCGACACTCCCTTGCTATACGATTTACGCTTCCCTTTGCCTTTCTAAAGAAATGGAAGGGACAAAGATAGTTCTGGGCTATTTTCTCACCACTCAATCGTCTTGTTCTCAAGAAAAATAACTCAGAAATTCTTTCATTACTAACAACTTTGAAATTCTTTCATTACTAACAACTTTAATCTAACTACAATTTTCTGATCAACCAGTTTAACGTTATGTTAATTTCAGGTAACATCCGATGGCGATTTCATCATAATCTACAAAACTGTAGGGTCATGTTGTAACAATATTCGCCTCACACATGTATATCAAAACATTTTGATCAAACTGTGAGGAGACAAAGAATGTTCACTTCATAACTATTTTGTGTGCGTTGAAACGCCATCACGGATCACAGGGAAAAAGGCTTTCGACCATCACTGCTTTTTCACTCTTTTTCCCAGGCAGCTGCAAAGGAAATTAAAATAAAGAATCGTCGAAACCGCCCAGACACCAAAGTCCTCTACAGTAATGAGAATCCGTTTTCAATGCTAAATACAGTAAATTAAGCCTCGACAAGATCCACTTATTTGACTGCCTCGGCAGAGCAGGGCAACTTCTCATTTGTTATTGGGAAAGTAATTACCATTAAGAAAGGAGCATTTTTTTCTTCAAAGTCTTTATTTATGTAAATCTTTTCACTGAATAGGTCAGTTAAAATTACCCTCGCAAATAACCGTCCTTATCAAACCATAGCAGAAATTTCCAGTGAATTTTCACTCTAAATTACGGAGATATTGAGCCAGATTTCACGTGTTTTTTTTTTTGCAACTACAATACTTGAGTACTTAAAAGTACCTGTCCTTAAAAGTAATCCGAAATGTTATACCAAAATAACAAAAATCTTATCCGTGAGGTGAAAGTCCTGAACGTACCATGAACAACCTCCCGCATTCAAATCATGCTGAAATCGAGGCGCTCAATCCAAAGATCGTTAGTGATTGCCGAGAGGGCATTTCGTAAGGATCCTAATATGATATATGTCATTTTTCACACTAGGAAGGATGATACTACAAATCACCCCATCAAGCTCAAAGAATACTCCAAATATCGAGCTATATCAATTTCACATCGTAAAACATAATGTTTGTAAAGAACTTATTTGGAACGTAAACATACATTGCGCAAAAATTATAATACTAAATGCAATAAAATGATACGAAAATTCACTAAAAAACACATCACCCTACAATGTATAAAAAGAAATTTCAGAAGAGTGTAGCCAAAAAATTACATTTTAAAATCCATCTTTCTATTTCGGTAAGCATTGCAGCCATCATTAAGGAGTCACATCTTCCATTGGACTCTCTCTCTCTCTCTCTCTCTCTCTCTCTCTCTCTCTCTCTCTCTCTCTCTCTCTCTCTCTCTCGTTAAATCATCACTATTCAGACGGAGTTAGATCCGTAGCAAGAGAAGATGAAATTACGTGTTCAGCAATATTTCTTAAATCCACGGGGCATTGGATGCAATACGTGAATACTGATTCCCCTCCGAAACCCGTTTCTTTTGAACGAAATAAAATTCGAATGTCGACAGGTTTTTCCTTTCCTTTTCTTTTCTCTCACAGGAACGCTGAAAGTGCGACAGACAACCTGAATATTCTCCCCGAAGGAAATTGCAGGGTATACGGATGAAAACAGAGTTGGAAAAGATGGAAAGTCAGCTGATGTACTGAATGTAGGCAGGTTGTTTGTGTATTCCTATACTATACTTAGTCTTTAATGATTAATGACCGACGTTATGATCATTCTGAGGTAAACAATATATTTATATTAACGCACTTAAATTTTCAAACTTAGATGTACCTAATTTCAATAATCAGCGAGAGCCAAAAAATGATCCCAAAAAAGCTTGGAAAAATTTGCGAATGTGTTCATGTTTTTCCAAGGACACAATAGGCTATTATTTTTCATTCGAACTAAATGAAAAGAAAATTATGTCCTAATTCGGTAACCACTGATTTCAAACTTGTTCCAAAGCGTATTAAACTTCTTACAGAAGTAGACACTAAAAATATACAAATACTACATGCCTACAGGGGGCGGATCCTGAGAAAAAACAAAATATTAGCCTCTTCATAAACTTCAACTCATCAGCAGCACATCGAACACCCTACACCCAATGTTCCAATCACCAATGTCTTGCGCACTCTAGCGCTTCCGGCAAATGAAGCACTTCCCTTCCAATACCTCATCGAAGCCATCTGTCTAGTGCTCTCTGGGTCTCCTCTCCTCCTTCCTTCGAACACTTACTGTACATATTATAAGTTCTTTCACCAACTCATCCTAAATTATCCTAAATTCTTATCGCACGAGTTATTCTTTTACCTATACTAACCTATTCAGTACCATTTCAGTTTTTATTACGCTACATAAACTATTCATGGTTCAACTATCCCTTCGTATGGTTCAGCCTTGGTTTCCAAGGTTCCTGATAGTTTACATAATGCTGTGGAAGTTTCCTGTGCAGGGATTCATCCACGATTCAGCAGTTATAACACTCACACGTATATATATACACATACGTACACACACACACATATATATACATACATACATACATACATACACACACACACACACACACATATATATATATACATGTATATATATATATATATATATATATATATATATATATATATATATATATATATATATATATATATATATATATATATTCACGTATTTCCATTCCTCTCTCTTAGCCAGCAAAAATAATTTGAATTTCTAATTAAAAGCAATTCTCATTTGAATGCTAGACCAGCCAACATGACGGGAAAAGTAGGGTAGCACTTGTTTTGAACTAAGAACGCATCCTTCTCCACGTGCCGGTAGATAGGAACTTAACCTCTAAGTACTTAATCATAAGACCCAATTTTCTCCACTCTTTTGCTGGCTGGATGACTTTTGCAGATTGGCCGAGGCCTACACTCTGAAGCAAAACAATCTGGAAGGAGCGCTCTGGTTTCTCACATCCACGCACTCTGCGCACAACCAGCAACCTGTACACACGGGCGTCTTTCCATCTTCCACTGGTGACGACTAACCACGCTGACCGGCCAAGCCCTTACACGTTAAGTGCAAAGCATCTACAGGCCCCAGGAGTTCAACCATGCCCTGCTCAGTTGAATCCCCACCTTGTGAATCAAATCCTTAAAGAATACTGCCATCTCTGAAACCAAGGAAGTCTGGATAGCATTTCCCCAGCTGCACACAAGGCCAATTACGGAAATTATTACTAGCCTTATCACGCTTTCCAATTTGAGACGTGCCATTCACATCACCGTAATTTTCATTTTCATTAAGTTTGATTGCCTGCTGGATCCTCAGTTCCAGCCTCATTTGATTGCTTCAAGTGTAAATAAATTCATTGTAATGTAACCATTGACTCATTCCAATGGCGACCTTCTATTCTTTTATCAAATTGGTACATATGGTAAGTTCTTCACTTTAACCTTTATTTTGTTTACAGCTTGGTGTTCTCTTTTGGCCCCTCTGGCAGTAAACACTCAGAAAAACCCCCTTGCAGTCTTCCAAAGAGACACGATCTGTAAAAATTTATATATACTGCTTTTCTACGTTAAATTTCCATACGACCCATCAAAGCGTTTAAATACGTAATTCTTTCAGAATACACACGGCTTAACACGGAGCAATCACATGCTATATTCAAAAGTACAGTAAACAATAACAAACTATTCTTAATTACCGAATACAAAGGAAATCACATCAGAAGCACTAGATTGATTGGTGCAATCATTGTGGCAAGTGAAAAATAATTATGCAGTGGATGCCAAATCATTTTGTGTTTAATGTAAGGGCTATTGCCTTTCAAGGGAAAACTTCAGTGAAATAAACACAAATTGCTAGACAAAGTTATAATGCTTTACTGCAAAGCCTGTCGTGCACGGTTATCCATATTGGCAAAAAGAACTTTTAGAAACTAAGCATATCGTCCCTAGTTTGACGAAATGGTGGAAATAATTTTTCCCCCATTCTGAGAAAAAGGGCTTAAAAATTTTGATGATATAGAGAGCTTCTAATTAGCTCATCTTTTGATGAAATTTGGTTTGAAAATGTGACAACACAGACAGCTGAAGTTTGGCCGGAAAACTCAAAAAGTAAAGACTAAATTATTCTGTTGATACAAAGCTTTAATGGAGAGAAAACAAAAAATGTTAGGAGGCGACAACAGCAATACTTTTTAATCTATAAGTCTGATAATCTAAAGGTAAACTCATTACACAGTTATTGCAAAATTATGGTAAGAAAAATAACTTTACGCCATTCAGCCTCAGAGCATAAGTTTTGTTAATGAATGTTGATCAGGAAACAGTTTCAGTCAAATCTAAGTGAACTAAATAAAATCGAAGAGATATTTTATTTTCAGCCAACTGATTATTACAAGATATTTCAACAAAGAGTTTAGAATGCAGGGGGAAACTCGAGGAGAGCACTAACAAAACCTATCTTGGCATTGCTCCAGGGTCCTCAGGGTTGCTCCCTAGGCCAAGGTCATGTATTTTACATTCTCCCAATTCCTATACGGCTATATTAGGTTTCGCCAGAGGATGCAAAAATAGTGTATGGCAGGTTGTCCATCTCATTCTTGAATATCAACTAAAATAACAACTTTAAATTAAAAGATATTTTCAGTGTTTTGCACGACAACAGAACCTATGTAAACCTAACAAATATTGAATTTTTCAATGAATTTTTCAATGAACAACTCAGACTGTTCAAGAACAGCCACTGTTATTCTGTAACGATTATTTCCTTAGCAAATTTCAAAGGAAAACTATTTTTTTGTGAAGTGATGCAGGAAGTAATTGGGAGCATTTCTGTATATTTTTACTGGTTACAATGATAATAATTCTTCGACGTCCACAATTACTACAGCAATAATGCAGCAGTTGTCATGCACGATGAGGATACCTGGCCATCGAACAAGCAAAAATGCTTATTGCTTCCGATCGCAGCTGGCTACAGCTTCTTTTTTTTTGAGTCGGGTAATATATTCAAATCTTTACTCTCACGGGGATCGCTCGTTTCAGATCAATACGTATTCTACAAAAATGAAAGAAAAAGTCCGATACGTTTTATTTTTTCGTATGCCAAGTAAAACTAGCTTTCTCAGGTTACGCAGGCGCGACATAATGAGTCGTAATTCTGACAGCACAACCTACATCACTCTCTGAATCCAGAATATAACAGTTCTAATTCGACCGGTTCACCAAATATTAATCTTTTCTGAATACACTTCTGATAAACGCTCCATTTTTCAGATATGGGAAACACGTTTTACGATACAGACTGAAACAGGGGGTCTACGCCTAAAATTTCTGTGTGGGAGAAAGAAATATCGTGCAGTTAAAAAATCCGCAAAAGTCACAAATTATAAAATAACTTATGGAGGAATAACTCATAAAATAACAAGAAAAGTCCAGTAACAAAATAGATTCAAACAGTGACAAACATACAATTAATTTAACTATAGCCAAATGAACAAAGAATGCATAAAACATTGGAGAAACTAAAGAAATAATTCTATTAAATAGAAATATAGCCCAAAAATTACACCAAAAATCTAATAATGCAAGCTGTAGAATATCATATCCAGGCAAAAGGGGGCCACATATAAATGCATTATAAAAGTCTGCATTGTCAATAGAAAATATAAGAGAATACACTTTTACTTAATTTTGGAACCAAGGGACTTACGTCCGGTTAGGTAACGAAATTATCAGTCATTAACACATGAAATATTGATTTCGATCTATTCATACATACATACACATACTTGTGTGAATAGCGAATCTATGGAACCACCAAAAGAAAATGCCAATGGACGAACAATGAGGACCCTGACAAATCTAATTTGGGACAGGTCCGCCCTTCGCGCTTTGGTCATTACAAAATTAGCTTAGTAATGAAGCATTGTCTTAGTTAAAATGTTTATCAGATTTTCAATAGCTTTTCCTCCACTATGAATGAGTCGTTGATAGAGAACTTGTCTGTTGTCGGATATACCAACAGTTATAAGAACGTGTTAATTATCATGCCGAGTAAGACATTCATAGACGTTTACTTAATTTTGCTGAAGTAGCACCTGTTTCATAAGTGGTATTTTATCCGACATACAAATTTGATCACCATATTCTTTTTAATCTTGAATTTCAAGTCAATGGCCTCTGTGGGCTTGTTCCATATGAATAGGTTTCATTTTCTGTAATAATAATAATAATAATAATAATAATAATAATAATAATAATAATAATAATAATAATAATAATAATAATAATAACTGACTACTGAAATAATAATTAACAGGTATGATCTCGTTATACTAACTTTCTCCACGGAAAACTACTAAATTGACAAAAATCTCCAGTCTTTTAAACTATAAGGCAATCCCTTGAAGAAATTAATTCAATTTTTGTGCGAGGACACATTACTTAAACAATCAGATAAAATGAATAAATCTTTCAGAAAGGTGATAAAAATACTTGAGCACCGAGTCTTTGTTCACTCAAAAACAAATTGAGGCGATGTAAATTTTTTTTTTTTATTCGTTACCTCCTACAAATTTCATAACAGAAGCACACTGAGTGGTCTTAACACCTTGCAAATTGTTTTCAAAAACCCCTGTTCCGGGAAGACGACGTGCAATTTTGAATAAGACAGTTTAAAAAGTAATTTTTTCGGTGTTGTTTTTCATGCGTAAAAGTCTTTTGTTAATCTTGGCGACAGCTCTAATTATGCTGATTATTGTCACCAAAGAGAAGATGAGTAATCACTGAAATGCCTGTAAAATTATGACCACGGTGTTGAATTGCGTTCACTGGTTTGACACTGACTATTCGTTAATAATGTTTACTGACGACGATAATAGTTCTAAATATCATTGATGGGTTGGATTTATAATTTTCAATAAACTGGAAAGCTGAAAAAAATTCAATAAAAGACATTCTTTTGATATCCACTCATACTCATCACGTGTGACAACGCCTCGAGAATCCCTCCGTAAAGACCCCAAGAATGATCGATATACCCTTCAGAGAACAAACAACACTGCCTTTCAGAGAGGCATCATTTCGATTGCCCTCTTTCATCCAACGCCAACACAACTCTCGGCGATATCTGACACGCCCACCTGAACGGGGCGAAGACACACTGGGAAGGTGATAGTCATTAGACAATTTTTTCTATCCTCAGACGATAACACCTTCACACCTAAGTTCCTTGCTTACTGAAGAGTGCCATCTCTTTATATTCCATTCACCTATATCTTTTTCATTCTGCAAGTTACTAAATTGAGGTTTTTGTTTCTTTTCTCGAGATATTCAACAATGCGTGGGATCTAATTCGGAAGTTTCGGTCATTACTGATCTGTGTGTGAGTATGTCTCTTATTCTATACCGAAGACAAACCGTGTACTGTAATTCTAACCTGGATAGTTAGGCTCTTTCCTAGATAGTGACTCCCAAGGGTTTTAACCCGGTTTGTATCCACCTTTGCGGCGTATTTAGTACAAGCCCGTTGGGGATTACCGTAAAAACATAAACAAAAGACTGTAAATATCATAAAGATAATGATCCCCAAGAAATATTAGTCCTAGATAACGACCCCCGAAAATCCTTGGGGGTCACTATCTAGGAAAGATTCGATAGTTATAAACCTCTAGCAGCAAATTTTTCAGCAGAGTCGTGGGTACGTTGTGCAAAGGCACCAGCTCGAGCAAGGCAGTAGGTCAAATGTCAGTGACTTCATTACTCTTTCACTGGAGACTGAGGGGGACAAATTTTGAGAAGGTAAGCGTGTTTATTAAAGAATGTGCCCAGACGGGTGCCACAAAGTTACAAAGGAAACCTTTATGAGGATAATGCACATTGAGTTGATGACAAATTGACTCTAAAAAAGACTGAACTGTAAAGATATAAGACACCAATTTACTGCATATCTGCGCACAACAAAGGACCAGATGATAATGATAATAATGATGATGATAAGGTACTCAGGACACTTAAGAATACTGATGTTACATCATCATCGCCCAAAATCCTGTGGTTTCATTCCAACTATGATTTCCAGTAAGGTGAAAATGGTATAATTCTGTAGTTTTGTAGTGCTACACAAGCCATTATGCATACCAACTTCAGAGGTATACAAGTGAAGAAGTCCAAGATTAACCCTTCCCTGATCAATATCCAGAGCACCATCAAACTATAACTAATCAGTCTTTTCAGACATAAGGAATATTCACTGATACACTTCAAGCTGTCCCACTAAGAGACCAACAAAGGTTCCATTCTTCAAATAAAAAAAACTACACATCAGTAGTTATATGTTGTAAAAATGATTATAAAGAATGTAAATGGAAAACACAATCATTCCCTCTGCTAGCGAATTTACAAGATTTATCTTATGCTCTGCCATTTGGAGTAGTTAGTGTTGCTACTTGTTACCTGTCCTTATTTCTCGTAGAGATCCTTACGGCTCTGCTCTTTATCGTGACCTTTTACTTTCCTGTAACGATATGCCCAATCAGGCACCATTTTTTGACATGTATAGTCACCAAACATGGGCAAATCTATTTCATATGCAGTAAAATGTTCAGGAAGATACTTTTAAAAGGTTGGGTATTTTGCTATTAAGGAGTTTGCCAAGTTGTACGGTAGAGTTGCCACCTACAATCTCCCTCTGAGTGCATTTATGATTTCCATAAAGAATATCATTCTTGTCCAGGTTGAAGCACAAACCTTATGATAAAAAACAGTTGCATTATACCTCTCATAGATTCCCCTTTGCAGGAACGCGTCTAGATTTGTCTTTTAAACACGAAATACCTAAAACAATGCAATCGAAGGCTGTCAGCACGTCTTTGCCTTTCCGTAATTCATGAAGCAATTGATAGGCTGGATATTTTATGTGACAATGAAAAATGTGAACTGTAGAAGCATCAGATTTCTCAGCTTATTTCTTGTCTACATCGCTAAATATTTTCGGTGCTCGTTTTTCGCTGTTTCTGACCCCCATGATTTAAGTTTATTGTACAATTGGAAAAACATTTACATATTCGACAGTCTCTGTTTCTTCTCCTCTTAAAAAAGCACTAGACTCTCTCTCTCTCTCTCTCTCAGAACTCCTCCCGATCTAACCCTGTGCGGTAAAAATCATGAAGCAATTAAAGCTGAAAACATAAGATTCCACTGCGTAGCCACAACAACATCAATTTGGACTTTCTTTCAATCTATTTCTCAGCTCCTAAAGACTGCCCTCACAGAAAAAACGACTTCCTTTGAGTCCATTTTTCGCTTCCTCGAACAATGACTCAACAATTCACCCTAATTACGTTTTATTTTTGGTGTCCCTTTTCACAAGTGTTCCATGTTTTGCCAAACAGCTTCATGTTTCTATTACAAAAGGAAAGGGGGTCGAGTTGAATTCCCGACAACAAGGAGCTTGTAAATCTAACCGAGGCACCGGCAGTTTTAAACGCTGGCAAAAGATGGAGGAAGATGCCATAGATTACGATGGGTCCATAATGGAAGGCACGACAAAAGGGACACTTATGGAGGAAAAACCGGGATTCGTCATTACCATAAATCACCTCTTGTTTTGCCTGTTACTTCTCTTGACATTGTTGCTGTTTTCTTCTTGATATATCAGAGCCATAAATTCCACAATGAAAGAAAAAGGAAAAACTATAAGTTAATTATACTGATCAGGGGGAGCATCTACGAAAAAGGCATGATGTTTCCCTTTCGAACCAAGTATGGTATGGTGCAGTTTGCTGTTGCACTCAATACTGAATCATTAAATTGAATTTTTCTGTATTATACAATACAATTATCCACTTTAAAAAAAAATTAAGTTCTAGAAGACGTCGACAGACACAGTAAAAATATAAAGAAAAACAGTCAGTGTCCATCTCGGCATTAAGCTCGCACCACAGAAGTGTTAGCAAACAACTAGAAAGCTTTCAAAAGCTATGGCCTAGCCATAAAATACAAAACACAAACACACAAAGAGAGAGAGAGAGAGAGAGAGAGAGAGAGAGAGAGAGAGAGAGAGAGAGAGAGAGAGAGAGAGAGAGAGAGAGAGAGAAATAGTAAATAAGCCAAATAATTAAAGAGCACCTTTCTCATAGTTCATGTAGCTTTGACAGGATAAAAGGAAACTTGAGTGCTATTATCCTTTGGAAGGAATCAGAGCCAGCCGAGAGCCTCGGCAAGCCTCTTAAAAATGCAAGTCTTGTCAACTCTTGATGACGGAGGAGAGAGAAGGAAAACAGGATGCCGAGAGTCAATGAAAATTTCAAACGGGGATCAATATACCCACGAAGCATCGTTACCAGATCCTGAGAAAATTATCCAAGTTCATCTTTACCAGAACCTGTAGTGAAAAATACTGCTGTATTGGACTCCTGCGGTGGTTCAGTCGACAGCAAAACAACAACAACAACAACAACAACAACAATAATAATAATAATAATAATAATAATAATAATAATAATAATAATAATAATAATAATAATAATAATAATTCTGGTTGAGTTTATTTCTCCATTCAATATTCACGCAATTAGGGTTTATTTTTGCAAAAAATTACAATAAATCAAGAGGCAATAAATCAATATATATATATATATATATATAGTGAGTATAAATCAAGATATAATATATATATATATATATATATATATATATATATATATATATATATATATATATATATATATATATATATATATATATATATAAATAGGCAATATATATATATATATATATATATATATATATATATATATATATATATATATATTATATATGTTGTGTGTGTGTGTGATTATGTGGGTGGGTGGCACTGGGCTTGCATTCGCAAGGTCCACGGTTCGATCCCGGCCTGTCGCCATCATTCAACAAAACTCTGAATAAGTGCTAGTGTCAGCTGGCTGGAAAAGTCGAGGGGTTAGCAACCCCATCCCAGAAGACCAGCGAATCGGAGGGCTAACATGGACACATTCATTTCTTTACCATAAGCTGTCTTTAGTTTACGAAGGGTTGGCGCCAGTGTTTGCCTTCCAAGTCTCTGGAAGTCTTATGGGATGAGGTGGCTAGCCCCTTCTTCCTTTTAACTCTTCCTTCGGCCACCATAACCAGTCTAACTACCAGGTACTTAATTCAGGGTTACGCAAACAGAGGCGCAATGGCTTTTCAACAGCGCGTGCCGTACCATCCGCCCGCCAGAATCAACCTCAGGACATCTCGCTTGGTCGGTGGTGCGGATACTATTACTGTACGGATGATAATATATAGAACCATAAAAGTGAAAATTACTAGGAGATTTATGGGAACTGATAGCTGCGAGGGCTATAAAGTGAATGAATTATGACAGGGTAAATTTGTCGCCACCAGCCTCTTAAGACTAAACAGCAGAGGTAAAATTATTTAAACGCTTTTCGACAGATATTTAAAATAAATCACTAACATTTACAAGCTTTTATCGGGAAACAAATGTAATATGGGATTCGGTGAGCAGTTGCTGTGTAATGGAAATAAACTATTACGCTACGCAAAAAAAGGGAAAAAGATGGTTTTGCAATGTCAAAACCTTTCTGTAATCAAACAGTAGCGTTTCATCAAAAACATTTATACAACCGTGGAACAAATCATTCCACCCGTACTTTTGGTCATTCTTAATCTAAATATAGCATAAAAGGATGACGAAAATATAATAACGCCTCGCAGACTCTCATCAGTTCTAACACCAGTTGATAATACATGCATGCACACCTCCGTACATACTATCCTTTCGAGAATTGTAAAAATAAGAATAGGTTATTTTTCCTCAATGATAAGTGATAAACTACATAATATCAAGCCGCGCACCCTTATCACCTTTAAATGAAAACGCAATGCTGCGAGAATCTTAAGTGATACCAGGAGGTAAACTCAATTACTCTTTTTCAGAAGGGTATCTTGGTATCTTCCAACTCCTGCATGCCTTGCAAACGGTGAGAGCTGTGTAGGTGTGATTTGGTACATTATCACTGCATCTTTAGTCGCTTTTTTTCCCCTCTCTTTCAGTTTAGATTCAATCACTTATCTTGCTACGCTTACCTGCATTGCTCTCCTCCGCACCTTCCTCCTGGTTCTGCCCCCCCCACCCCCCGCCTGGTTCTTTCCGGCAGTGCCTCTACTTTCCCTCGCACACCTACAGTGCTTCAGTGCGACATCAATCACACACACACACACACGCTTCGTTCGATTTAAAGGGACTGTACTCTTTCATGTTTTGCATCACAACGTTAAGAACTTATCTGAAGACTAGGAGACAAAAGTGAATTTCGCCGGAGGAGAAGGACGGAAAAGAGGACGGGAAAGACTTGGGAGGAAACGAATCTCTTTCTTTATTATCACTTCAGGGAAAGGAATGACAGCACCATCGGAGACAGTTTCCTTCGCCCGCTCACTTCTGGAGGGGTGAAACTCCTTTAGCCAAGATACACCAATATGGTCCACACTGATACATAACCAACACTGACCTTGAGTTTGTGCCATAACAGAAAGGTATACGCATTACAGCTTGGTACATTTTTCACTCCCAAAACAACCAAACAGCCTCGAAAGAAGAGCGCAACTCCGACAGTGCCTCAAGAAGCTTTTGTAACGGTTATGACAATCGTTACAAGTAAAAATGAAGTATCATTACTTATGGTCAATTTAGTGTTCTCATGCAAAGAAAAAAAATTCCACCATCACATTTAAAATACATTCAAAATCACCAACCAATAAATATCTATTTTAAATTATTTAGTTTGAGAGTCATTAAGACCCATCTCAACCAAATAACTAAAATTCTGAGGTTTGTTATAATTAGGATTGCGTTACACAGTTAGTATTATTTTTCAAATGATAATCGCGTGAACCATCCAAGAGGAAGAGGAATGCAAGTCTTCTTGCTTGCTCGAAAGGGCATTTTATGGGATGATGACTAATTTTATATTTAAAAAGTTATACGACATATTTTCTTCACAAGGACCTCTAACTAGTAACCGGTCAGACTTTTGAAAGAGGTTTGGTGAACAAGGCTGTGTCCACACTGCAGTGAAAATTGCCATAAACACACTTAGACAACTTATCACGCACACACACACACACATCACAAACAGGTTTAGTCAACTACTAACTGGTAGTTTTCACCGGTGTACGATTCTCCAGATTTTGCCAGTTTCGTTCTCTACTGAAGATCGTTGGCTTGTTTTCAGCCTGTTTGTGATAAGCATGCGATAAGATGCCGCCCTATGTTTATGACATCTGTTATTGTCAAGTGGGTACACTCCTTGCTTATTCCTTTGTGCCATCTAAACGCAACCGAACTTAATGTGTAATAAGATTGTAAATGTCATGTAATATTTTTGGCGTAGCATTAAAAACTTAGAGAACACTGACATTATGACTATCTGTGATCTCAAGATCTTGATCCAACTAATTCTGGGTTGATCAAGGGTTTTATCATGCATTTGGGAGTCTAATGGTGTAGTCTTTGGAGTTTTTCAAAAGAAAATTACTAAACAAAAGGTAAACTACTTTCCTTAGCTAACACTGGTCTGATATTCAGAACGCAGGACAATGTAGACTTGAATAGCGAGTCTTGTATTCGTGAGTCAAAGACGGGTATGGTAGCTGCCTAACTGCATATGAAAATTTGTGTGTATATACAGCATGTATATATATATATATATATATATATATATATATATATATATATATATATATATATGAAAGGTACTGTGTCGAGTGCTCGAGACACTTTGGTACCATTCCATTTATCACTTAAAAATTCCCCTTCGGAGATATCCCCGAAGTAGCGTGAATTGGATATTGCGACAACTGTAGCTCAATGATTGTATATAAATCACGTGTGTGATTTAAAAATTTATATATATATATAAATATATACTATATATAGTTATATTTATAAATATATACATATATATATATATATTATATATATATATATATATATATATATATATATATATATATATATATATATATATATATATATATATAATATATATATTATATATAATATAACACACACATATATATATCAGTCTTATTAGCTTTGTTTCCATAATATGCTAATCTGGGAAAGATGATATTTGGTGGCTAAAACTGTAGATATTTTTAGAATTCATCGATTCGCTAATCACCTCCCTAGAGAGAGAGAGAGAGAGAGAGAGAGAGAGAATAATTAATTATTTGAGGCCTCTACAATAAATAAAATTCAGCAGAGCACCACCACCTGGTTGAACAGAGAGGCTGGGAAGGCAAAGCATCCAAGAGTAAAGTGGAAATACAAAAACAAGTAGGATTTAATGTATTCGTGCACTTCATAGATAAAATGTGATTGTATTTAATTGTTGCCTTATGTTAAGGTGCCTGATCCCCTTGACTGGAAAATCTCAAAACTTCTTAATGGTGCACCAGCCTCGAGCAAGCCCCATATCCAAACTTTATGAACGAGAGCTCATTCGAGACAAGAAGTACATACCTAATTAATTTCCCTACCCACTCCCGTAACAATGATGATGTTATATTCTCACATATAGTCAGCGAAGGTTATTAATATTAATATTTCACTTTTATGTGCTGGAAGATAGTAATGACCCATTTAGGCTATCACACACCGGCATAAAATATAGTTGAGATCGACCCTACATTACCTTAATGAAGGAGAGAGAGAGAGAGAGAGAGAGAGAGAGAGAGAGATTTTCTTATTACTTACGAAAACATATGTAGACAACAATGAAGATAGGGTTTAAGACAATATGGACGATAGACAGCAAAAGCACTTTAATAAGCACATAACCTTACAAATGTAATTTAAGGTTAATTCAGCCTTTTTCATTCCATGCCTCCATGCATTCTAGGATACACGACCGTAAGATGAAGGTTCTAAAAAGACACGATTGACTGATAAACACGTGCTTGTAAAATTTTATGTAAGTCCAAGTGCAGGTTGACAGTCCAAAAAGATAATACGTAGCGTTGACTTGTGTATAGTGTGAACTTATGTTGAACAAATGAAACAAAAAATATATATTGACAGTCAAATGCCTAATTTACGTTGTGAGAGATCAGGCACCTCAAGCACATCCGTGGAAGGCAAAGAAATCGAAAAATTTAATAGACTTGAACAAAGATCATTTGGAGACCGTAAACCTCCATCAAGACTAACAATGCACCCTTCCCCAACCAAAAAAAAAAAAAAAAAAATCGTTAACCAGAGCCACATCTCTCCGAAAAAACAAATTACCTGCTGCCATTCACGAGGCCCACTTTTGGTAACGTTTGGTAACGTTTTCATAAACATCCATACAAAGCTTTTGGGTAATACTGCTAACTAGCATACAAGCGCAAGTGCTCTGTTATCTACAAAGGACCAACGCTGTACCGTAATTTCACAGACTGTTGATGCAAGACTGTTCCACTGAGGACAATGATCAGAGCCAAACCGAAAACCCAGGCTTTTTAAAAGTAAATGTCGATGTGAACCCGTGGCTGGTCAAACGTTTAAAGAGACTGAACAATTGCTGAAGATGATTAAACTCTGGGAAAATCTTGATCAAAAAGTAGCAGCCGTGGCAACGTAAGGAAACAAGCACATCTGAAACTCCTGCCCAAAAATTAGGACTGACAGTCTTATGAGGATAAGGAAAACTGCGGGGTTTTAAACGTGCATCCAGCCTGTGGATTATTGGTCTGTGAAAACATCACGATAAATCAATTTTCACTTTCATCTGGCCAAACTACATATAGAGAAGTAACTCAAACGAATCGCAGGGCAACTAAGCAGAAGGTCAAGTGTTTGCAGGACTTGTGGAATTGACAAGCATGAAAATAAAACTTTGATGAAATTCCTTCCTTTCAAATTTGTGGATGGGCAAACATTTCTAGCCTGAAACGAAAGCAAGGCATCCCGGTCTCTTGTCATCTGAACAAATTTATGTAAGGTTTGCATCATTTGAGCTAAATTATGGGGGATCGTACATTTAAATCAACATGCAGAATGTATATATCATATATTATATGAATTATACAAACTTGGCACTTGTAGACACGACTGGCTTTAAACCGGTTGGGAACTATACAAAAGTGATTTCTTAGCTTACGGGAAACACATTGCTCTCATTATCCTGAGCTAATACACATGATCTACAGGATCTTTATGTAAATAACTCAAGCTGGATCGCCTATTCTGAGAAAAGAAGAGGAAAAAATGATACAAAACTAGTATAGAAATTCCTTCTGTAGGAGATGAGACTTGTTCCATAATTTGAAAGTTTTTAAAATGTAAAGAGCAATACAATCTAAGGGCTTGGGCCATCACATTACCATAAGGCCCTTCCCGAAAAACAGTAACGCTGAAGATCCACGGGAGGCTGATCTAATATATTTCACCACTCGGAGTGCCCCGTAGAGAGGTAGTGCCGTCAGTGCATCTCGTGCGGTGCATTGTAGGCAACACTTAAGGTTCTTTGCAGAGTGCCTGGCCTCTAGCTGCAACTCCT
Source organism: Macrobrachium rosenbergii (assembly GCF_040412425.1). Taxonomy (NCBI): domain Eukaryota; kingdom Metazoa; phylum Arthropoda; class Malacostraca; order Decapoda; family Palaemonidae; genus Macrobrachium; species Macrobrachium rosenbergii. The sequence continues at coordinate 25,861,489 of NC_089750.1, forward strand.
TTTGTTTGTTTTACTGTACTTCCTTTCATATTCTCTTTCTTCCATCTTACTTTCCACTCTCTCCTAACAATTAATTCATAGTGCAACTGCGAGGTTTTCCTCCTGTTACACCTTTCAAACCCTTTACTGTCAATAACCGTTTCAGCGCTGAGTGACCTCATAGGTCCCAGTGCTTGGCCTTTGGCCTAAATTCTATATTCAGTTCAATTCAACCACTCGGAGTGGAAGATAACCATACTTCATAATGATGAGGATGGACAAAATAGGCCGAGAGTAGCATCGGCCAACGGCAGCCTGGACCTGAGGAAACTACTGAAGTTAGTAAAAAAAAATATATATATATACAAGGAGTTGGGAGAAAAATGGTCTATGTTTACTTCCACGACTGTCAGACTCCAGAATAGGCTTATAATTCTAAGTATCTCGTAGCGAATGAATTCGTTTTAATTCTAAATCGCAGCATTAAAGAAAAACATCTATACATACACATAAATATATCTACATACATGTATATATACATACATATATATGTATGTATACAATACATATATATATATCTATTTATATATATATATATATATATATATTATATATATATATATATATATATATATATATATATATATATATATATATATATATATATATATATATATATATATATATATATATATATATATATATATATATATATACACACGATAATTTTAGACATCACTTGATGTGATATCTAAAAATATAATTTATCAAATAAACTTACCATTTACAAAGAAACTGATAAAACCATTAACTAGGCAGCATTTCAATAAAATAGTTATCATAATGCGGCAACTGCTATTATTGGAGGCATTAATCACTAATGAGAAAATGCAATCTTAGTCTTGTTACGCCATCAGTCCGTGATGACGAAGAGGCAAAACTTTTCACAGCCGAAAGTTCACATTATTAATAAAGTAAAAAAAATTTAATCGTGATATAAATACAATAAAAATTGACAACATAAAGCTTTTATTGACCTAACAATGTACAAAACCACTTTGCCCCTAACAACGTATCTATAACAATAACAACGGCAACAACATCAAACGCAGTAATTTGCATTCAATGATACTGTTACTGTTAATACTAATAAATACATTTCACTTTGGCAATCAGTTTAATTCAATGCAACAAATACGTCAATAACATTCATTATGAAACGCAGAATTACATCGTTTTGCAAAGCGGAGCAGAGCACACACGGCAGAGCGCGTCATTGTTTGCTCGCGGCTTTAAGGTATAGCCCCATGACCCAGCTCCAAAAATGGGTTAATAAATAAACTCATACATACAAAGGTAAATACACAAACGAGCACAACTACATCAACAAATCGACAGACAAATAAAGGATTAATCAGTAGAGCAAACATGTTCGCCAGAGTTCCCATAGACTCAGTACTGCAAGTGTTCAGATCAAATCTGCCGCATCCAGTGACCTACTTTTGGACATCATGTTTCATGTGTTAACTATATTCATACTTATCGTAATGGTTGATAAACGCACTCTTTTACTATTAATCCGTTCAGGCAAAGCTGAGTTCGTTCTCGTTCCTTGCAATTTACTTCCCTTAAATTGGACCCACTGTCATGAACAAAGTGAAAGGAGGCCAGAAAGAGGATAAAAATTAAAATATAGGTAATAAAAGATCTGGATTTATGAAGAGAAACAAAGTCGTGCAAAAATAAGACATAGGTAAGAGGAAATCAGTAAAAGTAAACAAGATCTGGATTTACGAAGAGAAACAAAATCGTGGGAAATAAGACACAGGTAAGGGAAATCAGTGAAAGTAACAAGATCTGGATTTACGAAGAGAAACAAAATCGTGGGAAATAAGACACAGGTAAGGGGAAATTAGTAAAAGTAAACAAGATCTGGATTTACGAAGAGAAACAAAGTCGTGGGAAATAAGACACAGGTAAGAGGGGAAATCAGTGAAAGTAAACAAGAGAGTGAAATAACAAGATCTGGAGTAAACGAAGAAGAAACAAAGTCATGGGAAATAAGACAGGTAAGGGGAAACCAGTGAAAGTAACAAGATCTGGATTTATGAAGAGAAAAAGTCTTGTGAAATAAGACACAGATAAGGGGAAATTGGTCAAAGTAACTGCAAGAGAAATGTAACAGAAACATTGTAAGGAAGCTAAATGAATGGCAACGAAAACCAAAACAAGAAGAGAAGAAATGGAAAACTAAGTTAGAAGAGAAGTGTAGGTAAACAAAAGCCAAGAACTAAGGGTCGAGGGAAATGAAAATAAAAACGATATCAATATGAGAACATGAAACATGGAAAACTGTAACAGGAGGAGGAAGATGAATAAGACAAAAACTTGGTACATTTCAGAAAATCTGGGAGGCTTTCCGTTCAAATAAGGAAAGTGATACTGGATATGAAAATTTAAAAAAAGGCGACAAGAAATATAAATAATGCTCAGAAATACAAAAGTCGAGGAGGAACAAGAGCAACGAAATGAAAAAAAAAGAAAAGAAAAGATAGACATATGAAAACTAATTGGGGATTCCAAAACCAGTGAAGAAAGGAAATGTTACGAAATTCACAACTCAGGCTTAATGTGGTGTTTAAGGAAATAGCTGAAATCCATACGAGAAACCATAAGCCTGCAAACATCATCAAACAGCTACAAATGACAAGGGATTACTGTTCAACGCTTTTGCTTTCATTACATTTAAAAACCTTTTGTTCATAATTTACATGCTTTATGCCTGACTATTGAAGTTCGTCAAATTTTTTATGTGTATGCTTTTACATACTGTAGATTTTTCTTGCTCGGCAATTACTGACGAGGAGAAAATGTAATTACCGTAACTTTTATTCGACACAGTGATGAAACCAGGACTAATAGAGTACAGGGTTAGACAGTCCCGGTGTTTCTGCGCATGTTTGTGACGTCACTGATATGCACCGTAGAAGAAAACCAGGAAAACAAAGAAATGAAGGGTCACTATGGTAATTGTTTGCCCACACGCATTCTCTCTCTCTCTCTTTCACAACCTTAGGTGAGAGAGGTCCCCGTCAATCTCCAGGTACTGCTGAATTGAAGGATTGATATAATCCTGAATTAAAGGATTTATATAATCCTCCATATGTCTTTTTATTGCGATTTGGATAATGCAGTAGGCCTAACCATGTAAATCCGGACCAGGTGTGTCTTTGTTTCTATTATGATTCCTTACATTCTTTGCTTAACATATGTACACACATACATACATACATACACACACAGAGACATATATATATATATATATATATATATATATATATATATCTATCTATCTATCTATCTATCTATATATATATATATATATATATATATATATATATATATATATATATACACACATATACTTTAATGACAGTTTTAACTATCATCAGCAACCCACATCATTCAACGTAAAAAGGATAAGAAAATTCTGTTCAAATTTTGTGCTATATATTAATCCTGGTCGAATTAATCTTGTGACTGACCAGGTGAAGAGCGCCTTAATCCGGGTTAAGAGAGTTTCTGTGTTTTTCACTCTGGTGAGGTCAAATACTGGTACTGATGACTTTCCTTTACCTGAACCTCAGGCAGATGCAGCCAGACGACGTCATGCGCGAGATTGTACTTGTTTTGGTCAGAAGCGGACTAACCCTGTACTCTATTAATCCTGGATAAAACTAGTGTTTATGGCATTGATCCTTCGTAGATGAATTTTGTGAAAGCTATATTCTGAGCACCTGAAAGTGTTTGTATGTGCGTATTAAGTTTCTTACAAATCGTGATCGCACTTCCACAGATCCTATATTTAACTACTATCTCATATGACCTTTGTTCTTCTATAATTATTGTAACATTCGTCAAGTAACTATTCTCATTACTAAATTTAACATTAACTTAATCTTTCTTCCACAAATAAAATCTCCATTCACTACGTTGTTGTTCTATACTAGTAAATTTTTTTTTACTGTGATAGTCTTCGCCAAATAACGCTTTTCTTTCCATTTTCAGCATTCGCAGCTCTTAAAAGGTCTCGTTAAATGTAAATAGATGCGTATATTTCTCAGATTCTCCATATATAAATGATATGGTTTTAATGGGGGTACAACAGTGACAGCGCGACTTCCTAGCTTTCTCCGCTCTGAGAATGATTGTGATCACGTTCCCTAGACCCATATCACCCCTCGTAATGAATATTCATGTCGAAATCTTTTGGAAGCTTTCTTATGAAAGGGTTTCTAACTTTCTCGTCCCTTATAACCCTTCTTTCTAGTTTCTGGCTCTCCCAAGACCTTTCCCATTTCTCTTTCCTTTTCCTTCGTGTTTAATATAAATACTCATGTTCATATTCACAACTCTCTTTGTTTGTACATGAGTGTTTCCATCTGAAAAACTCTCTCGTCTTGTAGTGTACATTCCACGTAGTCAAATTCATCAGCTTTACACCAGTATATGAAATCCTAACCAGTTAGAGTTGATTTAAAAGACAATCTGGAGACCAAATTTTTTGTATGTCAGTCACCCTGCTACCATAGCGTTAAAAATCTCCAATGAGCACCGCAACTTAATTCACATTAAAAGATGCTGAAAGCTTTTTTCAAGTCCTTAAATTACAACATAGCCTACCCACGGATCCGCACATGGAATAAATCAAGTCTCATACGGCAACCGTAATTTCCTCTCGACACATAATATGGTTCCTAGAAAGTATATTCATTTTAGTTTTTTAAAAGGTACTGATGAACATGATATTCAAATTAACTAGAAAAATAGTCATGCTCCTGAAACTTGAAATAAAAAACGAGCCTAACGAGAATGAAAATCTTCCATTCCATTGCCCTCGGCGGTTTCCATCCAAAGAATAATGAGGGTAAACACGATTCGTTATCTTCATCTCCATCTTATGCAAATATTTTTCGTCCCTCAGCCCACTTCACAATGAACCAAGCTGGATTGTTTTATCCAGATTTGTTTTTCAACAATCACTAAATTGGCTGAAACAATCCATCTCACTTAAAATGGTGGTGTCGTATGGGCAGTTTTACTCGGAAATTGATTCATGCAAATAAAAGTACCATACTCTGCTAATAAAACTTAATTGGTAGTGGCTGGAGGGGGTTGCTAGTTAGAGAAGCCATTAACTGAGATTAATCTCGTTGCTTTAAATTATTGGGGTACTATTTTTGGACATATTTAAGCTGTCAGGTCTTTCCTGAACGCTTGTCAACGAGTTGTCACTGCTGAACCATTTAGTTATGCGTAAAATAAATGAAAGGGGCATATGAAATAAGTACCCATAAAACGATCTGTCATAACACTGGTTTATCAAATAATGTTCTGTTCGTTCCCTAATAAAATAAATAATGGTAACACATTACATATTCATCAGCTTTAAACGGTGGATTTCGAAATATCAGTGAACACAATACATAAGAATGAACTGAAATATGAAACGACGGAATTGGTGAGAGAATCTATGTAAACATAAATCGGGAGATGCAAGACAATAATATTCTTGTAAACTTGAAAGATCTGTTCATTTAGGATAAAAACTTATGAATACCACTGGTCATAAAGAAAAGAGATGTGCTAAAAGTCTGTCTTAGACTGCGTTTTCCTTCTGCGTTATGTCAAAAAGAGCAAAGATCGCATTATTAACAGTCGATTCAGAAGGATTTCTTATGTCTAAATTAACCAAGAAAAGAAAAACACTCAACTGGAATTGCTATCCCGAAGAAGTCGGATTTGAAAGGCTTTGCGCAATAATTGGCAAAGACATGGCGAGTAAATAAGAGGATAATATTTCAGTAACCCATGCATGTTACTGAACACATTTTTGTCCCTGAATGCCTAGCAATCTATCCATCTATCTATACAAATCTGAGGTGTGCAGAGTATGCAAAGACTAATTAAATAAACTGACTGTACGAATTTCGAAGAGGAGGAAGTTTCTAAGATCAGATATTTTTATCATGAGGCAACAGTGGGAAAGAGTGCAGTAAAAGATGAAGACCACATGAAAAATACTGCGTAATGTTTGGCTCACAGAAGTGAAGGTCCGTATGAGGTAAAATGAATGTCCAGTGAAAAGTAAGCTCAATAACGACTGAACAAGATCAAAATGGAGAGATGCAGGTGCTTAACAAAAAGGTTTGAAATAAATTTTAATACGATAATGGTGGTTAAGCATGTTGACATAACGGGAGAACAAAGCATAATATAAGGACATTATCAAAACGTGATGGTTCACGAGCCAGGAGTCTAGAGTCAGAAGGCCAAGAGAATATTATACCATTATTCATGATTCAGTGGAAAAGTTAGAAAATAAAACCCGTCACATTTAGGAGCAACAATTAATCCGTGGCGATATTTAAAAAGGATTTTTGGCCAACTTCAGCCATTACGAGCAGGAAACAGGGTGGATTCTCGTGTCTCGAGCAGTGTGTGCATGCGAGTGCGTAAGCATGTATACGCGATGAATACCGTAAAAGAATTTAAAACCTCGGCTAAACAAATGCTCTGACTAACAAAATAATCAGATATGAAGTCTAGTTTAAATGCAACAACTTTCCTTACTGTCAAGAACAGAGACAGACGAGGATAAAATATAAGGTTAAACATTACAGATGATGCGGAAGAGAGAAAAAATGAGAGGTAATTGAAGTTCTTGATGTCAACGAATTTCTTTTAAATGCAAACAATCTATTTGTTACGCGTAAATGGTTCAGTCATTCTTCTTTAAATTTACTGTTGAATTACTTGGTTGCCAAAACTCCATTTTCCATATAATTCACTTTCCTGTTACCAAGGCTGCAAGTAGCGCCTTCACAGAATTACCTCTCTGTACGATATACTGGAAATCATATATTGCTCAACACTTTGTTTTTGGCGGTGGGTGGGATGGTTTGATTCCTATTACAGGTGATTTTCATGTGCTTACTATAACTAGTAGGGATATTTTCTGTTAAATAATAATAAAAAAAAAATGACTTGACAGTCGCCTTGCATAAAACTGTAGTCCTGAAAAACCATTTATTGATTTCTGTAGATACACGCTCATGTGTTTTCTACGCATGCGTCCATTTTGTACTGGATTTCGGGCACGAGTTTTAATGCAAAATGAATGGAGAAGACACTAGGGCTACAACTCAACAAAGGATCTTATATACCGAAAGCCCTTAATATGAAGCAATTATGTAAATGTATATATATATATGTATATATACATATGTATGTATATATATACATACATATATAAATGTGTATAGATATACACGATTATATATATATATATATATATATATATATATATATATATATATATATATATATATATTTATATATATACATTATAATCGTGTATATCTATCTATACATACATACATACATACATATATGAATATATATATATATATATATATATATATATATATATATATTATATATATTATATATATTATTAATTTTCCGCTAACAAGGAATGACTCGAAGAAAATACAAGGCAATGATCACTTCAACCATTCATATTATAATTGCTGAATTGTGGACGAACGCCCTTGTGCAGATTATTTCCACATCAGTTGCAACGTATACCTCCAGTGAAGGCTCATCAGCAGTAGGTCAAAGTCCCCTAAACAAACTGCGCCATTCAACTCTATCTTGCACTCACACTCTCATTTCTTTAAGTTGAGACCTTCCTGTCTAATACCTCTATTATAGCATGGATATATTTATAAATATATATAAATATTTATATAATATTATATATATATATATATATATAAATATAAATATATATATATATATATAAAATATATATATATATATATATATATATATATATATATATATATATATATATATATATATATATATATATATATATATATATATATATATATATATATATATATATATATATATATATATATATATATATATATATATATATATATATATATATATATATATATATATATATATATATATATTAGAGAGAGAGAGAGAGAGAGAGAGAGAGAGAAAGAGATACAAATATAAAGAGAGAAAATACAAATATAAAGCCATATAAAGAACTGCATCAAGAGACAGAGTCGTACGTTCACACCTTTTGAAGACTCATGTATTATACTCTTAAAAACATATACTCACTCAGGTTAGTGTTGTTTTTCTTGAACAAATGATTAGAATTTTCACAAACCGTTTTCTCTTCCATATCAACCTCTCCCTGAATCTTACTCTCAGTATAGGTTAAATTGCTAAACCATAGAACAGTTTTAATGTAAGACTATTTACTATGCATCCAGGATTTTGGAAATGATCTTGTCCTGAGGTGGTATCGACCTGCCATCGTTTGCGTGTTTGTCTTGTGTCTGTCAGTTCCACAGAGTCAACCCTAATCGCTATCAACATTTTGAGACATGAAATGTCCAAGAAAGCTCAAATTGCGTGTCTGTCCATGACTTCGCTCTGAGGTTTGGTGTCATTTTTACATGTTGCAGGCTATTAGCTTTTCATCTGAACAGCTCCTCCAGATTTCAGCTGAACTTGACTATCATTGCATTGTCTCCTTATCTGAGGAAGCTCTCCTGCATTTTTTGAATGAGTGGCATTAAAAGCAGTCTGCTGAAAGACACCTCTGTTCTTGAAGAGAGTATTTTACAGAATATAAGCTGTTTTACAACAGATTCTTGATGTGACAGATCATCAAAGCATTACCAAAAAAAAAACAAAAACAAAACCAATATCCTAAAAAACGTTTCCAATAACATTATGTCTGAAAGCTGTGAATATGTGTTTATGGCCTTCGCATTCCACTTGACTTAATCTGACAAAAGGATACAGACAGATTCTGCTACGACGACTGCCCCGAGAACACAGCAACTACACAGCTTCTGCTACAAATCCCAAGCGTCGATGGAGAACGTGAGTATTATTTGATTGTATCAGATGCAACTGCCGGTTAAACAATTAGAACCGCCAATCACAATGAAACTTCGACACTAGCAGGCGATGAGGCTAGCAACTGTAAAGCGGTAGGGAGACGCATACAGACAGTTATTACAGTCTATACTACAGTATGTCAACAGCTCTCGTCAATAAATGGAAAACAAATACTAACAAGCTAAAAACGAATTCAGTGAAAACATACAACCGATACAACAACAGCAAGAATAATTTCTTGATCGCCGGTGAATTCTTGTAACTACTAGCAAACAAGTAACCTTTTGAAATGGGTTTTCAAATATAAATTACTTTTTTCTGATCTGAAAGAGCAGAATTCCTCTTGGAATCAATGAAAATAACACAAAGAGTAACATCGATTGAATAAAATGTTTCAAAAAGAGTGTCAGACAAAGTGATACCAATTAAATACATGAACCAGTGCTGTTTCCCAGATCAACACTTATTTCAATACTTTATTGGTAAAACTTTTACTATTTATAGAGCAAAACTAATAAACCTCACAAATGAAAAGAATGATTGTTGACTAACCAGAGCAACGTGTTGGATAACGAACGAACAAATAGTCATACACATACATTTATAAAAAACATCAAGCGTGAACACACCCACTAATATATATATATATATATAATATATATATATACTGTATATATATACATATACTGTATATATATACATATACTAGCATTTTTTGCCAAATATATCGTTGTCATATGCACAATGATCTCTTGGTTTCTAAATTTCTTCTCACGCTTCGGATATTCTTGTCATGACAAGGCCCTGAATGACGAAACCCCCATTTCCAATGATGAGATTCCAACTCACATATGCTGGGTTGAAGGATGAGTTTGATCAGCTTAACATCACCCCAACCTAACGTGCACGAGTTCGATCACATGTGATACTGAAGTTTGTTCACTACATGTGTTTATGAGTTAATATCTTTCAGGTTCTTCTGTTCCTAATGAAGGTAGCTGTACATAAGAATTCCATCTGTATGTAACACTGCATAGTTTTTTCTTTTTATAGAAACCTCTATAAAAAAATCTCTCCTACAGAACGTTGTTCCAAGAAATCCACCGAGTTAGGCATCTCATTAAACTCTTGTTGTTTTGGTCATTTTGTTAGTGAACCTTTCCCGTAAGGGGTTACCTCTTACACTGCCTTGAATGGCACCAGATGGTCATAAGGTTCTGTGCAACGTCCCTTCGGCCCAGCTGCATTGCTTCCTGCCTTTCATTTTTCATAGTTACGTTCCTTGCTTACTTGTCTAACTTCTTTAGCTTTCCTTGGTTTATTTTTTTTAGCAAACACTTGAAAAATGATATGAGCAAACCCAGTGAGAGAAAATATCTCGGTGGTCTCGTTAAATCAGTTCATAATAACAGACACGATCTGTCACTCCATCATACTCTTCCTTCATATATCGTTTCACCCTTTGTCCAGACTCGCAGATTTCTTTCATTTTCTCATAAGAAGTTTTTCTAATTCAACATGCAGTTCTCAGGCAATTTATTTTTATCAACTTAGATTTTACGCCATTCAAGTGTTTTCTAAAACCATTTTTCATTTCTATTAAGACTATCCCGCCAAAGCCACTTCATATGGTAAAACTTCCGGCTGGCATTACAACCCCTCCGCTGCGTTCCACGAACGAAAAAGCTTGTGTCTCCTTTACCACCCTATAAATATTATAAGAAAACACTCTCTCTTGAAGTGTAATTTTATCATTTTAACTGTAAACGGGGAGAGAGAGAGAGAGAGAGAGAGAGAGAGAGAGAGAGAGAGAGAGAGAGAGAGAGAGAGAGAGAGAGAGAGAGAGCTCGTCAAGCCCATAATGACATCAAAGCTACTGCAAGGTGATGAAAATATTCATAGAGGAATACTGTACCAACGATGGACTGCAAAATTGTCTTTGCATGAACAACAGATTACATAATTTCTTAACAAAATATAAAAGTACAGAAAAATACATCGAATAATAACTGAAAATCGTCCCTCTAAGCAGAACAACAGAAAAAAATTAAATAACATGGCAATGTGATTCATATGTCATTTTTCCGCCTAGCACCATCTTTAAGAGCAAAATATACAAATTCTCTAGGTAATAAAACTTTGGTTACACATTTCTGAAACAAAAATACGAGGGTATTGCTCTCCTGCAAAACACGATTGTATATATATTACATTCTGCAAAACACATTTATAAAAATAAATACGAGGATATATATATATATATATATATATATATATATATATATACATATATATATATTATATTAAGATGTGTTAAGTCATACGGATGTAGCTCAGTTTTCGAAAGAAGGGAAAAAAGGTTAAACATGAAATTCAAATCATAACAACTCGCAAGATGTAAACCGAAGATTAATGTTCAGATATTCCGGTCTTTCTTTATAACCTATATCAACCAAGTATCTGTTCTAGCTGATCCCAAATTCCATCTTCACTGTTCTTATCCACGTACGTCTTAGTGTGAGTATAATACATATAAAAATACAAAAATAAAGAAAAAGAGAAGGTAAAATAGTCGGAAGAAAACAAAGATGCGATTTTTTTTAATGAGAGGTCTCATCCGTCCTCTAATTCATTTCGGAAACGTGTTAAAACCTCCCCTCTTAATCCTAAAAAAAAAAAAAAAAGAACTCAGGCACTGAGTCCTTAAAAATGAACTAGGTCTGTCTCATACTTTGCAAACATCACCTGCAGCCTATCAACTGCGCATTTGGCTCAAATCTATCCAGCAAAACTAAGGTAGACTAACTGTTAATCAAGTTTTTGAGCAATGCCTCTTCAGGAAAATGAGGGCAGATTCGACATTTGAAAATAGCTCTGCACACCAATTTTCCCCGGGGAAAAATGAATGAAAAAATGAAACCTTTTAGGGGAAGGGGGTCAACCATAACGAAAACTGCAGTTCTTTCCTTTCACTCTCCGTCTTTTTACTGCGAAACTGCGGTCTTTTCCTGGCGCACTGACAGCTACCGTGCAAAAATTCTGATGGCTGAAAGTAATGGTGGATGAAGTAATCTGACGCAATTTGCAATTTCATTACTCCAACCTGAATAATTCATGGTAGAGATATTAACATATGTGGCTGGATTTTGCATAAACATCTTTACATATTATGAAAGGGAAATTTTAAAAAAGTAAAAGGCTAAAGAATAAAAAGTTGAATATCAAAAGCGTATTATAATTGACTGTCAAGGTTGGCGCAGTGCGGCAACCTCTCTCTCTCTCTCTCTCTCTCTCTCTCTCTCTCTCTCTCTCTCTCTCTCTCTCTCTCTCGTGATAAAGCCCGGCGTTAGCTCCTCAACATTTATGGAGCATCCGTATTAATCACCGCCAAACGAAGTTAAGTTTAACATCAGAAGATTTCTCCAGCGTACACTTCTGACACTTAAAGAAAACTTGGTAGTTTTTTCTCGAAATTGGAAAAGTGAGTATACAAGGAGGGATGGATTTGACTCCTAGGCGTCACGTCTAGATAGATTACAGGATCTGGGAACAAACGCATTCAATGACAACTCTTTAAATCCGACATTTTAACAAGAGTCCGAGGAAACTGCTCATGTCAGTACAGGTTTCCCTTGGAAACTGGGTTGGAATGGATGGGGATGGTGGGTGGGGGGTGGAGACACAGTAAATCGAGATGCAAAAACTGACCAGACTCTCAGGAATAAACAGCCTTAATCACTTTGAAGCTGTGCTGTGGATTATCTGCTATCCCATGCTTCCACAAATAAAATAAATGACTGCCTTTCAAAACCTCATAAATTCAAACCTACGAAAAAGCTGACACGTGTCTGATACGATCCCCTTAAAAGTTCCCAGGACTACCGACACCTCAGGAACTGTCAACAGCAGAAGCAATTTATCTTGGAAAGAAGGAAAAACCAAACAAATCAGAAGGCAAAACAAATTATGGTTATTGATTCCCGCTGAGAGTTGCGAAGCCATGATTCTTACAGCTGTCACCTAACGTCGAAATATTTTCCAGAGTTATATTTGGGTTTGCATTTTATATATACTTGAAAATGAATCATTCCTCTTTTCACTTTAAGGGAGTTGTTAAAAAGTGTAATTTTCGTGAACATTAAGTCTATTCGCAATTTCTATGCATAACAACTGTTTGCTTTATGCTGGTATTTCCTGCATGTAAATTTCAGGGTAAATGATACAAAAACCGTACAATAAGCAGATAACTCAATAACAAACAAGATATAATGAGACAGGAAAAGCAAATACATATAAAGAGGGTAAAATGTTCCAGTATGGCGCTTTCCAAGCGTTTTGAAGACTGGGTTAGTAGGTTTTAAATGCAGCACCAGATAAAAAATTAAGTTTACAAGACTGAACTGCCTACAGTGTATATGATCATGAAAAATATTAAAAATGATGAGTACAGAAATAAAAATACGTCGTGCAGTTTTATTAATGGCAGATATATAACGAAAAGTGCATCAACGAGTGCTGAGGTGGCTTGGCCATTTACACTGTTAGAGAAAGGACTAATAAAATCATTGTAAGCATGGCTTCTCTCGGAAGACACAAGAAAAGGAAGCACAGATAATGGGTTAAGAAATTAAAGATCTCAATACTGAAACTGGGCTAGCTTGTGTGATGGCTCAAAACTTCCAAAATTCTCGTGATTTGAATCGTATGTCCAAGAAAAAGAAAAAAACTAAAAATCACGCATTCATGTTAAAAGTAGGTGACTTCCATGCCAAGGTCTTTGAAAACAACTAGAAACCACACGAACATACTGCAAATCTAAAACTACACACGCACACACATATCTATCGGTCTATCTCTCTCTCTCTCTCTCTCTCTCTCTATATATATATATAATATATATATATATATATATATATATATATCTCTGTAAACTACCTCTCTCTCTCTCTCTCGTTAAATATTTTCTTTGAGTGTGGTAGTTTGTTTACATTTCACTATAGTTTTATTTTTTCATATTTTTATGTTTGTGTTTTTAATTTTCGTTATATAGCTATATATATATATATATATATATATATATATATATATATATATATATATATATATATATATATACTGTGCATGCTTTAGAGTTTAATTAGTCTTGATTAGGCGGAGTTTTCTTTTACTCCAATTGTTCAGACGAAAAAAAAAGTTATCTTTCCCACTTTTTTCTTTTCTCCAGGAATCGACGTGTTAAAAGCACGTGTTAAAAGCAGTGTCTCGTTATATTTCCGTTTAAGTCAAATAAAAGAGAAGAGCACATGATTTTTTGCATCGCTCTCCATTCAACCCCAACTCATTTAAAAAATCTAGTGTTTCTTATCAGATGCCAGTTTAAAAAAAATAAAAATGACTTGGAAGGCTGACCTTAACTCGAGTGCCAATTCACCTGTCATTGATGGTACGTGACTAAAATCCAATCATTGGATCTCGATAAAGTTCACGGAGGAAATACCCTATTCAGGACTGCATTCCCTCAGTGCAATTGAGAACTGAGAATTACTGAACTGATAAAATCAATGAGACTTGGCAAAGAAGAAAATGTGCAAATGAAAAATTACCCATAAAGGAACAGTTTAAAATACATCATTCATAACATGAACAACGCCGAACCTTGGAGAGAGAGAGAGAGAGAGAGAGAGAGAGAGAGAGAGAGAGAGAGAGAGAGAGAGAGAGAGGTAAAGCGGAACTGTATGAAGAAAGAAGGAGAGAGAGGAGAGGAGAGGAGAGGAGAGGAGGATGTCTGGAAACGAGGAGGGAATTATTCAACGGAAACGTTCAGCCGACGAAGAACGAATCCACGAACAGTTCACTAAATGCTCTCGTCTGTAATGCAAATCCAAGAAGACAAACATTTCGTGTTTACACTTATAATGCAAAGACCTGAATCGTTCTGTAAACGTATTTGACTTGGAGGAAAATTCTACGCACTCGCCGCGTTCCTCACTTCCGCTCGCCTTCGAGGAAGAAGGGGCGAAAGAGGCTTAGCAGGAAGCTTGAGATAAAGGAGAGTGGCAAAAAAAAAAAAAAAAAAAAAAAAACTGGGAGGTGGAGGAAATGGATAAACGCTGGAAAGGAAAGGAAGAGGAATTAAATGAAAAATAGGAATGGAGGGAAAAGGAAATTTGAGGAACGGAGTGGGAAAAATTTGGGTGTAGCGCTTGGAATACGAAGAGGGAGTGGAAAAGCTGAAATGTGTGGAAAGGAAGATAAAGCCTAACTTCGTAAGGGGACGATTAGGGAATAAAAGAACAAAGGGAGATCCGAGGGGTCTATCTGACGCTGAGAAGGGTAAAGGGGATGAGAGACCCAAAGACGTGCTCGTTGGGGCATCATACACCAACTAAGTAAATATAGAAATTAAAAAAAAATAGACTGAAAAAACTTTAATTAAATTTTCTATGATGAAAATGTCACTTAACGCTAATATAAATAATCTTAACACATACCTACACTATATATACACTGGGAATGAAAATAGTAAAATATACAAATAAAACTTAAAAAATAGAATGTAATAAAGTTTGATAACAAAGGCCAGGTTCACCCACAAAATTTAAAGATACCATCAGAACTACAAAGAGCATCTTTTGCCATACCTTGTACAATAGATAATTGGCAGCCTTGCCTAGATTCTCGGGAAAAACGAGTCACGTGGCCCAAGGACCTGGGTATTTAAAATATGCTAGAATCATAAAGAACAAATATCAGAAAATGGTAATTCAAAATTTCAAGGAATGATAAAAGAGGAGAAAAACAGAAAATAAAAGAACGACAATTCACAGAAGGAATCACTTGTTTTTATGGATTCCATGCTTACAAAAATGGCAGTGTTCAGTTGATTCCAAAATATCTCCAACCACCTACTCCGAAGGGACGCTAAAGTTATCGACGCAAAAGTGCGTATTTAAGCCAATAATGATTTCCGCAATTTACTAGGACACAGTCATTTATGATCAACTTATCTTTGTGGTCAAAACAAAAAATGCGTTACGCTAATACACAATCTTATCCTTAGAATCAACAGTTATATTTTCCAAAGAAAACTAAGACATATCCAGTAACACTAATACTCCCACATTTGACTTTCCATTTTATGAACTCCACCCACATCAATTATATTTTTTCTTTTTTGGAGACAAAAACACTGAATGAATACAAAAGAAAATCGCAAAAAAAACTAATAAACTGCAGAGGAAAAATAAGATTAATAAAAGCTGAAGTTAGACCAAAGTCAGCGAGAAGAAATGAGACGAGAACTAAAAGAAAATAAGGGAAGCAGCTCAGAACTTTCCCCATTGTGGTTTTCTGTGCTTTTGGGAAGACGATAAGAGGGTTTTAGGAGCTGAATGAGTTAAAATTTGAGGCCAACTTTTCAGGGATGCAACATCTGCATATGATCAATACATGCAGCAGGCTCAAAAAGGAGGTGAAAAGAATGAAGGATGCGCCCAGTGGGAAAGACAAAAGACTCACAGAAGAAACTGTAAATAACAGCGATTTAAGAGTCAGGGGAAAGAGAAAAGATGAATACTGGGTGGCAACCAGCGAGAGATATTCGGCGTACTTGTGATACTGAAATATGTGACTAGAAAATTATCAACAGGAACGATAAGATAGCTTCAACATTCGGAAATGCATATTGAAATAAAAAAAAAAAAAGTTTACTGAAAAATACATTACTTGAATTTTGCTAAGATGAAATGTCAGCGCTCTACATGAATGGTCTTAAGGTATACACATATTCCGAATAAAAATGAAAAAAGAACTCTCATGAGTATTTAAGGAAGAGTATGGCCAAAATCCGTCTAGATGCATTGCCTTGAAAAAGGTGTATCGTACTAAAAACAGGGTTTTCCTGAAAAAATAAGAGAGAGAGAGAGAGAGAGAGAGAGAGAGAGAGAGAGAGAGAGGAGAGAGGTTGGGGGGTAGGGCTTGAAATGGCCAAGTATTTTATGGAGCCGGGGAAAGAGCTACTAAAAGAAGTGATTGACGAAAGAATGGAGGGCAAGAACATGGAATAATGGAGGCTATGAATGCCACGGATGTGATTAAAGGCAGAAGACTGATCACTGTTCCCCTCCGCAGTGTGTGTGCAGCAGTCCCCGAAGGAACTGATTAGTAATGCTCACTGAAGTACTGAAAATCATAATAAATATGGTCTACGTCAAGATGGTACGTGGTTTTCATTATGGATATAAGTTTTTCCTTTTTTATAAGCATCTCGTGGAAATGACGATTGGATTACACAGTTCAAAAAAATAACGGTATAAAATAATCACAAAAATATGTCATGGACATAAAAGGATGTTCTCGAAACTAAAACATCTCATAAAAAAAGGGCTCGAAGAATTTGAGACGAGAAGATGAAGCACGAAAGAAAGAAAAGGGAAGGAAGTCGTATTACTCGGCTTGGTAGCTGTGGAATCTCCATTTCCTTCCTTGCTTGTAACCAAAGAATCTGAGACAGCTGGGAAACCGTAATTATAATCATGTTTGAAGCTATCCGTCATTGAAATTTCGTTCGAATACAAAAGTTTAAAAGGTAGTGAGAAACTTTCCCTTTTTTTCAGTTTTAAGACACTTAACATCATGGATTCCGCGGTAAGTCTCACACTGAAATCTCTTACTAAATTTGACAACAACTTAAGAAACAAAAACAAGCCACTGAAAATACTTCGAATATTTAATTGCAAAAATAGACGATGAAATGGTAATTCGCTTCTAATCTTACAAGACCTAACTCCCTTCTTAGTTTGGATTCAGTTTTAATTGGGAAGAATCTAACGTGTTCTCAAAATGTAATTAACACTCTAAAATGTTAGCCTTTATTCTCCTTAATTATCTAACAGGTGCCGAATGACCTTTTGGCTAAACTCAAGTCAGCAAGAACGAAATGATGACTTTCAACCATTTGTCTCTATTTAGCAATATTTTTCGCCCACGTGGATACCCATCGTGATAGTAACACAAAATAATTGCAGTCGCCCCTCAGAAACTATGAGGTAAATGATAACACTGTTATCATACTGACATTATAATATTTTGGTCAAATCCTCAAGATATGCAAACGCCTCTAAAACATGGTTTTCACTCAACTGACTTGCCGTAATTCAGAAAGCAACAGACTTTAGCTAATTCACGTGACAGCTCCCTGAAATAATTAAGCCCCTTAACTAATTAGATAAGTCTTTATTAGCTAATTAACTCTCACCAAACACTATCACCTGACTGACATTACATGATTCACACTCCAAAGCTAAGAAGCCCAGTTTCCTTTCTATTCTCCTCGCGATGTTCAGTCACGCTATTCTCTAGAAAATGGTATTAAACCATTTCTGCTATTAAGAATTCATGTGTTGTGTAAAGGCGTAAGTCATCTAACTTTAAAACTACCTTAGTTACATTCAACAAGGCATACCTGGAACACGCCTGCTGTGTCTGGGATGGGTCTTCAACTCTAGATCTTGCTTCAATTGTCTTCCCTTGCAAAGACGAACCAAAATATTTTCCTTATCAATGTCTTTCCAGTGGAAATTACTCACTCTCTCTCTCTCTCTCTCTCTCTCTCTCTCTCTCTCTCTCTCTCTCTCTCTCTCTCTCTCTCTCTCTCACACACACACACATACCCTGGTTAAATGCTATTTCTAGCCTGACTATTGCAAGCTAAGTGGAAGACAAAGAATCCCAGATTTCGAAACAAACTCTTCGCTTCCTAAAGAGCTTTTAATGACTCTGACAAGATCACCAAGACAATGACTGATCTGTACACCAAAAACAGTTTCAGAATAGGGAGGGCAATCCCAGCAAATCACTGATAGGTCGTTTCCCCGGCAACCAGCGGCGCCATCATCTCATAACGAAGTTAGAGCACCTCCCATTTCAGTCATAAATATTTGAAAGCACAATGCCTCGGAAGCGTCACACCACATATCATAAAGCGGCCATCCTCATACAGTGATGCCGGTGCAATTTGCGGTCTCTGGAAATCCAATTAGCTGTTCATCAATCGGTAATCATCACTGGACCAAATGCAATATCAGAGGTTAATTACATATCGAGATTGAACATCCATAACCATATACACACATATAAGACGAACGGGACTATCATAATATGAAATAACCCTTCCCCTGCGATTGCAATGATCACATTTACTCAGGATCTTTTATTTACATGCTCACGAGTGTATGCGCGCGCGGAATCACGACACTCAGTATATAACTATAAACGGATTAGTAAATATACTGGAATATTTTAGTATAAAACCAATACTCACTAAACTACTGATACGTTGGTACAGTGGCTCTAGTCTTTTTCTTCTTGGCTTAATCCTTAGTCGAGGTCGCTGTTGTAATAAGCCTTTTCCATTGTTTTTGTGTCCTTACTTAATCCACATCTCTGTCGCCCATGTCCTTCCCAATACAGACCTTCCACCCCCTTCCACTCCCTACCCCTCGGGTCTAGAGCACCGATTTCCCTCCGACCCCCACCCACCTCAAACGCCAAAACCCCCAGTGGCCGTCGCCGATCCACGAGGCCAAGATTTCTCACACAAGAGGAAACTAAAAAAACCTCGGTATTGGTATCAGCAAGAAAAAAGATGCCAGATAAGTACATTTTTTTTATCCTTCTTACAGAATTTTAACAAAGGATAAAACGGCAGTTCTTTTTCTGGGTCTAAATTTTGTTCCAACTCCATTAAAACTCATTTTCTTTAACTATCTTTTAACTTAAGAAAATTGTGTTCATCTCTGAGAAACTGATAAAGGAGATCCTCTCGGATAACACAAAATGTAGATATTGCAAACCATATTCTAAACTTAGAGGCTATATTAAATAGGGCGTTGAAAGATCTGAAAGATGAGATTAGGAATCTAAAATAAGGCTGTTTATTTGCCTCAGGGTTTGAGCCTGGTTATATGTATATAAAACAGGAAACACTAAAACCCATTATTACCTCATTAAGCGCTTTTATGAAGGAGTTGGTTGTAGGAATGCTCTATTGCTTTCAAACTTCTATTTTACCTTAGGTATGAAGATGATACTGTCCTTGTATTTAAGGAACCTCAACATGTGGATTTATATTTACTGTATATTTTCACTCTCGTCACCCTAATGTTACTTTTACTAGTGAAACAGAACATTATATTTAATGGTAATTTTTGGTTGTTCCGAAATACAGAAGTAAAGGTATGCGGTATTTGAAACATTTGCTTACAGAAAAAGTACATATCCTGGTTTCGGAATAAACTATCTAAGTTGTCATCAAAATTTTATACATTCAATTCAGTATTTACTATGATAAATAGTTTACTATGTCTGTTGAATTTCTAAACGTTTTCATCAAGGCATGGTTTTCCTCCAAAATTATTTTAATGAGAGCTCTTACCCGTCTCTGTCTTTCACAAAATAAAAAAAACAAAAAATTTTTTAATGAGAAATTTTGTAAGGTTCATCAAATTACAGAAGCTATATGGTTCGAAAAAAGTTACAAGAAATACCTCAAAAGTTTTCCTCAAATGAAGCTTCAGTTTGTTTTTACAAATCCATTTAATGCGGGATCAGTTTTGAGGGAGAGACCTGCACTTCCTCCTGACCTTCATTCCAATGTCGTTCACTTATTTAGCTGTTGGCAGTGTGGTCTAGCCAGTTCTCGTTAGCTCAAACACAATTTTGCAACACAGAGAATTCTATTAGAACGAGATTCCCTCTGCCTAAACAACAATTGTCGGCCACAAGCGAGCCCAGTTTAGGAGAAAATTATCCTTTCACTGACCGGGATTTTACAGACTTGACCTGATAATTTCCACGTCTTTGTTCATATATAAGATAGAATCTGGGCTGCATAACTTTTCTGGCATACAATTAACAATTGTACGATTTGTTTCTGTAAAGATACCCACCAAAGCACAGTCTGTGCCTGTATTTGCTAGTTTTAATTCTGAATATCATTTTCGTTTGAATTTTCAATTTAAAGTTTCGTTAACTTTTTAAATCTCTCGTTCCATTTGTATGTTAGAATTTCATATTGTTTTGTTTTCTCAGTTTTGTTATGTAAAACAATTCTTCTTACTGTGTTTTTAATGATTTGCATATTTTTGTTTTAATTCAGCCTAATGATGAGGTTATCTATCTTATAAGCAGCGCAATAATGTTACCTAAGCCTTGGCAATACCATTCATCATCACGTTTAATATAATATTATATATATATATATATATATATATATATATATATATATATAGTATATATATATATATATATATATATATATATATATATATATATATATATATATATATATATATATATATATATATATTCTTCTTCGTTTTTAACGTGCTTTTTTCCCATTTTCTTTATGGGGTAGGCACGATGCCTTCTTTACGAAGGACTTTGATTTGGCGTTGGGGTAGGCCGTAGCCTCGATCGGCTGCCCTGCCTGACATCGCTTAGACCCCGGTAACGATGTGTACGTGTATTGTGCCAATCCCCAGCTCCCTTTCTCCCAAGCAGCGAGGAGAACTGGGCGGGTAGGTCGACAGTTCGAGACGTGTGAGGTGTCTGTTATGTTTTTAGAAGATGTTGGAATGGCTTTGTTTATGTGTGTATTAGTCTGTAACACCCATTTGCTTTTCAGCAAACCTATCCGTTGATTACATACGTAATCTCGGGGTGTCTACACGGATAGCAAAGTGTCCGCCTTCACTGACCAGTCGGCTGCGGATTTGAACCCGCGCCACGGACCTCTACGAAGTCCTAGGCCGCTGCTTTACCGACTGAGCCACCGAGGCTATATATATATATATATATATATATATATATATATATATATATATATATATATATATATATATATATATATATATATATATATATATTCACATCTCATGTTCATATTTATTCCCGATGTTTCGTATTTTCTCATAATTACATTTTCAAGGGCCCTAAAAATGATAAAATAAAACACAATTACCCTAATGCTAAAATACAAAATTCAGACCAAAAACGAATAAAAGAAGCACAAGTGGAGGGTAAGGGAAAAGTAAAAAAAAAAAAACAGAAAATATATCTGTCTACCTATATACTGTATATATATATATATATATATATATATATATATATATATATATATATATATATATATATATATATATATATATATATATATATATATTACCATTCGCGTTTTTCTTTCGTTTTTTTTTTCTCCGAGAGGGCGTGGCGCTACGGGTGTTATTCGTCCGATTTTCCATAACTATGTTTGTGGCAAGGTCCCTGTCATATGGACGTTGAAGGGCCCAAGGGCTGACGGCTAAACTTTACTGGTCAGCTGACTTGTTACTGCCTACGGCACAAATTACAAATTATGTCGCGTTCAATTTTTGTTATTTCTCAGTACTTTGTATTTCCATTGCTTCCGCTGTCATTCACGATAAAAATGTTGTACACCTCCGGAAAATAGGTCAAACAATTTTTTCTATAAAACCCAAACTGTTGTTTCACCAGCTCATGGGATGTAATACAAAAACTGGCAGAGGGCAAGAGCTTATTACAACTTGTAGACAAAAGTTCAGGGCATTTTCAAAGGAAGAACTCTGAGTGGAATAATGTGCAAACATCCTCAGATGATGCATTAACCTTTAGCTTCTGGATATAAACCCACTCATGGGATCAAATCTTCCATTAAACGGATAAGAATGGAGACAAAGCATTAGATCATCTTATCTATAATACCACAGATCCAAAGAGCAGAAAGATGAGAGAACAACAAGAAACGGCTAAATAGTAATAGCGAGGAACTTTCTGAAAACATTTGCCCCCTCCATTCTCTTCCTCACAGATACTCAAGCTGAGCACCGAGAGAGAGAGAGAGAGAGAGAGAGAGAGAGAGAGAGAGAGAGAGAGAGGAGAGAGAGGAGGATGGTGCGAGGAACTTTGACATACACTGTTGAAATTATAAAAGGTTAGCAGAGGTGAAAGGCTGGACTAGTATGCTTAGAACTGGTTCGGCCATGTGCAAGGAATGAAGGATGACAGGTAGGTGAAAAGCGAGTACAATTTTAATGCTTGGAAGAACATAGGAGAGGGAGAACTAGAAATTGTAGGATAGGTGAAGTAAAACGTGAGTGGCGCTGTGTATACGGGGGTTGACTACATACTGGCGAGCTTTTTTGCATGTCTATAAAAAGAATAAATAAAGTTTTTAGCACAGGATTCAGCAGATAAAGTAAGAATGTGGCAGTGATTAATGCCTTGACTTTTCTCAGGAACCATCCCCGTTATGGAAACGGCTTCAGGTTGAAGTACTATATATATGTGTGTGTGTATACATGCACGTATATATATAATATATATATATATATATATATATATATATATATATATATATATATATATATATATATATATATATATATATATGTAATTCTAATATACAATGCCCTCTTAAGACAGTAAAAGTGACCAGTAGATTCTACATATTAATTAGTAATATATATATATCAATTTTATGTTTATATATATAATATAAAAGTAAATATATATATAAATATATAAATATAGGAATATAAAACTATATATATATATTAATATATATATATAATATATATATATATATATATATATATATATATATATATATATATATATATATATATATATATACACATACAGATATATAGTATATATCACGCAGACATCATACAGAACTTCTGAACGATTAATTAGTAACTTGGCGTCCGTCCAATTTTCATGTTTACTTACCTAATATAAAAGTAAATCTAATATAAAAGTAAAGCAAACTAAGGAATCGAAAAGTAATAATTGTTAATGATAAACTTGACTATCAGGCTAACAAGAATACAATCCATATTCGTTTCCCGCTGAAGTCACTCCAAGCCTTTAACAACCTTAGCTGCTAAGGATGACCTCAAATGTTGAAACTGGCCAGTGCTCTCAAAGAGTTACAGACCTCACTGGTTGGTGGCAGATACTTCAGAATAGAATAAAATACAATATAGAATTTAGGCCAAAGGCCAAGTGCTGGGACCTATGAGGCCATTCAGCGCTGCAAGGAAAATTGTCAGTAAAAAGGCTTTACAGGTATAACAGGAGGAAAGCCTCGCAGTTGCACTAGGAAACAATAATTGTTAGAGGGGGTGGAAAGTCAGATGGAAGAAAGAGAATACGAACGAAGGTACAGTAAAAGGAATGAAAGAGGTTGCAGCTAGGGGCCGAAGGGACGCTACACAGACCCTTAAGTAATGCCTACAGTGCACCACGTGAGGTGAACTGACGACACTATCCACCTACGGAGGCAGATACTTCAGTAGTTTTCGCTATCGATACAACTTCCTTAATTCTTCAGTCTGTTTCCCAATCAAGTCTGAGAGAGAGAGAGAGAGAGAGAGAGAGAGAGAGAGAGAGAGAGAGAGAGAGAGAGAATAAAAATTAAAAAAAAAAATAATAAAAGATTACGCTGACCTTACGGCTAACATGACATATTAATATTCTAGCCAATCAAACGCTCAATCGTTTCGGCTCTCGTTCACAGATACCAAAGGTCTATACATCAGTCAAATTTCGCTTTCAGATTTCTCTTTCACTGAAGCTATCTTGATTGTATCGTTGGCAAGCAAAGGGCTAAGGTCTTCATGAACTTCCTCCAAAATATTTATCGATTAAAAAATCTTTTACGTTCATAACTCAGTTTAGTCTTTTATATAATAAGGTTTTAGCTTTTGTATAGACTAATATTTAATCTATATATTATTAATTCAGAATTATGCTTTTTTCATATAATGTATTGAGTACGTTGACCTTGCATCGGGGACAGTTTAGGTTATATGACGACAAACAAACAAGACCTTAGAACGGACTCCATCTCGTTCTGAGACAGTGATCTAATTTTAAAATGTCACTGAGTCCTCAAAAAGAAGACCGTATCTCCTTATATAAAACCTCAAAATTTTAAAGGCAGAAAATCTTAGTCATTTACAAGAAACAATTCTTGTCTAGAGAGGCATTAACTACTAGTGTAGATAAAGTCTCTGGTTAATTAAGTAATTAAGTCCTCAGGAAACAACAACTCATTTGTTTTCCAGTGGATGTGTCCATATAACGATAACTTTCTTGTCATATACCAAGGACCCCTTAAACAACAGAAAATTCACTTTACGTAAAAATGTGTATTACTCCTGGACAAGAAAGCAAATCTGTCGTAATGTTCATGCATAAAAACCTCAATAATTGAAAAATAACGGCGTCTTCAGAAAAAAAAAATTGCACTCTCACAAATCAAAAGACTGGAAACAACCGAAAAGGCAACATTTATTCCTTGTCCTGATTAACTAGCTCAGTTCTCTCTCTCTCTCTCTCTCTCTCTCTCTCTCTCTCTCTCTCTCTCTCTCTCTCTGCTGGTAAATTAAAGATGAAGCCTAACGTCTGTGGGGTTTTTGTCATCCTGACCAACGAAAGCTAATAAACAAATACAAATTGAAAGCACCCAAAAAGCACATATCTAAAAAAAAAAAAAAAAAAAAAAGATGAATCAGCGTCTGGCTTTCATCAAACCCGGCTGGCGAAGACATCAGGAAAACAAGACTGAATATTTGACCATGCAGCCAGACGAATGAATATGAAATTCAAAGTCACAGGAATCCTGGAATATTTGGAAAATCAAAAAGCTTACAATGTAAAGATTAAATCATGAATATTACTGAAATAATAAGTGAATTCTTATGACAGGCTAAACGCTAAGCACGAATACCTTCTCTCATTCTCTGAGTCCAGCTTTTATTTGCATAATTACGATTTGCTGTTCAAATAATTTTTCTTACAAAACCTTTGCATTACTTATATCGTCCTATATTTCTCAGGGTGTTTCTCCCTTTCCCGTGAAGCATTTTTCTTGTCACTGTCTGTCATTCGTGACAGTCTTGCAGTTTTTTTCTATTTCATGTTTCAAGGATCCTCTCTTTTTTAGTTTTCTCTCCTCCTCCCCAAACAAAGATTTGGATACAAACTTAATCCTTCGTTTACTTCTACCTTTTCAGAGACGCTTTTATTTTTAGTTCTTCCATTACCTTTGGCACATATTTATTAGTATTACAAAAACGTTCTGTTACTTACTAACAACCAATTCTTAACCCACCTGTTATTTTTTTGTGCTTTAATTTTATTTTTATTCTTGTTGTTCACATTTGTTTCCAGAGTCTGCTTGAATAATATTTACGGCAAAAACTTCTGCTCGGCTAATAATAAATTTTGTTCCTCTGGCTGGTTGCACTTACTTTTCCATTTCTTCCCTATAAATTCCACATCAATAATTTGTCCTTCAATGTTTTTTATCTTCGAATCTTTTATGTATGTGTAATTTAAATATCTCGAGGGTAAATTTGGTAAGGTCAAATGTGAGAATGAATTTAACATGAGTGACGCCCAGCGTCCGTCTCTCTCTGAGGTTTCAGTTCTACATGAAATTTCAATCTTTTCGTTTTCTACAATGTTTTTCATACATACATACATGTGACTGTATATATATATAGTATATAGATATAATTATATATATATATATATATATATATATATATATATATATATATATATATATATATATATATATATATATATATATATATATATATATATATATAAACATGGGTCTCGTCATATACATACATATATCATAAACATACATATATATATATATATATATATATATATACATATATATATATATATATATATATATATATATATATATATATATATATATATATATATATATATATATATATATGTATGTATTTATGCACAGGTCCTAGTCATACAATTCTTAAGGCACTCGTCTTAAACCCCACAGTGCCTCTTTTGACCTAAACCGTCAGTTTGATATAGGCAAGCAGACGAATGTCATTGGTGGCAACCTGGTTGGCGGGGACATGGGCCTTTCAAATTCATGCCAAAGGTCTTGCTGTGTACCCAAAGGCTACCATCTAACTGAACTAAATCAACTGTAGGATATATATATATATATATATATATATATATATATATATATATATATATATATATATATATATATATATAGTGTGTGTGTGTACAAATTGCAGAGGAGGAACTTACAAGTGGATTGTTAATGTTTATTGTCAAGCCTTGTCAAGCCTATTTAGCTTTTATGTTCCGTTACAATTCACACCTTTGGAGAACATTGTTTGAACTGTATTTTTCCACATTATTCTTTTCCTTATTTCTCTCATTAACAGGAAGTCGGAGAGATGGGAAAGAATCAAATCATCTGGTTCCTCACCGCTGACAAAAATGATGTATATTAACTTTGCGAAGTAACAGCGAATCCTCTTGGTAAGGAAGACACGTCCTCCGAGACAAAGGTTGAAAATTCCGTAGCATAGTTCGTGAAAACACACACAAAAAAAGTCTAAATTGCTAACAGTCGAAGATAAATTTCCTGTTATTATTTCGTCGAAACAGCAAACCTGTACGCCGAAATAAAATAGAATTTGGTTATAATGCAGCGAAACAAGATTTGCCCAGACACTGACGAAGATAACTGACCAACAGCACCAAATCTTAGGTTGAGAGAAAAGGAAAAGTGAAGTATAATTAGAAAAATCCAACTTCTTCTGGAAAAGGTAAAAAGCGTAGTTTCGTGTCTCGACAGGAGAGCCGTGGGGGGTTTCTGAACAAAATCTGTATCCAACAATACCGGGAACTTTCCTTCAGTTTTCTTTTCGAGCTGGGAGAATTTATTTAAAGAGTGCTGGACAAAGAACAATCCTCCTCTTGAAACATAACAGACACACTCGTGTGTGTATATATGTATGCATATATATGTGTATGTATATATATGTGTATATATATATATGTATATATACATACATATACATATAAATACACACACGCACACACGCATATATACATATATAAATGACTAAATATCTAATCCAGCCAAGTGTGAAAAATATTCATGACCCAAAACTGCAATAATGTATATAGAAGATTTTATTTATTTATCTTTTCTCTGGCAAAAAGCTTGCGAATCATTGAAACCTTGTTTCTGTGATGGGTTCCTAAAAAAAAAAGTCCAAATAAATTGTTTTCTTTTGTCTACACAGGTCTCTGTATATCGTTTCTCTTCTTTCCCCAAAATAACTTTTTGTTTTACCTGGAGTTCTTCATTGGAGGGGTGGGTAGAGCTCTCGCCTAGCACGGTGTTGGTTCAGCGTTCTACTCTCTGACCGGCCAATGAAGAATTAGAGGAATTTATTTCTGGTGAAAGTAATTCATTTCTCGTCATAACGTGGTTCGGATTCCACAATAAGCTGTAGGTCCCGTTGCTAGGTAACCAGTTGGTTCTTAGCCACGTAAAATAAATCTAATCCTTCGGGCCAGCCCTAGGAGAGCTGTTAATCAGCTCAGTGGTCTGGTTAAACTAAGATATACTTAACTTTAACCTGTTTATGAAGGAATCCTAAGGTGTATCAATGAACTCAACTGAATACTTTCGTCGTTACAA
>NC_089750.1:25895052-25907552 GCF_040412425.1 Macrobrachium rosenbergii
TACTCCAAGCGAAAGGTTAATTTTTATCCCGTAATGATAATGTTAACGAGAAGCATAAGCAGCACGGGCAGCAAAGTAATTATATTCAAGTCTCTAATAGTAGTACTGTAGTTTAAATATGTATTGATACAAAAAAACTGTACAGTTATTTAGATGCTGTCAAGAATTGTTGGAGTTCTTACTTAAGTATCAATATAGGTTCTAAGAGTAGCACAGACAGGGTTAATTTGGATGAAAAGCTGCAGTAGTAGCGGTAACAATAACTGACTGAGTGCAATTGCTCTAGTAACATTTGTGGTAAAAGCAGGAGAATACTGAAACGAGTATCTACGGTGAAAAACATCCACATCTTACCGAGAAATTTAGCCCCTTTGATATTCACCCCTGGAGCATCATGATTTTCCATGGTACAGCCATTTTCCCAATAAAATGCAAAATGAATATTTCCGAGATAAAAGGACAAGATGTTATTAAAACCAGGCAATATTTATGGGGCGGTGCGCCCATGGCTTTCATATGCCAAAGCCGCCATCCAACCAAGATTCAGAGATCTCTTCGGACTTTGCATTCACCCCCCGCTTTCGCTTGGTATGATAACGTGCAAAGGAACAATGATTAATCATTGAATGATAACCAGAGGTAATTCACTATTCATATTGCCAAGGTTACGTATCGAATATAGGTATGAATGTCACCCTTGCTGTCCTTATCGATTTAAGAGCGCCGTCCTCTCCACCTTTTGATTACAGAATTTCAAACTTTGCCTTCGGGGCTCCTGTAATTATATATATGAAAAAAGACCTGTCAGCTACTCAAGAGGTCAATTTTAATGATTTTTCTTAAGAACCCACAGATTCTTTGGATTTTTATTAACAGTTTTATCACTCTCTTTATCCAAGTGGAATATAAAAACATACACAAAAATATTCTACTTAAGTACCAAGATTGAAAAGAGGGTACATGCAACAACTGCACGAATATTGAAACCATTTGTTTTAATGCGAAGCGATGATGAATTATTTCGGCACCTTTCTTTCTTTCTTTAAATCTTCACGTGCAAACCCTTCTGGACAGTCAACAGACTATAAACCCAAGAGGGCTCCAAAGGGAAATCAGCCTGCAAAGAGACAAGTTATAGGAAAAGATGATAAATAAATAAATATGAGGGAATGGAAAATAAAACCGGTACACCTGTAATTCACGTAACGTCAGCAGAGAGCAGGACTGAATTTGCTCTTCGTTTAAATATTTGAAGATCAGATTACACAACTGCACTAGACAAACATTTTTGTTACAGCCAAGATAAAACTCCAAACAAACTAAGTGGTATTAAACCTGCAGCATCAGCCTGCCTAGTGTTGCAAGCTTTCGTATACTAGCCGCTTTTCAAAGGCTAACGCGTCGCACGACATCAGAAAATCCTATTCATGATAGTGCCAATGTTAACCGGCTTTTTCTTTATCTGTAGACCATGCAAAATACCAGTCTCATATGTCTTGAAAATCAAAGTTTTTTAAGGAAGCTTACAGCCTTAACTCAATGTCACAGAGGTTGCACTTTACACCGCAACAGTGGCAAGTCAGGATTTGAATGATGTTGATTAAAAACAATTTAAAAACCGAAATAAATACAAACTTCAGATCTTTTTTAGTAGACTTAAAACTTGCAGATGATCATTTCTTGATATTGTATATAAGCCAGTCAAGATCCACATGCGCTGTTTCATCATAATAGCTTGGAAATGGAAACAAACATCTGACGGTTTCGAGTTTTAAGGAAATGCTTAGCAATGCCACTGTCATCACGATAGGAAATCAAAATCCTCTGAATTCTGACCCGTTCCAATAACATGAGGTCTGCAGTTCCAAGGAAATTCAAGTCTGGTGAACTCACTGGCATAATACACCAAGTGCTCTCACTGCAACAACACATAAAAATCTGCACATATATTGCCAGCATATCTTGAGAACAGTAAAAGAAAAAAGTTCTACATGTTATAGGTCTCTAGCACTCTAGGCCTGAAGCTTAATGGTTCTGGGGATCACAGTGTTTATGGCACACAGTTTACGAATGTCCTTCCCCTGCTGTCTAAGTGTGATGACTCAGAAACCAATCAATCAGTACCTTAAAATTCTGAGGAGAGATTTAGTACCACAAGGTTCAAATTCTATTTGATTTGGACAATTCCTTGATGTCATTCAATAAATTTAAGATGTTTACACCATTAAGTCGAGGGCAATAATGAGCCTCACTTACTTCTAATCTCTCTCTCTCTCTCTCTCTCTCTCTCTCTCTCTCTCTCTCTCTCTATATATATATATATATATATATATATATATATATATATATATATATATATATATATATATATATATATATGTATATATACATATATATGCACACACATCTCTTTTATCACACAGTTATTTATATACAAAGCAAATTGGAGAAATTCATAAAAAACAATTCATTTATTTCTAAATAAATTCCCCTTCGACGACAATTCTTTCAACGGAGAATCTGAGCGGGAAAACATAATCTAAAAAAAACAGATTTCAATAATCAACATACATACGTCCTGGCAAATGGAAATTATAATATATATATATATGTATATTAAATGTATATGTAGTACCGCCACACTTCAATAACACTCGTAGAATAAGCAAAAAATTAATAAAAAAAATAATAATAAATGATGATAATGATAATAATAACAATAATAATAACATAATTAAAAAACAGTTATGATAATCAACATACATACGTCCTGGCAAAATGGAAAGATATGTACATATACAGATAACCAAGCTTCAATAACCTAGTGCCAAAAATAATAAAAATGATATATTATATATGTACAATAATAATAATGTTATTCAATATATATATATATATACACACACATATATATATATATATATATATATATATATATATATATATATATATATATATATATAGTATATATATACACACACACACACTTAACACATTCTTCGTATTTTTGGATATGCTTGTCATATAATATATATATATATATAGCGCAAGAAATTGAAGGGACTGTGATGTATGGATATATATGTACCATAATAAGTCAACGACACAATGCCCGGGCTTAAGTCCCTTCAATTTCTTCGTGATCTTTTTTGGATATGCTTGTCACGAAGAACGAGAAAAGCCTGTAAGATACAATTACATAAGAAATTGAAGTGACAGTAGATTCTGCATATATGGTCATAAACATATAAATATATGTATGTATATATACACCATAATCATATATAGGAATATATATATATATATATATATATATATATATATATATATATATATATATATACATATACATACATTAATTCATCCATGTACGTACACATACACAATGTAAGTTTAACCTAAGTGATGTGACATGGTCAAACTGTTTGTGTTCATAACATTGCAGCTCAAATTCCTTCCCTAGGTATTGATGAATTCGAAGTGAACATGTGCACATTACGATCTGCAATTTAGCTGTGAACAAATTTAGCAGAAATTACCATATAACAGTAAATATAGAGGGTATATTAAACCACTATTGAACGCCATTAGTCATTAAGTTCATGACCCTAAAATGAAATGGTTAGGACATCCCATGTCAGTTTAGGTTAGTAACAAATCATCACGCGTACAACAGCAATTGAAAGTAATTAAATAAATATTCAGGCCAATTTAGCAATGCAAGGGCAACTAATCCACACTATTACATCAGCTACAACTGCAACAGTGAAACATTCCTGGTGAAAACAGTTATCATTCCATGATAATGTGAGCGCTAAAACTCACTATCATACTGATTACTGTACCTGGTAAGTTCAGTATTAGTGACAGCTCGTAAACTGATGCATTTTCATTACTGATAAATATGAGTAATGATATTACATGTGATTATTCAAATCGACACCGGAAATTTCAGCAATGAAAAAAGAAGAGTTAGCTGTCAAGGAAAGATGCATATATATTTCAGATGGATAAAAAATGAGAGACCTGCTGTTGAAAATTAACAAAAACGTGAAAGAAGCACTTACGAGAGAAGCACACTGAACATGAACCAACTAGTCGACTTCTACACTTATTACTTATTAATACAGTAAACACGAAACATAGAACTTGATTGGGATGTTATATGTTTTGTGTGTGTGTGTGTGTGTGTGAGAGAGAGAGAGAGAGAGAGAGAGAGAAACATCGCTGCCTGGAGGTAATTACGAGGAAATTAGTCACCTGATTAGCCAAACTAAAATTAATGAGATCTTGCCCGACCGATCACTTACAACCAGCGAAGCAGACTCGTGTACCTGCCTTATATGCCCGCGGCTTAAGCATACATCAGTGAGAGAACATAGGCCATTACTGGAGCCCAAAATTCTCGCAGAAAGAACCGGAGCATCATTATCATCATCATCATCATCATCATCATCATCATTCATTCATCATCATCATCATCCCGACTTATTTTTGGAAGCTCTCCTAACAATTTTCACTCGGTCCGTCAGCAATCACTTTTGATTTTTCAGTTATAATTAATATTCCTAATAAACTACTGGTTCAATGTTGTATTTGTTCTCCATAGCTACAGCAGGTAAAACAAAGAACATCAACAACAAAAAAAAAGGAAAAATGAAAACAGATGAAGAATAGATGGATAAAAAAGCATAAAATTAGCTATATTATGGTAATGAGCTATATACTATTACACAGATTTACAGGTAGGAATCCCGTTTGAGGGTCAGGTTAAAGCTAATGATATTATGAGAAAAATCTGACCACATCTAATCAACACAAGATTCTCCACCAACGCAATTCTGAGAGAAAAAAAAAAATTATGTTGATGTTAGTGATTATGCTATTACTCACAAATAAGAACTAGCGTTATGTAACCTAACAAATTATTGGTTAAAAGGGAAGGTAAATTATAAGAAGGTCTAAGAAATACAAATGAAAATATCTGATGGCTTTAAGATACATAGGGGAAAATAGTGGTCATTACAGTTGCATTCACCAAATGATTTAATTTTTTCCTGATATTTATAATTTACGAAATTTAAGGCTATGATTCGCAATGAACATTTTATGTCAAGTACACAAATAAAGATCTTTTTAAACAAGAAGAAAGGAGTAAATCATAAAAGTGAAATCTAACGAAGGTCTTCATGAAACAAACTTTCCCTTTAGCGAATGATGACAAGTAAATAATTGGGAACGGGTCACGCAAACAATTGCAATGGGTCTGCTCAGGGTCTGTTGACTCTTTCAAAGCCGGGAAAGGCCTGATCCACTGACTTAACAAGCTGACGGACCAATAAATAAAATAATCCCTGGTCATTCACACAACGATTACGAGAGCCAATCAACCCATTTCGATACCCTACCTCAAAAGCAAACAGTAGCAATGGGTATTTTGTAGGAGGAGGGCAATAAAATCGTTTTAGAGCACTGCAAGCATTCAGTCAAAGAGCCTTGTCGCAAACACACACACACACACACACACACACACACAAAATAAAATGTCTGATGGTCTGTTCCACACCGGTCAGATGAGTTATGCACTTGGACGGAGCGCAGACGCCCTCGCCTTTTTTTCCTCTTCTTCTCCTCTTTCTACTTGTCTTATCTATCCCATCCCAGATTGAACCATCCTTGCCCGATATGGAACCCGAAACTTCTCCCTTTTAAGGCGGGGGTGGAACAGCCTAGAAAACGACGCCAATGAAGAGAGAGAGAGAGAGAGAGAGAGAGAGAGAGAGAGAGAGAGAGAGAGAGATTTGACCTTATATATAGAATCGTAAAAGAAAAATGTCTTGCCTGAAAACCAAAATATATCAAGTAGCAAGTAAAAATACCGAATAAAAAGAGAGAGAGAGAGAGAGAGAGAGAGAGAGAGAGAGAGAGAGAGAGAGAGAGAGAGAGAAAGAGAGAGAGAGATTTGTACTATATATAGAATCGTAAAAGAAAAATGTCTTGCCTGAAAACCAAAACATATCAAGTAGCAAATAAAAATTCCGAATAAAAGGTAAAGATTAAAAAATATTACTATTTTATCACACAAAGGAGACCTATGGTAACGGTCAGAATTACAGCCACTGATAAAAATGCCCTCTTCATCTGAAGTTAATAGATTATGTGCGTGTTTTGACCATTTATTAAATATATATTTATGAAATATATTTTGCAAGGTGTTCGATGCTTAATAGCTGTATGGATAGAGAGAGGCGAGGATTCAGAGTAAGGAAACTAGATGTAGATGCAAAGAGAATGGAGTGACGCTATTCACTTTGCTAATCTTTGCAGATGATACAGTGCTGATCTGGGATAGCGGGGAGAAATTGCCGAGACTGATGAAAGACTCTGATAATGTTTGCAAGAGGAAAAGCTTCTGGGAGTAAATGTGAGCAAGAGTAAGAATATGAGGGCAAATGGAAATCAGGAAGTTGGAACGATGAATGTTGTTCGGTGAAGCAAAGGAGGTAGCAAGGTGGGTAAAGATTTTCGGGAGGCTTGACCAAAGGCTCTATGGACGCTAAGGTTGGTATATATGAAGGGATTATTGAACCTACTCTCTTGTATGGAAGTGAAGTGGGGACATCAAATGCAAATGAAAGAAAAAAAGGTAGGAGCTGTTGCCTGCGTAGCAAATATGGTAGGAATGTGGCAAATATGAAGAAACTTACACGTGGTAATACGGTTTGCGTAAATGAAAGGAAGGGTCAAAGTGTTTTAAGATAGTTATATAATATGGAAAGGATGGATGTTTACAGGTTGTTGAAAACTGCATAACTCGGAGTGTAAGTGGAAAAGATGAAATTAAGACCTAGAAAGGACAGGATAGAATGTTGAGAAGGCCCTCGATATTTAGGGTCTACCCCAAAGCCAAATCAAAAGTCCTTCAAAAGAAGGCATCGTGCTTACCCCCTACAAAAATGGGAAAGAAGCACGTTAAAAGAAGCAGAAGAAGAAGAAGACAAGGTAGAGGTGAATGGCGTTGACTTGCTACTGCTGACAATTCACTGTAGGTGTATGAACTGACTAATTTTATGAAAATTATCTATATTTATATATATAGGTTCATCCATGATGCAACAGTTAGAGTATAGCGTGAATATGGCTTGACGTAAAAAAAATTATATATAATATATATATATATATATATATATATATATATATATATATATATATATATATATATAAATTGACCCCGCTTCTTTATAAGCACCAGGTTCAGCCAGCCCAGCTGATAGTACCTGGAAATAAGGGCCTGAGATTAAACTACCATCGCCTGCTGCCTTGTAGGTTGACACCTCGTTAGGCAAAGGCTACAGCTACAAACGAAAATTGTGGGCTCACTCAGGAGTACCATATATCATTGGCAACAGGATGGTGGAGTGGGTTAAGTCACTTAATACTTGGTCCTTTCGGTCTCAAGGCTGAACACCGGGTGTGTGACTTATGTTAAAAACCACTATACAACGGCAGGGGTCATTGGCCTTAGTCAGCTAGGAGCTGTGAACTTAAAGAATAGGTACACGACAATGCACTATTTGCTCTTATACTAGGCTAGTCCTATTATTTATTCAGATACTGAATTTCGCTAACATAGTCACGATGTCTACCTAGCTTATCAGTTTTTTGCGATAATGAACCAACCATAATATTATCACATTAAATAAGGAACGAGGAAAATTTTCATGAGGCGGACGACACGTATGATAAAGGACAAAGATAGTAGAAACTGGGTTTTCCAAAAAGATGAATAGTCCTATGCCTTATCACAGCGAGCGGGAGAGGATTATTCCCAATGATTCCCAAAACTTTTCACCAATAAACAACTTGGAGTTGGCTGTGTGAGCCTACAATGTCAGTCTTTCCTCTTAAAAGACTTTGTAACTTCTGCAGGGAGAGCTGGATGGTGGAATCTTGGTCAAACTAAAATAGAGCCGAAGTTCCAAAACATGTCTTTGTCTTATGCAAACTTCGCAACGTCCCAAAATTCCGAAGCACTGGCAATAATCCATCATTGTAATGGGAAGGTTTGCAAAGTTTTGAGCCGATTTTCCTCGAACACGCTTCGTGGCTCCGAAGGCAGCTGTGTGAGCAGCCCCTCATTTACTTTTTCCCTTTTGTCTTTCAATTAATGAAAAGCTAATCATCTATCTCCCTTTTGTTCGGTCGTGATTCATAATTATTATGTGATTTGTTTCTTTTCTGCAACTTATTCATCTCCTATTGCCTTTTATAAGAAAAACACACGTACACACACATACACTACTGTCTACGTATATATATATATATATATATATATATATATATATATATATATATATATATATATATATATATATATATATATATATATATATATATATTTATATCTATCTGTATATATATATATATATATATATATATATATTTATATATATATATATATATATATATATATATATATATATATATATATATATATATATATATGACAGAATCACTAGAGAAGTCATTGGCTAAATACAGTTCTAAAGTTCTAGCTGACATTGCCAGTAGAGATTTCAGCAAGATAAAGAACACGAAAGCAATGAATGGTAGAATTTCACTAAGGACCTTTGCGTCACACAGCGATGGAGGTGATAGTGAAGTGTGTCTGTGTGTGTGTATGAATATATATATACATATATGTATATATATTTATATATATATACATATATATATATATATATATATATATATATATATATATATATATATATATATATATATAGAGAGAGAGAGAGAGAGAGAGAGAGAGAGAGAGAGAGAGAGAGAGAGAGAGAGAGGCCATGCAGCTTATATTCACAATTGAAGTACTGAGACCGTGTATGCTGAGTCTATGAGAGGAAATTGGACAAACTGGCGCAAGCTTCAGAACACTGTGCATAATAATGCGAAGATTGAAATCATAAAAAAACAAGTTAAGAATGCGCCGAAGTTTCTTCGGCGCAATCGAGTTTTCTGTACATCGTATAATCAAGGCTACCGAAAATAGATCTATCTTTTTGTTGTCTCGGTTTAATGCTATATGAGCCGCGACCCATGAAACTTTAACCACGGCCCGGTGGCGGCCTGTCCTATATCGTTGCCAGATGCACGATTATGGCTATCTTTAACCTTAAGTAAAAGAAAAGCTAATGAGGCTAGAGGGCTGCAAATTGGTAAGTTTGATGACTGGAGGGTTGGTGATTAACATACCAGTTTGCAGCCATCTAGCCTCAGTACTTTTTAAGATCTGAAGGCGGACGGACAGACAAAGCCGGCACAATAGTTCTCTTTTACAGAAAACTAACAAGTGAAAAATGCGCCGAAGTTTCTTCAGCGCAATCGAGTTTTGTGTACAGCGTATAATGCTGTATGAAACTCTCAGACACGTCCCATGAAACTCTCAGCCGCGGCCCATGAACTTTAACCACGGCCCGGTAGTGGCATGTGTTGATAGCTCCTATGGTGATTCCAGACGCACGATCATGGCTAACTTTAACCTTAAATAAAAAGAAAAACCACTGAGGCTAGAGGGCTGCTATTTGGTATGTTTGATGTTTGGAGGGTGGATGATCAACATACCAATTTGCAGCCCCCTAACCTTGATAGTTTTTAAGATCTGAGGGCGGACAGAAAAAGTGCGGACGGACAGACAAAATTAACCATCTCAATAGTTCTCTTTCACAGAAAACTAAAATGAAGAAAAGTAGAAATGGAAAGCCGGACTGGGTATGATTTAGTCTTGACAGCACAAAGAAATTGATTAATAAAATGAGGCACATACGATCTTGTATATAAATATAAAAGTGAGTAATGAAAACTTCTAATAAAATGAAAAATAAAAAAAATGACATTCCGCACACACGAGTGTGTCACGAAAACTGACAGTAAAATCAACCGCAATTCCCGGGAAGAAAAAAAGGAAAACCCAGTGGCGCTGCTGGCGGTCACTCGAAGCTGGCGCACTCCAGCTCCAATTAATAAATAAAGCCGGGCGAATTTTCCTCCTTCTCTAACGCCCCACAATAGAGATCCCCGCCTAACCCGCCACGCCCCCTCTCCCAGCAGGCCAATGCGGACCGAGGCTCGGGACAATGCCTCTTTACAGGAGGCAAGTATATAAACCTTCCTACTTTAATCGACCTTTGAATTATAAATGTAAACTCCCTGTTCTCCACCTACGTCCAGGAGTCTCCCTCTTATCTAAACCATAAAGCCTGGCTGGCTTCCTCACTCGCCCTCTTCTGATCACTACAGCTCGCCCTCACTTCCTCCTCTCACTCAACCACAAACTGACATTTCTCCAAAGGAGAGTGGTGCAGGTTAAGGCCGCATTCTCTTTACTAATTCTGTGTTAATGGTGGCATAAGTGTGCATACATGCGCACGTGCGTCTGCGAATGCAAATTCAAGTGATTTTCTGATTCAAAATATGAATCCTGAAGCACTCGCTGTAACACTAGCTGTAACACTGTCACAATGTTCACTACAAATAAAGCCTTCAAGTCTACAGCAAAGACAGCAGACCCTGATAAAGTATGGCCATAGATACTTAATGGAAGGCCAAGTTCCTTCAGGGCAGTAACATATTAGGAATAATTCAGAAAAAAAACAATACTGGAAATAAAAACACAGGGGATTTGAGCTGGGGCCTCAATCAATTTTCTAGAGAAGCTTATGTCCATTTCTTTGCAGAGCCTGTTAAACTGCTTTAGATTTATTTGGTCAGTGCGAACAGGGGGCATCTCCATAAAATATCGTCCTGTATAAACACTTTTTGTTGTTGAATTTAGATTTCTGTAAAAGAAAACTATTGTGCCGGCTTTGTCTGTAAGTCCGCACTTTTCTGTCCACACTTTTTCTTTCCACCCTCAGATCTTAAAAACTACTGAGGTTAGAGGGCTGCAAATTGTTATGTTGAACATCCACCCTCCAATCATCAAACATACCAAATTGCAGCCCTTTAGCCTCAGTAGCTTTTATTTCATTTAAGATTAAAGTTAACCAAAACCGTGCGTCTAGCAACGATGCAGGACAGGCCACCACCGGGCAGTGGTTAGAGCTTCATGGACCGCGGCTCATATAGCATTACACGGAGACCACCGAAAGACATTATTTTCGGTGGCCGTGATCATACGCTATACAGAAAACTCGATTGCGCCCAAGAAACTTCGGCGCATTTTTTACTTGTTTTTTGTAGCTACGAGACATGCACTCGCTAATTAAGTAAAACTGGGTGGTGAAAGACCTTAGAGAAATAATTACAGCAACAGATAAATCTACTGTATAGCTTAAATAGCGTCAGTTATGGAGTTAGTGAGCGGCATGTAATGCTAGCAACACAAGTTGGTAAAAAGTAATATTTCTGGGAAAGTTAAAGTAAGGAAGATAATGTGATGTGTGCAAAAGAAAAAGTTGAGAAAGCAAAATTGATCAAGTACTTCAACCCAAATGATAAAACTACCGTTCAAAGTGTCTAGTCAAGTTTTATAAGAAATTAGTCAAGTTTTATATGAAATTGGTCAAATTTTATATGAAACTAGTCAAGTTTCATATGAAACTAGTCAAGTTTTATATGAAACTAGTCAAGTTTTATATGAAACTAATCAAGTTTTATATGAAATGGGTGAAACCGAACCAGATGAGCATTCGGAGGCACAGATATGTTCTTTTGGCTATTAAAATTAACTTTTATATATATTTTTAGTCTTATATAAAACGCAATGCGTAAACAAGATTTTTAATGTGCAACATGATAAAGCTGGATGCTAGTAATTTACCCCAGTTTTCTAAAATATTTTATTATGCAAAATATATTTTTAGTCTTATTAAACTACAATTAATTATTATTTTTACTAAACAAGATTTTTAATGTGCAACGCGATAAAGCTGGATGCTAGTAATTTATATATAGTTTCCTAAAATATTTATTATACATAAACCTTTTCTAATATATATAAATATATATATATATATATATATATATATATATATATATATATATATATATATATATATATATATATATATATATATAATTCGAAGCTATTAAAACATAACGGAAAGATGTAAAATTTATTTATGATTATCGAGAACTTGTTATATTTCTTTGACTCGTAATATGGTAAGTTTAGTTTCGAGCTAGGAACTTAATTTTAAATCTAATGTTTGAAATTTTAAGCAGCGCTCGTAAGAAAGGAAGTTTAAAAAAATTTATGGACAAACTACCGACATGAAGTCAGCTGAACCAAGGAAATAATATACTTTCTCATAAAATAATGTTGGCAAATAAAAGTACCAGACACAAATTTTTCCACTGTAAAACAATGGTAAAAGGCCCTTCTAATAATATAATGGTTTAATGCTATTTATATCTTCTATAGCGCAATAAATCATAGTAAAAAAAAGATGAACCATTTTTATGATTACCTGTCTATAAACTGCTTATCATATAAATTATCA
>NC_089750.1:25910052-25920052 GCF_040412425.1 Macrobrachium rosenbergii
AAGAAATTAATAAGATGCTTAGAGACAAATAATTAAGTCTTAGAAAGGGGAGAAGTTGTGCAGATCAAGTTTCAAGCGTTCCTATAAAGACATGGTGTAGCAGCACTTGGAATTTAAAAATTCCCTTCTGGTGGCGTTCGTTGATTTAGAGAAGGCATGGGCCAGTTTCCATACATCAATATTATGGAAGGTCTTATCTTGCTATAGTATCCCACATGAACGTGTAAAACTAACAGAAACTGTTCATGAACGAAATAGATGAGATGTAAAGTTAATGTTGATGGAGTCTTGAAAAGTGACTTTGCAGTGGGCTGCCACAGGGGAGTGTAATGAAACCTTTGCTGTTTGGTAATTAAAAAAAATGGATGGAGATGGAGGAGGTGGCTTAAACTTAAGTATTGCCAGAAACTTGGCACTTATAATGTAAAGATGTTGTAGTTTGATCAGAAAAACAGAGAAAACATTTACAAAGCTTGCTCAGTCCAATTGCATCATATATCTAGAGAGATGGGACATGATAAATAAGAAAAACAAATGAAATGAGGACAAAGCACGTACAATGGAATCAAATATTACTAAATGGAAAGAGAATAAAAGAAGTTTAGTTTTTCAAATCCGTAATAATAATGATATCAATTACAGGTCTCTTGAGATGTAATTTTGAAAGAATATATATATATATATAATATATATATATATATATATATATATATATATATATATATATATATATATATATATATATATATATATATATATATATATATATATACACACACACACACACACAAACCGCTCTTGTATAACACTGCAAATATATTAATTTGAAAGTTTATTAGTAGTGACTTGCATGATTATCTTCACCTTAGCAAAAGCAAAAAAGGAAGAATAAGGGCACCTCTGCAATCGTATACCATACAGAATTTTAAAACATTTACTTCGTTCCTTATGTAATAAGAATACTGCTAATCGCAATTTTAATTTATAGCAGTCATATCACATGCTCAACTTGTTGAAATGTTTTTATTTTCTTAAGAAAGGTATGCAGTTTCAGGGCGCAATTATATATGTTCCGAAGTGCTCTTAAATCAATTCTTTCTTGAAGTTTTTGGACAAAACTTATCAATTGTCTGAAACAGTGAAAAGTAGATCAAACAAGCAGGAAATGTCACCCATCACCACAAATCAAAGAAAAGGACGAGGAAAGATCCCAGCAAACCGGATTCCCTACCATCTGAGGCCGCAAGAGATAAAAGCATTAAGGGTTTCGTAATCCCTGTCTCGTTTTATAACAGCTAAATTAGACCAGAATCACACTCAGGAAAAGTTCCTCCTGAAGGCAATGACAACCAGAGAACTCATTTCCTCTGGAATGAATTGCGACGGGAAAGATCTTTCTGATTGGCTGTTCTTCTCACGGCATCGAACGGTTCCAAGAAATCCAATGATTTCCCTTCAAGCAAGAATTAAAACTTTGGGAACCGGGGAGAGAGAGAGAGAGAGAGAGAGAGAGAGAGAGAGAGAGAGAGAGAGAGAGAGAGAGAGAGAGAAAAGTGACGAACTTTCGTATTTATGAATGCAAACTTTAATTACTTGATGGAATCATACAGCTGTTCTGCTGAAAGCTGTTGCACAGGTTATTAACGTCTACTAGTTAAGATAATGACTTCTGTCACTAAAACTTTCCTGTGAACTCTCTAGTGAAAGATGTTCAATATTTTATTCTATCTGCATGTGCCTAATTTCCTCTCTTTGAACCAGTTAATATGACAGTGTTGCAAAGTAAAGGAGAGCTTAAAACAACGTCGATTTTCATTGCTACCGTTATTAATCCTTACTGAATTAAATGAGGGTCTTTATTAATTTCATTTTGGACATGATGCAGGATGGACGCGCTAACTATGGAACATAAATACTGTATATTTTTTGTATCTCCTTCACTGTATTTATGCATGTGCCCATGAGGTTATTTTATACTTTCAGGGTTGACTCTTGAAACGGTTTACAACTTGAAATAAATGAAAGAAAATTAGGAATTACACTTAGAATAAATGAAAGAAAATTAGGAATTACACTTAGAATAAATGAAAGAATATTAGGAATTACACTTAGAATAAATGAATTGCTGATAACTGGCAAAATAAAAAACACAGAAACGTCAATCTATTCCTCAAGTAACCATTGTGATACACTGCAGGTTAATGCCAACAAACCGCACAATTTAGTAACTAAACACGTAGGTTACGTAGGACCTATGAAACTTCGGCACCTTAGGATACTCGGTTCTTTAGGTTTTTATCCCTTGTTCTTTTAGAGCCTGAGCTACCTAATGCTTTAAACTAATAAATAAAAAAAAATTCCCTTAAATATTACTTGCATAATAACTGAATGAATAAATGGATAAATACTTAAATAAATAAATAAATAAATAAATTACTCGACAATTACACAAAACTTCTTATGACCTCATCTAAACGCATAACAAACTACCTCCCGTAAAATACAAAAGCAATGTCATTCAGAATTAACTTGGCATTTTCCTTTTCCGTCTACATTCGAAACATGTTTGAATACAACTCCTACCAACAATGGAAACGACAATGATGAATATTTCTGCAATGCTGAACACTGTCGATCACGAGTCTTCCAAACGCTTCTCCTCATCGATCAGCTCACATCAGAAACTCGGTGATAGAGAAAAATAGGACATTGTTCGCTTTTAAAAATGAACGGTAAATTATCAAGCGCAATGTCTTAAGCGAGAAAGACCGTCAGTGAAT
Organism: Macrobrachium rosenbergii; assembly: GCF_040412425.1. NCBI lineage: Eukaryota > Metazoa > Arthropoda > Malacostraca > Decapoda > Palaemonidae > Macrobrachium > Macrobrachium rosenbergii. The sequence goes on from NC_089750.1 coordinate 25,912,833, forward strand.
CTAATAAACAAGGTTATAATAGACCCACTTTAATAATGGAACATCAAAGATGGCTAAGTATGTATTACATTAGTTTCTCTAAAAAAAAAAAAAAAAAAAAAAAGTTCCCAATGACTTTTATATGGCGAATATTCTGCTTCACGTGGGGTTGCATGTAAGAACTATTTCATAAGGAAAATCTATTAGACGGTAGGATGTCACCCCGCACAGCATGTTTAGAAAGGAAGCTAATATGTACAACCCATATGTGGATAAGGAAAAGTGAGTAGTGTTCGACATCTACCCTAAAATTTATACCGTATTAACAATTTTAGTTAAGCGTACAAAGCATAGGCTGGAAAAACCTCAGTATACATTATTTGCCTTATGCGCCTTCACCTTATGAAAGGACAGAATTACTGTACAGGAATAATACTGTCTCCCTTGAGGAAACCTAACAAGAGCTACCTCAACTTGAGGGGACCTGAGCAGGGAGCACTTGGCAAAATCCTATGCTGGCTGTAGCAGGAATAAAAACAATAAAGATACTAATGAGCTACTGTGTTTCGAATATTTTGGAACGTTACACATTAACCAAATCCCTGACTGTAATTCAGGTCCAGGACCATTACGCTGTGAAATAAAAAAAAATACAGAATTGCTACAATAACAAAGTACAAAATTTCACAGTGTGGGAAGAGTCCTCTGAGATAATCTAATTTTTCTACGTAGTTTTCTCTACTTTGTTCACTTTGTTCAAGTCTACTCGTCATGAATCCGTACACGCTTACACTTACATGTTTATTATCTGCAAAAGCGGCCTTTCCCAATTAACTGCCGCATTAAAAATTTCATACAGTCACTTCTAAAAACCTATTACTTTGTCATTTAATTAGGTCTCAACTTAAGGGGAACATGACTCCTGCAGGGCCATGTGCATATGAAGAGGAATAAGGACTCTTATTCCAGACAGACAAAATAGACTTTTTTTTCCATTTACAGAAATCTTTAGGTTACATGTGACGGAATTTTAAGCTTACTTATCCCATATTATTCAACCAACCGAATGCTATTCAAAGAGTTACAGATATTATCTCCCCATGATCCAATAGTTATATTTGTGGGCCAAGTCAGCAACAGACAAACATACATTATTATTATTATAGTATATAATGTGTGTTCAATATAGTAACAATGTTTCAAACAATTTAAGAAATTTATTCGTTCCTCTTCCAAGAAAACACTACAGTTTTTACATAATGGTCGGTCATCAGCATTTGTAGGTAAAGCATACGCATTAAGAAAAGGGAAATGCGTTCATTCATAAAAACAATGGATAATTTTATACATGGTGCTTTTGCAGCCTGGGACCTGAACTCTGCAAGCCCTCGAGTAACCAGCAAAAATGCATGAGGTTATTAAATTTATTTTTGTCAAACTGACTACTTCCTGAATGAAATAAACCAAAAAAATATTTGCTCTCTCATATTACCATGTTTGCTGGCAAATATTTGGACTAACTTTTTCATATTAGTTTTCCTTGGTCAACGCTAATGCATTCCAGTTACTATAATTGAACTGAAATAATCGCTACAATGAGCTATCAAATTTGGGGGGGAGGGAATGTGGGCTATTTGGTTAATTAAATCTATCGTTGTTTGCATTATGATATTCTTTTTAAAATTTCTTAAACGTGCTACATTACCGATTATATTTTACGACTGTCAAAAAAATGATAATGAAATCGCACGAAAGACGTCTCTATTCACTAGTTTTAAAAACACGAACTTCATGTAACCATCATTTATTATAGTATAACCACCTAGATAACTTATCCTGTTACATTTATTTAAATTTTATTGAAAAGAATTATTAGAGAGAAATATGTATGGACTCTTTCTTGATATAATGACTTTAAATATATATACACACATACACACACACACACACACACACACACACACATATATATATATATATATATATATATATATATATATATATATATATATAGAGAGAGAGAGAGAGAGAGAGAGAGAGAGAGAGAGAGAGAGATAACTTATCCTATTACATTAATTTAAATTTTATTGAAAAGAATTATTAGAGTGAAATATGTATGGACTCTTTCTTGATATAATGACTTTAAATATATATATATATATATATATATATATATATATATATATATATATATAATTTATAATATAATTTAAATATATACACACACACACACATATATATATATATATATATATATATATATATATATATATATATATATAGAGAGAGAGAGAGAGAGAGAGAGAGAGAGAGAGAGAGAGAGAGAGAGAGAGAGAGAGAGAGAGAGAAAGATCCCAAGCCTATGTTTCTGACTCCTCAATCAGATATGTTGTTTTTATCAAACTAAAAAAGGCCAAATTTGTAACAAAAGCTCTTAATCTTACCAGCTTACTTTTCTGAACCAAATTCGTGAGAGGCCAATATGTTATATTTATTCTGCTTTCAAGAAAAACGCGGAAGTCAGAGAGACGAAAGAAAATCGTATTAAACATACGGACCAAAATAAAATCAAAATGCGTTTTATCCAATGTTAACACATTTTGTAATATGAATATTATAGACATTAGGCGTATGTAAAAACGCTGCCATTTACAACTAGATGAATGACTCAAATATCTTTAAATTGAAGATAAAGAGACAAGACTTGGGATTCATTTGCCCTTAAGCGACTCATCCGGTTGTTAGCTGAATAATCAGTGGTAATGATGAAAGGAAGTAATATGCTAAAGAACTCACTGCACAAATGATTAAAGAATGACAGTGTGTTTTAAGTATGCATAAAAGGACAAGCATTAACCTCTTTCAAGGTAAGAATATGGCTAAGAAAAACATTATACAAAGTTAGGCAGATATTCTTTGCAATAAGGAGACCAACAGATAACATCATTTGAAGCTTTATCAAGTCCAAATCTAACTTGAAAAGAGGAAAGGTTATAAATGACTGGGAATACAGAGTCAGGGAAGGAATTTCAAAGCAAACCAAGGAATCCAAGGACTGCAAATCTACACAGGATCTATGGGATATGGGAAGTTCCTCATTGGATGGGTCGATATCGTACTCGGATAGCACTCTCCTAGGCCCGCGTTCGATTCTCCGGCCGGCCAATGAAGAATTAGAGGAATTTATTTCTGGTGATAGAAATTCATTTCTCGGTATAATGTGGTTCGGATTCCACAATAGGCTGTAGGTTCCGTTGTTAGGTAACCAATTGGTTCTTAGCCACGTAAAATAAGTCTAATCCTTCGGGCCAGCCCTAGGAGAGCTGTTCATCAGCTCAGTGGTCTGGTTAAACTAAGGTATACTTAACTTTATGGGATATGGAAGACTGGCGGTTATTACGTGGCTGCCTGAGAAGTAATCTCTTCACCTCCAACATAAGAAGAGCGATTCGAGTTGATGCTTGTCTGGAGCAAAATTAACTATTAATAATGCAGATGTTACTATTAATGGAACAGAAATATAGAAAAGGGACTGTGACCAAAAAATCTCTATCGGTATGTCAGCGTTCCATATGTGAAGATATGATCAGAACAGGATATTAGGAAACAGTGTTCTTGGGCAACTAATGCAATAAGCAAATGGTGTTCGTATTAAACGAGCTAGGTAAGAGATCGTTGAAGAACGTTGCAGATACTAATGAGGTGTCTGAAGCAGGTTCGTACTGAAGTGGCGTGTGTGAAAATGAGCCTTCTGTACACAATCTGGACCCCAACAGCCTGCTGCCAGCTGCCAACTGCCAGGGACTAAAAAGGTAATAATTACTGAAAATGTTGTTACCGAGACGGGTAAAAGTTCATTAATAAGTCTGTGTTGTAGAGAGAGAGAGAGAGAGAGAGAGAGAGAGAGAGAGAGAGAGAGAGAGAGAGAGAGAGAGAGAGAGAGAGAGAGAGAATCTGTATTAGTATCAGAATCTGAACACAGACTTGGACAGTTTTCCTGCAATATGATGATATAGTGTAAGTTCAAATCGCAAAGCGATGCACAGACAACACATCTGAAGCGAAGTCAGTAATTTTATGACTAAATTCAGCAGCAAAAGCGAAAGCAGAGCCAAATCTTTGAAAATCACTGAGCAGAGGAGGCACACAGTCGCGAATCTTGACAGTCTGAACTAACTTGAACTGACCGTCAAATTAAATTGCAGTTACTCACCTATGCATAGTCAGTGTATTATTTAAATAACTAGTGTTAAAAGTTCAGTGAAATGTCTGGCACTCAGATTTTGCTAGCTGGTAGAGAATGGTCTCCAGGGTGCAGCTACCCTTGAGTTTCGCGGAAAAAAATGACTAGATAATTATTTAAGAGTATGGGCATTTTAAAGGGCAGCGATTTAGATTGTAATGTCTACTGAAAGTATTAAAGTAATTTAAAGTGAACACAGTTTTCCACGTGAATTACGTTTTTTTTTTTTTTTTTTTAGAATACGAGGAAATAATTCTAGCAGCTAAAACCATCTCAGAAATAGGATATCTAAAACGTCGCTTATTCTGTCAGATACAAAGAAACAATAAACGCACGTGGATGGAAGAAAGCTCTTCATCAGCGTGACACAACCAATTTCCCTTTGCAAGTCAGTAAAACGGCAAGATTTGATTTTGCAACGGTCAATAAAGTTTCCTTTCACAAATTTTACTGGTTTTAATCAAAACCCCATGCAAAACTCAAATCAGGACTTCATCACCATTTCCATTTGAAAATGTAAATGCCGCGAAAAAGCCAAAAAGGTAAAAAACAGATAAATGAAACGTAAAGAAAATCGCGAAATGTACGTTATGAGACAAATATGGCTGCATCAGTACTCTTGTTGGCAACAGAATCCTAGTGAATCGCAGCACAATTATTGGCCTAAATCAAAAAGACGTTATTGAGAACCTCTTCATTTGTAAATACAATCCCGCGAATGCATTTTCAGAACGCTCATAAAATTAATCTGGAGCCGTATTTCATTCAGCTTCCACGAGAATTTTGAGTAAAACTGAAAAAGCAATCAACTGGTTCATGTTATAACCAAGAGTTTTCTTTTGAGGAAAGAGGAAGCTATGAGGCTGATTTGTTTTTAATTTTTTCATTTTGCTTTTTTTTTTTGTTTTGAGGATGAAACGATAATTTTCACGAACCGATGGCAATGAAATGTCTCTGAAAATGTGAGGCAATATTCCAGGTAAAACTACTAGATAGAAAGTTAACTTAGACAAAATTTGTTGGAATAATTAAGTAAAAAGTGATCATATTGGAACTGGAGTATAAAATTCAGGCCGCAGGTCAAGCGCTGAGACCTGTGAGGTCATTCAGCCCTGAAAATAATGTTGAAACAATTCTTAGGAGAGGGTGGAAAGTAAGATGGAAGAAAGAGAATACGAACGGAGGTATAGTAAAAGGAATGAAAGGAGTTGCAGCTAGGGGCCGAAGGGACGCTGCAAATAAGCTCAAGTAATGCCTATAGTACATTGCGTGAGGTGCACTGATAGCACACTATCCCCCAACCCACGTCCCTCACCCGGGGCAAAAATGTTTCAACCAAACTATAAACCTTTAGAAAATATTTGTACACTTCTGTAAAGGAAAGACTATATATCTAGGCGAAAGTTTAGTTCAAGGTCTGCCTTGAAAACAAGCTTAAAATACCACTGCAATGATTATATTTTGTTAGATGATAAAGTTTGAGCTTCATTGGTATAGCATGGAACCAGTCGGCGCGCAAAAGTGATGGGGACCAATTATTTATAAATCATGTGGTAAAAAAAAAGGCAAAGATGGGAGCTTTTGTTTTATGCACAAGCTGAGTAAACGAAGGCACATTATGCTTTGTGACCGAATAAAAAAAAAGAAGTACTAAATTCAGCAGGACAGCGGCCTAAACAGAAGCGCCTCCGAGGAATCCTCTTTTAAATATCTAAAATGAACCATTACAAAGGCTGCACGTATGTCAAAATACCAGTGGCTGTAAGGCGGAAAATATATAAGCATTCAAAAGAGGCAATTCTTGTGGTACACAATTAGTTTTGGGAAGCTGTCTCGTACCAAACTGGTTTCAAGATAACGTAGATGTCATGCCATTCACGCCGAATTCTTTTTAACCAGTTTTCGAAAATTTTACGCAGAATTGTTGGCATATAATGCCAATTTGACCAACGGATGGGTATTACTTAAATACTAAACCGCTGAGTATATCCAGAAATATACACAGGAGGTCACAGCAGCCCACGTTAAAATGTGTACAAGAAGTGTGATAAGGGGAAAGTACCAACATTACATTGCTATAGCTACTCAGTGACCTATGTTCAGACTCAAAATGGACGCGAGGACAGTGCAAGAAATGTAGGCTATTTCTCCTGCAAGAAATAAATAATTCCTTTTTGATTTACAAGAAACTGTTTTGTTTCACCTTAGCCCAACTTGCCCATTGTTAATATTCACGTTACTAAGGACAAAATGTAAACAGACACGTATAACAATTTAAATGCATCATTAAGCGACTATATATTTATACCAGTTAGCAATAACACGAGAACCTAACATTGGCAATAAGAACAAGACAAATATCTCGCACCTTTTCGGTAATTGTACGTTTATCGAGGAAATAAGTTGCGAAAACCACAACCATAAGTTGCTAAAACCACAACCATTATATCTACATGAAATACTCCTAACGAGGACAATTTCTATGACTTGGTATTGCAATAAAAATGCGCGTGGTTGTGTCCATAATCTCTCGTGACAACATTAGGCACCAGGCTTCTCTTTTTCACTTCTGGTATTATTGGAAATAAAAGGCCTCTCTGTAATATATTACGGTTTTTAAGTGGACAGACCAAATCATTTTCTTTTTTCTATGATCAGACCAATTTCATAATCCGACAGACTTCTTTTGAGGCATGTGTTCTTCAAGTTCAGGTACCATTGTAAGCATTCCCTTTTGAGATAAATGTTTCGAAATTAGTGCACTTTCATCAATACTGTACAACCGTCAAAAGGAGGAACATCAGTAGACTCAGTCAAAAAAGAATTGGATACCATGATGAGAAGATGAATACGATAGCAGCGAAAGGAATTTTTCTGTGTCAAGTTGATAATGGTGCTGCCGTTGACAATCAAGCATGCGGGAAGGTGTATGTGTGTGTGTGTGTGTGTGAGAGAGAGAGAGAGAGAGAGAGAGAGAGAGAGAGAGAGAGAGAGAGAG
>NC_089750.1:25922552-25950052 GCF_040412425.1 Macrobrachium rosenbergii
AGAGAGAGAGAGAGAGAGAGAGAGAGAGAGAGAGAGAGAGAGAGAGAGAGAGAGAGAGAGAGGAGTTGGTTTCGACGGCTGTATAATTCCTGTCGAATTCAGGTAGTACTTATTAAGGGTATTTGTGGCATAATATCTGTGAATGAATACCAAACTTTGCACTTTAGCAGTCATGGTGGAGATGGGTTGATTTCGACCTTACGGACAGAAAGTGAATTCGACGGGAATATGTACAACAGAGTCGATATCGACTTATATATCTCTTGATCGATTAGTGGACATGTCTCTGTCACTTCTGTATCAAATATAAAAGGATAGAGGTTCGGACAATGGTCAGGCCAGAAGCACTTATGTATACAGAACTCCCTTTGAGTGTAAGCTATTCTCAAGGTAAAGTGCAATCGGTATCGAAGTGTTTGTGGGTTAATACATGGGATAATATATATATATATATATATATATATATATATATATATATATATATATATATATATATATATATGTATATGTGTGTGTGTGTGTGTGTGTGTGTGTGCGTGTTGACGTAAATTCAAAATCATCCAAGCGTTACAAACTTACCAATCAGCTATCATGGCGGAGCTGGGTTAATATCGATTTTAAATACAGGACTTTAATTTGACAGGCCTGTGTACAGCATAGTTGACATTATCTTATACGTCTCTTGATGGCTCATTTGTCAAAATCTCTGTCTATTGTATCTAAACCGTGCAACGGTTCGAATCCTGCCATTGACGAAGCCCATAACTCCTCTTGGGTGTAAGTTATTTCCGAAGTAAAGTGAATTGGATGTAAACGATATTTGTGTCTTAATGTTTATGATTATAAAAAGGCATGCGTTTGTGAAACTTCGCCAAGTTTCACAAACGCATCAAACAGCCATCATGGTGGAGGTGGGTTGACATTGATTCTGAGTACAGAACCTGACTTCGACAGGCATATGTACGGTAGAGTTGATATTAATTTATTCCTCCCTCGATGGATCAGTGGTCAAAGTTACTGTTTATAGTTGTTTCTGAACCAAGAAACGGTTTGAATCCTGACAGTGATGAAGCACTTATGAAATGCAATTCTCCTTGGGTGTCATTTATTCCCAAGGTATAGTTAATTGGATATTTAACTTTATTTGGAACCTAATATTTGTGAATTTACAACAGTCACGCATGTATTAGTGACACATACACACACACATATACACATATACATATACATACACAAGTATACATATGTCTGTGTGTATGCATGCCTGTGTGCATATATATGTGTATATTATCTGTCACTAATGCACACGCATAATATAATATAAAATGTGTGTGGATTAGTGACAGATATATATGTATATATATGTGTGCGTGTGTGCGCGCGCACGTTCAAACATCTGACACTTCAAAATGACAGGATATTTTTAAATGTTAAAAACTCATCATAACTTTTCAATAACTGCTAAACTTGCAACAGATTTTGGTTTCATATATTCTACTGAACAGTTACCTATAGATATTCAGTACCGAAGATAAAGCCTATGTGTGCTTTTCTCTAACTATTACGAGAAAAAATTACAGTAAATCAATAAGGCGCTACACTAGACTCGATTATGAATTGCCTCTTATACGCTGGCGCAGGACCAGATGGCCAATGAAAATGGCTGGAAAATGTAAATACTGGTTTTATTTACTTTCATTCTGGACACACAGAACACAGACTTCATTTTCATGAGCTACAGACAAATGGAAAGCTTCAAGTTAATGTTCATGCAAAGGGATAACCACTTCATATTTCGCTGATATAATGAGAGTGGAAATGATCAACTGTATAAATTGTTGGATAAGAAGCAATATGCATACAGATGGATAAATACGAAGGTCAGGAAAAGAATTCCTTATCTAAGACACTTTCATCAGAAACTTTCATGAAATTACCCATCCGTATAAAAATAACATAACCAAAATATAATGAACAATGTATTCTGTCGGAATTAAAATTTAAAGGTATGGCATCACTTACGACAATTAGTTACTAACCTACATACTTAGGTAAAGCTGAGAAAGAACTCAAACAAAAATGAAATGAGCTAACGACTTTCGTGTAGCCAACATAAAAAAATATGACATTAAACAAAGATACGCACAATTACATATATGCACATTTTTTTAGAGTTAGCATTTTAATATAATGAAGATTAAAGTTTTAGATATTTCATTGAGATGAAATATTTATATCTTTACTTATTTATGGTCATTGTCAAATCAAGCCGTTTAAGACAAAGACACGCCTCGCCTTAAACGATCTACTCTGACAGTGACCTTAAATAAGTAAAGAAACAAATATTTCATCTCAACAGAGTAACTAAATCTTTAATATTACCGTCACAAGATCTTCTCCTATCTAATAAATAAATATATAACTGAATAAATATATAAATAAATAAACTGTGGAAAAAAAATGAGATGCTTTGTTTTAGTTTGACTGAACGGCTGATGCATCCATGAAATCTTATCCATATGGAAATACTATTGTTTGTTAATAACTGCAAAGATGATGGCTAATTATCAGTAAAGCTCATTTCAACGAATGACCGGTCTCATACTTATGACAAAAAACACTAGTCAAAACGTTTCTGGCGGAGTGAGTGTGCTCGTAAATGTGTATAATATAATTTATATATATATATATATATATATATATATATATATATATATATATATATATATATATATATATATATATATATATATATATATATATATATATATATATATATATATATGAAATAATTACACACTTGTGGTTCCTTCTTAAAAGTAACAAACCTCTACAACACCACGCAGACGTAATGGAAGCGAAAGGTCTCCCTAAGCTACTGCATTAGGAGTCGACACACGAACAGAAGAGAGCGCCTGTTACCACTGATTTACTCACCAAATGTCGTTACAGTGAGAAGGGGTCGAATGGGCGAGTCTGCGGGGACCACTTGGTGGGGGCTGGTCCCACCCACATCTGCAATTATAGCAAAGAAAAGAAAATAATAAGAAAAAGGGTTTTAAATAAAACCAAAAGCAAACATCAAGCTGAAAGCCCTTTTTTGCTTTTAAACTCAAGGGTCAGGGTAAAGCATGACTCAACCTGTAGTATTTTTCGTAAGTACAGGTGTCGTCATCATCAACCAGAGTCAACATAAGTAACATTAATACACATAATTCACATCCTCGGACAACAAGAACACATTTCCAAAACGATAAGAGATGTTGTAAGTAGGGCATACCATACATGTACAAAACGATCGGTCTGGAGGTCGTATGTCATACCAGGGAAGCACTGCATGAGCACATTCAGTTAGCAACCATTCGGTATGTATGCAATGCTGATAAAAATCTGTATGAAATTATCATAACAAACAACTATGGAATGGTCAAAACTCAGCAAGATTTCTATTATAGCCGTTCCATGTTTTACAATTCTTTTAAAACTATGACATCTAAGGGCACCTGGTAAACTGAAATGCATGCAGGCACTGGGTCACAGGTGTTCAGCAATATTCATATGAATGTGTTTCACCAGGTGAGCATGTATAAGAAGAGACGTCATCAAAACACTATTGACGAGTCACCCAAAATGAAAAATACGAACCATGACAAAAATTGGCTCGAAAAATTGGTGGTGACAGTTTCTCAGCACGAGCTAAAAGGGGACATAGGTCAAATGATTTCCAAGGTCTATTCTACAGGACAAAAATTATATAAAAATATAAAATGGAACAGGGAGCCAATTGGTAAAGTCATACTGCAAAGTTCGTTGCTAAAAAAGTTAGATTTGAAAACTGTGAAAATGGAGATAAAAAAAAAAGGCCGAAACACCAAATGAATAATGGCAAAAATTTTAATATTAAGTATTCGTAAAAAAAATGGCGTTTATAGCCGTCAAGAAAATTGGGGGCAACTAAAAAATTCATGATTTATACCCTCTGCAGAAATATTTCGAAACATTCTGAAAAAAGTTGAAATGTAAAATATAAAATTTTAAAAAAGACATTAAACGTCCCAAAAATCTAAAGAGAAAAAATGCAGTTCTAAAAGCTTCACAGGTACACATAAGAAATAAAAACAAACTGTGAAGGAGGTGACGTTCAAAGTCTAAAAGAATCTCAGAATTGCTAAAAATGTAGAATGGCTTGATACTTCGAATGCAAAGTGCTAAAAAAGAAAATAACACGCATTAAAAAATGCCAAGCTTAAAATTTGTATGCAGTAAAATGACATTCAAAACAGTAAAAGATAGCACAGAGAAAAGGATCATTTTCAACATGATACGACTTCAAAAGGGTAAATAAAGAATAAAAAAGGACAAGGAAAAAACTGACAAGCAGGGGAAAGAGATTCGTAACAGCCAATAACATTAGTATGCGAAGTACAGTTCAAGACCGTTTATCATAAACATGTATTTTTGAAAAATATAAAACAGCAGAGAAGTAGGTGCACAAAAAATTACTTTCTAACGTAACTATAGTTTTATGGCACGAAGAGTATACATGGAAAGGAGTATACGAAAAAAAAGAAACATCGAAAGTTGTAAGAACGGCATAGTCTTAACTTTGAATTAAAGGAATATGCAGAGGAAGTACGACAAAAACAAGATACATAGGAATGTTGTTCAGTAATCTGAACTGTAAGAAAAGAGGAAAGGAATGTTTTGATAAACACTTTACAAAACGTTTGGGTTTTAAAAAATAGACATCAGAAACAAAATCAAGTATTTGTAGAAATGTACAACAGATATGTCCATAGATGCACAGTTCGAGAGAAACACAGTAAATACAGAACTAAAGCGATTAGAACAGCCGTAGAGTTAGAAAACAAGACTCATCTCAAGATGAATAGACATTATAATTAAAAGTAAATTATACTTTTTGGCGCATGAATTATGCGATGTGGAAAGTATCCTCACAATGATACGCAATAACTAAAAAACATACAAATTTAAGGGCAGAAGAATGGATAAATATTTCCAAATCTATATCTGTTAAAATCCTGACAGTAAAGATACCTTAGTAATAATACATAAAAAATAACAAAGAAAGTAATGTTTTCAAGATGCAAAGTCAAAGTGGAGAGAGAGAGAGAGAGAGAGAGAGAGAGAGAGAGAGAGAGAGAGAGAGAGAGAGAGAGAGAGAGATAAGGGTGGCTGAAAACCTGCAAGAGACGGAGACTACGAGAAAACGATTCGTGTTTCTGCTAATCTTCAATGATATAAAAGTTGATATGGTTATATCAATTAAATAAAAGAAAATAAACAAATACTTTGATATCAGAAGGAAATTAATCTTGGGAATCTTGTTTGAGAATAAGAACTAGCTTCTAAAAACTTAAAACGCTGAGAAAAAGAAGTGGTATTTGGGCACAAACAAGTACTGCAGAAGAAAATATTGATTTTTAATATAAAAGCCTATGAAGACATAACAGATCTTTAAAAAAATAATAATAAAAAAATAAATTTCAAGATAATGGTTTATCAAGCGGCATAATCACAGCATGAGAAGAAAATGTATTCTATAATGTTTAATCCAGTATGCTAATAAAATTACGTGTATCAATACAATCATAATGAAACGACGAGTTTTTGCTATGGAAAACATGAACAGGAAGAAGAAAGAGGACCTTAAAACTACATGAATCATAAATAAGCCGAGCAAGAGACGATTTTTAACAAAAAACAAATTAATTAATGAAACCTGTTGGGAGATAAAAAAAAAAAAAACAGAACTATAAATAGCGGAATGGAGATATTAGGGAGAAGCTTTCAGAAAACTGTAAAACGGAAGAGAAAATTGAGAGATGGATTTCACTCAATATAAAACTCGAGTTCACAAAAAAGAAATAGCTTCCGGAAACCAGAAAAATGACGATGAGAATCATAACTGTTTAAAAATTCATAGCTTTGAAGAAAAGTTCGAATTTTTCAGAGTTACTAATCATGAACTCGAAAATGGAATACCTTCGGAAAAGAAAAGCGTGATTGGGGACATGGGAGAAATGCATATACTTCAAGAATGGCAAATGTACTTTACGATGATATATAGTTTGAGAAAACATCATAAATTCAAGTAATAAAAATATGCCGTTGTTAGCGACAGAAAACTGTCTTGAGATGGGCATGCTTCAACTTAAAAAGATCTAAAATGTCGCCTGCTCATTCATGAAAACACACCACTGGTTTAAAAACTTCAATTCAAAATACAACAGTCGAAGAAAAAAACGTGGTGAATAACAGATAAAGTGAATGTAAAAGATGCAAGAGTAATTGTAAATGACATGCACAACAATACGTTCATGTACAAAAGGTCTTGTGCCAAGAAACCAATTAAAGCAAGCTGGTGTAAATAAGGAAATGAGAGCATCGAGTTCTGAGATATAAGGCACTGAGTGGGAAAGATGAATGTCACAGCGTTTTTTCAACGTAAAAGCAAATGAAAATTCACGTTTTCCCTCAAGTTTAACATGAAATATTTCTCAACGGTATTTCGAACGATCGTCACCAAAAGGAAATAAAAGGGAAAAGTATATGCTTAACTAAGTGAGATACAGTGTTGTTCCGTCCAAATAACCTTATTGCAAGGGTAACTACTTGCGGGATGATGATTTTAAACAACCAGAATCGTAAAAATACTAACATTCTTAGAAAACAAATTTACAATCGATCAATTTTCAACATAAGGATGAGCATTACCTTCCGCCTGCTTTCTTAATGCAGTTACAGATCACACAGTGGAACACTCAAGCTAAATTTGGGAACTACACTGGAGGTAGCACATTCATTTAAAAGATTAACTTTTATTCAACGTGAAACAGTCGGCATAAATTAACTTGAGAAAATGTTGAACCAGTTTTTAAATTCCAAGGTAAACTTGTATGCAAGCAAGCACAAAGTAGATCGTTTTCATTTAAATACGGTCAGCAGTTTATCTGAAAGCATCCATTGATTACTGCGTAGATCTGGTTGTAATGATTTATAAAGAGACACATTTCAATTCAGTATACAGTATATCGCTTGGTTCTAAATTCTGCAAATATTCGTCAGGAGATGCATATTCCGAATGTCCTTCTACCGTTGATCACAAATCATTTTGTAGCGCTGTTCTCCTGTCATACGTATCGAGACCATTAAGACAACGTCAACGTCAATAAAAAGCGAACAGAAAATTTTTAACATAAAAAATATACTCAACTAATTTCTCGTTAATTTATTGTATATCAAACTATTATACATTAATCATATTAATGTTCATTAATTTTTGAAGCCCAACTCATTCCGTTCAAAATATGATTTTATTGTTTATAATAATAATGAAAAAATTTAATTACTTTAATCAATTTTTTTATAGAACATGAAATTCATTAGCTTGATTAAGCCCTTACATTATTTTTCTTTGACGTTAGATCTTTTAATCTAAAAGCACTAATGTCTTTCTTAGTCATCATACCAATACTGGGACTTCTTTTACATTATAGGGTTCTTGGGGTTATGTCTAACAATACTGACATCTTTCATCTTTCAATTCCATTTTTACTGTCTCTACTGACCTCTCATCTTTGAATAATTTCATAGTAATCCTTTGTATTTCATCACATTATGGCGTCATTTCCCCTCATCAAAATATGTCATCGTAATTTGTGCAAGGACAGTTAATATCACTGAAGCGAGAAAATACTTTCAAAAACAAAGGATTAGTTCGTCGAGAGGGTACGCCCAATCTTTTCTTCGACTGGTTTTCATTTGCTGTCTTTCTCCCTAAATTTGCTTGAAAAACGGTGTCCTTCTCTTACTCAGTCTAACACCATAAACCCTAATACTAAGAACTGTAGTTAAAATAGAACCAAGATCTTTCTCTCCATTATTCAGGCGTTTACTTTTTCCTTTCTTCCTTACAGCATTTCATAGTTTTCCAAAAAAAAAAAAGAAAAAAAAATTTCACTCATTTTGAAATATATAATATAACTTATCGCGATCCGTCAATCCCATCGACTCGTTTTGTTTTATATTGAAAATCTATTATCAGCGTAGATAACCGTACCTTTCAAGTCTTCAATTATAAAAGGCTGCTTTTTCTTAAATTTCTATAGGGAACGGTTCTACCATGAAATAATTCCAATGCCCATTAATTACGACTTCTAGTTACCTTTGGATCTAGATTTTCCTCAAATGTTCATGTCAAGGATTATGATTTTAACTCCAGTTAATATCGGGTGTTAGTACTTTGAACTCTTTTTAATGAACAGCTTTTCATTCGCGTAAAACTAACAATACAGAATATAAACCACCGTTGCTTAAAACCCGCTCTCAGGACTTCCACTTTAAGGTTAAGCTGAAGACCTTCGGTTCATTCAAGAGAAATATATTTCTTTTGCTCTTCTTGCCCGAGTCATCTCGTCTGTATTCAGTGAAGACATTTTAATCGACTCAATATTCCTTTACATTCTGACATTGGAGGGAATAGTGGAATAGTCCTTATCCCTCGCTCCATTTAAGCGTGGGTATTCCAGTCGGACCAAAGCCAATAATTTCTCTTTATTCACTTTAAGACCTTCGGTGCGAACATTAATCCTTTAGTGCTGACTCGCGCTCATATCTGAAGGGAGCATTACCTGTCACGAATGAACCTTTAATTGAAAGTACTTTAGTCAATTATTTATGAAGTACCAACAATACTGAAAAACTTCTTTATTATTCTAAAACTGTTCAACTCATTTTTCCACAGCCTACCCTCATTACCATATGGAATATGCTGCATTTCCCATATTCCCAGCTGAATGGCAAAATTCTCAGTTCCTTGACTGATATCGCGTATAGATAGTATGGCCTTTGCGTCTTTTGATAATATACTGAAGACTCAGTGGATCAGGTACGAGGTCTCAATGAATATCAGCATTCTCACCAGCATAGATTTGGGAATATCAAATTACTGAATGACCACACGCCATGAAACATTTTCGAAAGCACAGACGGCTGGTCGGAAGAAATACCAAACTAACAATTTTTACGTGACCTTTCCCTTGACCTTTTCCCCGGTCATCGACAGGAGAACAGAGGACAGCGCTTAGCAAAATGTCGGATTATGTCAGGTGAGAAGAGCGAAGTTTATTATTTAAGATTTGGGAGTTCAGACGAACATGAGTGACGACCAAACGATTTTACCCGTTCGTTAAAAATCCTTGGATGTTATCATAGCTACCTCAAAAGTAACTTATACAATACAACGTTATTATAAGGAAAAAAAGTACAAAATATATGGGAAAACTTTTTGAAAGACGCATAATTGCTGATAACGTGGTAGAAAAGTAAACAATATCGTCAGTAAAACTCCGTTTGAATAATAATAATAATAATAATAATAATAATAATAATAATAATAATAATAATAAGAGCAGATTAAGCAGAAAGAAAAATAATTATGAAATACATCAGTAATGAACTTAGTAGCGATTAAAGCAAAAAAACAAACAAGCAACATACAACAGGTTAACTTCGAAAGAATTAAAAAAAGCAAGCAACCATGACGGTTAAAACACCGACATCATTCACATGACAACTTAACCAACACGAAAACGAGCAAAACAATCATCCAATTTCAAAACACTCGCTGCCGAAGGGCTTGCAAACTAAAGCACACTGATGGGGTCATCACTGTTCCTAACAGCAAACCAATGAAAGTGTCAACGAAAATTTGAGTTATACATCACATGGAAAGATAAGAAACACTTGAAAGGTAAGAAACACTTAAAACACGATTCGTTAAAAATCACAAGGACATTAGCAAAAACATCGGTAAAAACAACATCGTTAGTCGAAGGTAACCACAATTATAAATACGTGCATGCAAGACGCCACAGACTAAATCAAGAACAGACAGCACGATGGAAAGGGAAGGAACATCACGTTAAAATTAAAACAACTATTTCAGCAACGAACAACACTGCAGTCAATATAAGACCATAAAAACACAAAAGCTAGTTTGGTATTAAAACAGAAAATATATGAATAGAAAACAATGAGAAAAATAAAATGGAAAAAGAACGGCACAGTTTCACAGGAAACCGTGAATTTAAACGAACATATTACGGAGTGACAGAGTGACTTATATATTAAGACATACTTTGTTAGAGAGCTGAAATCATGTCTTATGGATAAAGACACCTTATAAGAGAGAGAGAGAGAGAGAGAGAGAGAGAGAGAGAGAGAGAGAGAGAGAGAGAGAGAGAGAGAGAGAGAGAGAGATTTAGGGAAAGTTTTGTTTTGTTATTTACATATGCTGGTTTAAATTTTAGTTTTAAAATCTAACCAAAAAGGGAACCATATAGTTTTATATTTCAGTAGCTGGGGCAGTAGAAATGCATTTGCCAATTTATCCCCTCAACCAAAAGAAAAACTATTCATCAGAGGACAAATACCTAGAAAGAGAGTGTTATGCACAAAATAAAAGTGCCCGTTCTGTTGATTTATTTTCATCTCAGACAAAAGCCACGCCCCTACATGGGATACATACATGCCAAATACTTCCATATAGAGATTACTTTAATATTTTTTTTTCGGGAGTAAATCAGTGGCTTCTCTTTGCCTGACCGGAAAGTTTTGTTGTAGCTTTACAAAGAACTGACTGAGAATCTAAATGATACTGAACTTAAGAAATTTGAAAGAACAACATGAAGGCATCAAATTATACACTTGTAAAATTTAATATAACTCAGTGTGTCACACAGCACAGAAGGAAAGGATGAGGGATGAGGTTGGGTAGCGGTATATTGCGCTAAAAGTTCTAAACTCCCTGATTATAGTACAGGGAATCTGCTTCTGAATTCAGAATTTTCAACATGAGATTTGAAAGAGACAAGCACATGCATCGATGCGCGCAAGCGTATTGTTTTATTCGAAAGGACGTCTTCATTTTTAAACAACAATTTTGGAAGAGAAAAAAATAGAGGGTTAAGTGGAGAGAAGATACATGATACCTTTGGCTACGCAATGAATTAAAATGAACTCTTTTATTATTTGAAATCTTGAATTTCAAGGAAAAAACTACACTGCTAAATTTGACTCTAGAACTGAAAGTGCATCATTTTAATGTTTTAACGTTTTATACCGGTTTTCTACCTGCCAAGGCAAAGCCATGCACTGTAATTTTTAAGCTTTTAGTAATTTTAAAATTTTCCCAAAATCTACCTAAAAACACTTCACCATTTTACATTACATTGCAAATTATATCTCTGAGTCATTTCTAAAAAAATTTCAATTCCACTAAAAATGTCTTTAATTTTATTCTTAACGAATGAAATTTTGTGGCTTCAGTTCCATACTGATATATATTCATATAATACATGGACACCTACGTAAAAATGTATAAATACGCACAAGTATTCTTGAACGTTTTTCATCTATGTATTATAGATATTATATTACCGAAATTCTCATAATCCGTTGTTTCGTGAATTTCCAAGTGGTCAATTTTTATTGTCAATCAATGGATATGATGCCGAAGAAAAACTGCAAAACTTACCAACACATGTACACTTCTTTCTGTATTTCCCTTTACCTCCTCTTACTTCTTCCTTATGATGAACACCATATTCTTTGGAAGCTTGAATTTCAAGTCAGTGGCCCCTGTGGGCTTGTTCCATAAGAATAGGGTTCATCTGAATAATAATAACATTAAATACACGAAGCCAAAGGTTCACCAGCATCAGAACAAAGGGAACGGAATGGGCCGTTGATGTTATACAAAGAAAAAATTGAAATCGAAGACATAACTTTCCCAAGCCATGACATTTGTCAGTTTTATATTTCAGTTCTTGGAATGAAAACAAATGACCATTACAGTTTAAAAAAACATGACAATGACATTATTACCAAAAGCAGTAATAATAGTATGATAATAGTAATAATAATAATAATAATATTAAAAATAGTGCGAGACACAAACACAGAGTAAAAACTAAAACAATAATGAATGTTTCGTCATCATCATCATCATCATCATCATCATACATGTGAAAAGTAAATCTAGGTAAATACTCAACTTACATGTTATGTCCCTTTTGAAATGACTGGCCGTACTTAAGAGCCCCGGCACTCCATAGTGTCAAACTATCCTCCATCCTACAATTTCTAACTAAGAGAAAGACACGAAGGCTCATTGTGAAATTTGGCAAAAGAAGCACCACAGGATATGCCAAGTCAGAAAATGATGAATAGGGAGAGTCAGACAAAAATAATGTCACGTAGAAAAGAAGAAAAAGAAGAAGGAGAAGAAGAAGAAGACATATTGAATTGGAATGGAAGAGGTGGTAAAAGATTTTTCGAAGCAGTTGTTACAATGATATACAAAAACTATGTGTACCTTTTAGAAATTCGACAACACGAAACACGCACATTTATGTTAAAAGGGTTTTTTCAGAAGGAAGACACTGACCCGGCAAATTCGCCCATGAAACACTTATTCTTGTGATCTTTAAATTCTAGTAAACTTTCAAGTAACTTTAAAGGGTCCATCATAATAATATAGCAAGAAATTCTCGAAAATTTTATCATGGATATTTTTTGTTAACAGTTAACTGCACTATGTACTTGACCCGATAAAGGTCCAGCAATAATAACAGACTACGTAACATCCTTTTCTTGCCGTTTGTGACACTTCTAAAAGGCAGATTTGCTCTGGCTATCGTTTCCTTCTGAACAAACTCGATTTTCGCGTTTAAAATAAAGAAGAGAATTTGGTTATGTCACGCTCTACTTAACTCACGCCCCACAGTACATAATAATGACAGTGATATTACAACATTTAGTGTGGTATACATCATTACACAATCTTACGACCAGCGTGTGAGTAAAATATATATATATATATATATATATATATATATATATATATATATATATATATATATATATACATATATATATATATATACATATCTATAATATATATATATATATATATATATATATATATATATATATATATATATATATATATATATATATACATTTTACTCACAAATACATATTTATATATATTATTAGCTATATAATCACAATTAACAATATTCATCAAATAATACCTAATAAGTATCATTTATACCGATTTATTTACAGTGTATACACAGTAACACACCATTATCCATAACGACAACAGCGATGCGACGTTAGAAGTGTCAAGAATTTTGATTTCACTTACAAGAAGAAGAAGAAGAAGAAGAAGACGAAGAAGAAGCAGAAGGAGAGAGAGAGAGAGAGAGAGAGAGAGAGAGAGAGAGAGAGAGAGAGAGAGAGAGAGAGAGGCGACACACAAAATTTACCGTCACATAAACATAACTATTTAACGGTGTCACTGAAAATCCAAAAAGCACACAGTACCAGCAGTGGACATCATCAGTTCGGTCTGAAGGAGACTTGCATGTCCGAACTGGGCTTCCCACGAGGTCAGAGTGTGCGAGGTGCTGGCCACATCCCAGGGATAGGTTGGGGTCAAGGCTGGTGGTGGTAACCCGGATTGTTCTAACTCTACATAGGTAATAATAATGAAAACGAAATGTAAACAAGCTGAAGGAATGATCTGACGTGTGGACTGAATTCCACAAACACACAAAAATAGATAGACAGACAGACAGATAGAAAGATGGCAAAGAATATGAGACTAGTTATTATTCAAACAGTGACATGGATCATGATTCAGAATACAGTGAGAAGCATTATATTCAACATAAGAAAGGAGTCCAGTCTTTCACAGAGCACAGCAATAAGGGAAAGATACTGCGTTTCACACAGCCCTCACACGGAGACCACATAAAAACATATCTTTAAAGAGATACTTAAGGCTAAAAGACAGATAATTCATGACAAAAAGTTAAATTATACCTATGCACTAAAATTCAACCTGTCTCCGGCTACTCATCTTTTATGACCCAAAACTCCAATGGTCATAACGCAAAATATTTCAGTTATATAGCATTCACTTTGATAACAATTGAAAGATGATGTCATTTTTCGTTACGGCTAACAGCCTACTCAACATTACCACTCGCGAAATGTTAGAGATGGACTTCAACAAATGCCTTAAATTCTTGAGTTTGAATATATATATATATATATATATATATATATATATATATATATATATATATATATAATATATATACATATATATATAATATATACATACATATATATATACATAATATTATATACATAATATATATAAAATATATATATATATATATATATATATATATATATATATATATATATATTATATATAATATATATATATATATATATGTATATATATATATATATATATATATATATATATATATATATATATATATATATATATATATATATATATATATATATATATATACATATATATATATATATATATATATATATATATATATATATATATATATATATATATATATATATATACATATATATACACACAAATGTGCAGTAAAATGTTTCACAGTATTAGCTACTTCATATTCGTATATGGAAGATACATTAGCAGCACATCGACTCCCAATATATACTTTGCCCTTAACCTCAATATTGCAAAAACTTTTTCTGCTTTCTGTGTATTAATGCCCTTTCAAAGCCTTTTCATACAAGCTTTTCATGCATTTCTAGATCTTCCTGTTCTCCTTCCAGGTAACATTTGTGAATAATACACTTTGAACCGACAAATCGTCGTCTTTTTTTTTCACATGACCAAACATCTGGAAATTCTTTTCCAATCCTTTCCCCTGGGTCAAACTTTTTACCGCCTTTACTTATCTTCACACTTCTCAACTTAATATAATTCTTCTTATCAGTAAATACTACGCAAACATTTCAACCTAACAGCGTCAACTCTTATTTTTTTTCATTCACACTCAACATCCACATTTCGCTTCCATAAGAAAGAATTGACTCAACAATCTCTTCATACATTCCAACCTTGGCTTCTACAGGCTATTCAAGTCTCTTCCCAACCTTTTGGACAAACTGTGCCATCTTTGTTACTTAACCTTCTGTGACTCACTTTTCCTCTTATCTTACCATCAGCAATCATATCTAATCCAAAATACTTTTACAAATCAGCTTCGATTCTTTCACCATCCGTAAAGAACATTCACTCCTCCTCCTTCATAATTTACAATTACCCTCATGACCTTGCTCCTACTCATATTTTGTCTCAGTTTTTTGATCTGGCAAACATTTTCAAACTATTACCAATTTTCTGTAGATTCCCTTCACTATCCTTATCAATAATGTATCATTTGCAAGCATCAGTCACAATACACTCCAGTCATGACTCAATTTCTTATCCCATAACTTTGCACCTGCATCTGCTGCCCTTTCGCTGAGGACTCATGCCACATCATTCTAGCCCCACCCCATAAGGATACTGGACAGACATGAAAACACACAAACATACTGTTGTCTGAGACACACATCTACGACAAAGCAGTCTCTCTCCTATCTACAATCACTTTACTTCTATTATGAAAACTTTATTACTCTATTATGAAAACTTTATTAATCACCCTCAACAGCTTCTTTACCATACATTCTCATAAACCTCCACAACGCCTCACTATCGATTCTATCATATTTATCTTTTTCTAGGTCCACATCTGCGATATACAGTTTTTTCTTTACTTTCAAATTTGTCACGGATCAGTAAGTATTTAATCCTCACACTCCCTTCCAAGTGTAAATCAACAATGCTATTCCCATATCAGTTCCTTTGTCATCTGTATTATTTTCTCAATCGTAATCCTACCTTACACCTTCCCTGGTATAATAGTAATATTGTCGCATACACACATTATGTATATATATATATATATATATATGTATTTATGTATATAAATATAAATAAATATATAATATATATGTTTACGCACACATAACACACACACACACACACACACACACATATATATATATATATATATATATATATATATATATATATATATATATAAACACAACACACACACACACACACACACATATATATATATATATATATATATATATATATATATATATATATATATATTAAAATGTATATAATACCACATTCACTGCCACGTTCATCCTTTAACTAACACAACATTAGCTGTCTCAGAAAACTACACAAAGACTTATCAGTTGCAAAGACCCGGCCCCCTGCCCCCCACTTCCCAACATCTTGTACACACACTCCCTTCCAGAATGTTAAGGCCCTTCCATCCCAGTATCTACACTTTCTACATCTTCCATCCCCACCCATTCTCTTCACATATCAAACCATCTGAAAACCCTGACCAACTTTTAACCATCTTTTACATTTTCGCCACTTCTACATTTCTCATTCTTAAACTTATTCTCACTCCATATATAAGGCTGCAACTATTTCTTTTACTTTTACTGAAAAGCCACATCTTACATCCAGAAAGGGGGTTGTTGGCTCGTCAATTCCTTCGAATATTTCTACTTAGGCTTCCGAAGATACTCTTCTCTTCTTCATTATAGCGCATATCTTGCTACCTTCCTGGCTTCATTTATTTGTTACGCTTCTCTCATCCTATTTTCATCTGTTGCATTTACTCCCAGTCTTCATTATTCATGTTGACATTCATTGCTAAATTCTCTTGATTTTGAATTACCCTCATAGCCTTACTCATACTAACAGGTAGTTCAAAGATTTTCCTCTTATTAACACTTTCAAACTACCTCACGAGACCGTACAGCTCCTCTCCACGATCCTCGGTCATAACTGCCTCATCAGCTAGTGCCGGTCACTCAACACCAAATTTAAGGCCTTTTTTACCCCCACAATTTTACTCATACACCTGATGTTCTTCGTGACTTCTTGCAGCAGTCTAGCCTTACATGTATTAAATAACAGGGATATTCTTGTCATTTCAACCTTATGATGCTATGTATGCCACACAAAACTTTGTCCCTTTACTATGAAATTTAACATATATACAATCGATACACGAGACCTCTCCCTTGTTTAAGCTCCAGTTCTTCACCTATTAATATTATACACATACCTACGTAGAAACAAGAGCTGCCCAAAATAATGTCTTCTGTTCCAAGTTTCCTAGTTTCCTAATATTGGAAACCATTCTTGTATATTTGTGGTCGTATGTATATTTATCAAGTAAATATATAACTATATTATGCATGTATATTTATTCCCAGCATAAGAAAGTTATAGTTCTCCAATCATGGTAATATATAGCTGACAATGAATAAATATAATAAATAGGAAATAACACTCAAATTAATGTACGATACCGTTTTATCCTTAAAAATTGTCTGAAAATGCTTCGAGCATTAAAATCTTGGGGACGTTGAAACGCAATGACTGATGTTAAAAGTATTTGGTTTGATTTTAATTTTGCGAAGAATACCAAATAATAGAGACGTCCTTAACAAAAGAAAAATATATTTTAACATAACTGCAGGGTTAAGTTTTCCTTGATGGGGCAATTAGCCATACATTTAAAAAAAATTACTAAAGTTACAGGATCAAATTACAGGATATAAAGATGCTAATTGCTCGGCTACATTTAGGATATTGAATTTGTAACAAAAATTTTCATTTTGAAAAAATCATATCTACCAGTAACGGCCTGAAATTTCCAACCATGGTTTATTATCTGCTATCCAGTTTTTTCCAAAAAGTCTTTCAATAGTTCTTGACCCCAACTGAAAACTTGCTAAACTGAAGTTGCATATTTTTTACATAGAAGAACCTTGCAATTTTGTACGATGGCTGCAAATGTTATACTATAAAAAAAATGTTTACCTCGAAAATCCCACAAAGTTTAACACTAAATATGTGTAAATTTTGAAATAAAGCTTCATTCGGGGAAGGTGACCAATCCTATCATTATTTTTCCTTCCGTATAATCACTGAAACTGTCTCAGCTCATTCACAAACGAAATACAAATCCGACTTTAAAGAAATGCCAGCATGACCTGTTCTTCAAATAAAGAGAATAACTGATGACAAATATGATGCAAACTGAACTGTATAAATTAGTTTAAAAAGGTAAAGATTATATTAAATTTTTTTTCTAACTCAGATATGGATGAGACAACCTTTAGTTTCAAAAATTAAACTTGTTACAAGATATTAAAAGCCATTCATGAGAGGTAATTTCCTCTTGAATGTTCACCTTGTATTCAGCATTGGATTATATATTGCATTCTAAGGAACAATCAAGGAATCGGCTGCAAGAGAAAAGTGCGAACAAATTTTCGAAAGGCTTAATTATCCATTTTTCGTGCGTGTTTGCGGTTTGCGCGTTTAAAAAAAAACTTGAAGGATTTGGGTCTGCAAACCCCAAGCACTGGCCATTCAGGGCATTTCACTCAAATCAATGATTGCCTTTGGACTAAACGGACGAAGCTCATCCACCATTTAGGGGGACATTTTCCTCCCCAGTGTGTCCACAATCCCTTACCATTGGAAACAGACTGACAGCGTATGCAAAGACACGTTTCATATACGGTACAAATATACACATACATCTGTGTATATACATACATATTTATATATATACATATATGCAGTATATTGTCAATATATATATATATATATATATACCACATATATACCTATAAATACAAACATACACACACATATGTATATATACATGCACATATATATACAATTATATAAATATATACAGTATACACACACACATATACTGTATATATATGTATATATATATATATATATACATACATATATATATATATATATATATATATATATATATATATATATATATATATATATATATATATATATATATATATATATATATATATATATATATATATATATATATATATATATATATATATATATATATATATATTCACAGAATGTGAACATTATTCAGAAACCAAATTATCAACTTCACATGCAATGAAACGTCAAATGCTTATAGACTCTATGGAAACAATTCTCCCTTTATAAAAACTGCTTCACTCTAATTTCTTCTGTGCTTAATTTCCCTTTCACGTTTTACCCTTGACTCTAATTACCTTACGTTCACCTGACTTCCCTTCATTTCCTATATTAACACTTAAATCTTCGCATATTTTTCCTTTCTTATTATTTTTATGGCTGTGTTAATCCACACTCATTACATTGCTATTTCAGGAAAGAGAAATTCCTAAGTACACCACCTAGAGGACAAAAGATAATATAGTTGACTGAAGGTTCTAAAAAACAAATAAATTTCTGACTCACATCAGGATCGAACCGATCCTGATGTGTGTCAGAAATTTATCTCTGTTCCACACGTGACTGTGTGTTGATTATTTCTATCTTACTCACTCAGAAGGGATAATTCGAATGAAATGCTGTCAATTGGGTCATTGCTGAGTCGGGAAGTTGGAGAAAACACGCTGGTATGCAAGCAGTTAGCTTGCCCAGGTAATTCCTTGGGTGCAGTTGCCCTCAGGTTCCAACTTCTTTTATGACTTGTATGGCCTAGTGGGCAGCGCCCTTGCCTTTCAATTGAAAGACCTGGGTTCGATCCTGATGTGAGTCAGAAATTTATATATATATATATATATATATATATATATATATATATATATATATATATATATATATATATATATATATATATATATATATATATATATATATATACACACACACAAACATACACACACATATATATATATATATATATATATATATATATATATATATATATATATATATATATATATATATATATATATATATATATACATGTATATATACATGTAGATACATGCGGCAAAACACTAGAAATTGGTAATTAACTTACGGAGAGAACAGGGAAAAATAAAGTACTAAAAAAGAAAAAGAAAAAAAATGAAAATAACATGTCAAGATGTACAAAAGCTTCTTCTAAATGGAGGGCTAACGCTAACGCATAAAGAAAAAAAATGATGGCGCTGATAAACGAAGGAGAAGTTATATATGAAAAGGACGGAACCAGGAAAGGAGGCATAATTTTTAACAAACGGGAAACTCCTTCCGTAAAGAAGTTGCTAAGTAAATAACAACTTCGGCCCGAAGGCTGCGCGCTATTTCTCCCTTTAGTGGTCGAAGTTTGGAACGCACGAGCCCCTTTTTCAACTCTCTTTTAATTCCTCTTTCTTTCTTAGAGCTGATTAATATTTATCATCACCTTCCGTCTTGCGAAGGGATGTTTAGTTCCATGACGTAACTGTTGATCATCTCTGAACTTTCAACGAAGCCTCCTCACTGCAGCAGAATAATGTGTAATAACTTTAAAAACAGAACACTTCCGCATATTTTCATATAAGTACACAATCGCGTTTGTATATGCAGGCAAAAAACAAGCGCAAAACAAGCACATACAATACATACATGATTGCACTGACCTGTGGACACAGAGAGATAGATGAACATGTATTAAAATATAAATGTTCACCATCATAAAAGCCAGAAATTAAAGTGAAAAATATCTATACGAATTATAATGTTTTCCATCGTACACGTTCAAAAACAAACTGAACTTCCGCCAATATCAGGCGCTATTAAACTGCCATTCACCAGTGGTGGATATTTCGCCAGAATTTCATAGTCCTCAGGCAAAATAAATCACTTTAATGTTTCGATTGTAACCTGATCTTACGGAATTCCAAGTCCTTACTGACGGCTGCAATGGTCACCTTCTGAAAAACAGGCGGTGCAGCTGGCTACAAAGAAAAGATTTCAAGAAAATAAATGAGAAATTAGAGAGGAGTGAAGTCGGAGAAAAAAAATCACTGGAAAGAAAGTATAAGAAAGTGAATTGAAGAGAAACCAAAGAGAAAAGTTTTGTCGCAGGGCCATGTAAAGTAAGAGGCCGAATTGAATCAGAACTGCATTTCAGAAAGATTCTTAAAGTAGTTCCAACTTTTGGAGATTTCTTTTTGGAACAAATAACTCTGAAACTTTTTACCCTTGCCCAGATGGAAGGCTTATTTTCCACGTTACATTGCCAGTGGATCTGTTCGCCGTGTATAAACTACAACATTTCTTTCTTTTGAGGACACCTCCTGGAAAGATTTCGCCAGAATTTACCTCTGTCCCATTTGTTACTCCTGGCTGCTCGTGTCTGTAAATTACACATTTTTCTCGAAAATGATGACCGCTTTCATATGAAAACTTAAAATGTAATTTTTACTGTAAATCTTAATGAGCTTTTATTAAAAGACCTTCAAAGTCAACCAGAAATCAGCTTAAAAACATATGATGAAATATTTTACAACGTATAAAGAATAATCTCGTCATCATCATCATCATAATCATCATCATCATCATCGCCTACACCGACGCGTTACCCAAGAGGCCTTTATGAAATTTCGCCAAAAAAAAAAAAAAGGCAAGTCAAACAATGGGCAGCCTGAATCAAACAGACTGAAAATGTATACGAAAGTAAGATTATACACAGGTTTAATACGATCTGTGTTGTTAAACGGACATGAATGATCATATGAAAATAAAACTATTCATAAAACAAAAATACTTTGTCGATTAAGGAAAAAGCCGTAAAAATAAACTACACGAGAAACAGCAAAGAAAAAAAAATCTGATGAAAATAAGTAACCAGCCAGGTGAAACTCATGTGAGCCTCCTAAAAAAAAAAAAATTGAATCCAGTTTGAAGTTCCAGCGATTCAATTATTTGATTCGGGAGTTTATTCTAAAATTTGGTCAAAGTTAGGATAAATGTTCCACACTGCGTGGTATCTAACCACAGGGATAGCTGGACGGCAGTGCCAACGATTAATACTAACATTTGCAATAAGGAATCTACTGTAACCCTATTACAAAGGAACGTTTCTCCTACCATTTGTAGGTAATGAGTAATTACTTTGTAAGCAAAGAACTCGGCATTTCATTGCGTTTTGAACAACCTAAACAACCTATTATTTAGAGTGGTTCGGATATCAAAAGCGTGGTTAGTTCCCAGTGAACAGTATTTAGTTTTGTCAATATTATTTCTGTTCTTGAAAAATCTACAATGTTTCCATCTTCAAATAGCTACTTAATCAATGCGATGTAATAGAGATAATTCAAATAAAGAATAATTGCTCTGGAAACATGAAGATAACAGATTTGGCCTCGTGATGGAACATAACGGGGCTGGCATAACCGCGAGTATAGTGCATACCACTCTTCCGCTTACTAAGTACAAAGGATATGCAAGAAATTGTCCTCAGTAAATGCAAACTTACACTGGAATGACGAAAAAATGCATTCAGTAAAAGACGAGTTTAATCCTAAGGAAACGAACAGCCATCATTTTCAACAGTGTTGCTATACAGGAACAGATCTGTACAAAGTACTGTTCAGTCTACATAGCCTCGTGTTGAACGACTGATTATAAACAGCAACTACGGTTTCGCTGTCCTCCTTGACTGACTGCAGACAAACGTAACCTTTCCTATCAGCAACTACAACTTAAAACATTCGATCGATTATGGTCTGAGGAAAAGATTATCAAGTCATTTGTTAAAATTGCCACTTTAGCTCATTTTCTTGGAAGTCAATCTTCATGGTTAACATTTTTTCCAGATTTCTTCAGTCCCCGCCATCAGCTCTTCACTCAGATAAATTTTAACGTATTTTCTCAGTATCAGCTAAGGGGATATATCTGCTAGAATGAACATGTTTCTCTTTCCAGGCTGAGATGGATTCGGGTTTTGTGTTAAGTCTGTATCCATCTATTAAATACAACGCACATATTCATATCGTGTGTATATGTGTATGTGTATACATACATTATATACATATATATATTATACATACATACATACATACATACATACATACATACATACATACATACATACATACATACATACATATATATATATTTATATATATATGTATATATATATATATACATACATACATATATATATATATATATATATATATATATATATATATTTTTTTTTTTTTTTTATGAATACCCATCAACTCCCTGATTCGAATTCTTGTGCGTTGCGCACAAAGTGTATCCGAAAAAGCAAATAAAATGTTATTTCATTTTTAGAATCAATGATTGGAAAGGAAGTTGAAATTATCATGCACATAACGAGAGCTTCGTTATGTTTTATTGGCTGCCACTCAAATTGACCACCTCTAAAAAAAGGCCACGTTCCCAGTGACTGAGAGAAGGTTGGGGGGCGGGGAGGGGGGGGGGCTGTTCGGCGGGAGATATATGGAGACATGGTGGAAAGCTACGAGGGAGGGGACATCAAAAGTCTCCCTGATGAAGCGTGAAGTGCTCCGAATTGGCAGAGATCATGATTGCCGGAATGTACCACCTGGACGGACAGGTATTTGGCGAAAGGCCACACGCTGGATTTTGATGGGGACGGTGTGAATTCATAGGTCATGGCGGTTTTATGGAACTTGAAGGGAGTTTTTACCTCTCGTAGCGTTTTGAAGCGACATTTTTCAGGAGCACTTATACGAAAACCTTAAAAGTCCTAAAATTTACTGTAAGCCCTTACTACTGTTTTTTTTTCATATAGTTGAATTTAAGAAGTGAATATTTGGTCAATGTTGTATATGCAACAAGAAAAACATATGCAACTAGAAAATTTCTGATAACCAATGTGTGCCTATAGACATCAGAAGGACGGCTGGGTCTACCTCTATAGCTGAATATATTTGCTTGGGGATGACGTGTATATACGTGCACCAGGAAATGAAAAAAAAGCAAAATGGCTATCTGATAAGGGAATAAACGGCATATAAAAATGATGGAACTCGACTTCCCAGGCTCAAGATCTTTTCACAGTTCTTTTGGAATCTTTGATCCCCTTTCTTACCGAAATCCATACCGTCAAATCGCTTTGTATTTTCCCGCTCAAGCCTCAAATAATGCATCCCTTTCCGTTCTCTCTCTCTCTCTCTCTCTCTCTCTCTCTCTCTCTCTCTCTCTCTCTCTCTCTCTCTCTCTCTCTCTCCTTTTACTTCCTTCAACGGGAACTTGGCATTTGGAATTTACTTTCCTCCTCCAAATCAAAAGGGACGAGAAGATTTCTGGAAGCGGGGCAAGATCTTCTATTTGCAAAACTCGAGGACAGTGGAGGTTGTTGGCAGAGCAAGATGTGGGTGAGTACTGGTCATGTCGGTCGGGAGAGAGGCATGATGAGGTTGGCATCATCCTACCTGACAGTTGGGCGATCATAATGAAATGATGTAGGTCTTGAATAAATTTTCCTACACTATCAATTTATCAATAAAGATAATGCCATTATTTTACATACACTTGTATATTCTTTAAATTTATACATAAAGTTAATTCTATTATGTCAGCCATTTAGGTTTTTGTCCTGCTGGCTTTCATTGGCTTTCAAAATAAACAGTTGTAAAAAAAATGGTCACGACAATATGAAACAAAGGAACCAGAGACATGAAAAGCAACTTAAGTAAACGGAATCCATGTGTATTTCAAGGAAACATCCAAACCCACTGCTTTTCTTGCAACATTCACTGGTAAGACGGTTTCCACTCCACTATGTTATAAGCAAATCCAGGTCAGTTTAAAATTCAACGCGATTCTACGAATTGAGAGAGAAAGAGAGAGAGAGAGAGAGAGAGAGAGAGAGAGAGAGAGAGAGAGAGAGAGAGAGAGAGAGAGAGAGAGGGAAATGTCCTGCAGTAGTTAGTCAAATACTTGCCGATATCACAAAAGGCTCATTAGTAAAATAAATAAATGGTCCAAAATATTGTTTATATTTAGTTTAGTTAAATTTCAAGCAGTCGCTACTCCAGTGAGCAAATTACATGAACAACTTACAAACAAGATACACACACTCACGTACACACACACACACACACACACACACACACACATATATATATATATATATATAAAATATCCTAGTTGACCAATCTGGTGCTGTCCGGAAAAACTCTGAATGACATGCGATAAACTATCTCTATCTCTCTCCCACTCTTCCCTACCACCCTCAAGTTTACCTGTCATTTCTTCTGTCAGTTCATCGAAATTGAAACTGCCGTTAAAACTTACGTGTAGACAATAGTTTGTGGGCGGAGACAGTCCACCCACCAGAACAGGTGAACTGATGGTATTACCTAAATATCTTCTGACCGACTGACAGGTAATTGCATGTGTGGATAGGTTAGCGCCAATTTCGTGACAGTTTGCCGCTGTATTCCATCTGGGAAGCATCTCAATGCTCTGATCAGAATATGAATAAAATATGTATAGGCTTATTCATTTCTCTGTTAGACCTTTCATCGCTATTTGTAGGCCGTTATAAGTCCAAATCATACAATAAAAATCTAAAACAATATTTCCATGCGATACAGACAATTTGGTACAAGCCTAGGCCAATGATGTCTTTTTATGATATGTGTTACTACAATGAAAGTTAACTTCACTGTCCAATTCACAAAAACTGTACCAACCCCTCAGTTCTAATTTAAGCTCATTCATTAATATTGTATGAGAATAGACGTCTTTTTTTAATAAGAACATTTAGTCTATACTCTGTTATGCTTTTTTAATTTTTTCTTATTATCAAGTGAATTGCTGCAAGAGTTAGCCTTCCACCCCCTCATCATATTAAGAAAAAAGTGGCAAAACACTTTCCTATATGGCTAACTTCAACTCGTGATACATATTTTTTTATATTGGTTTTAGGGATGTTTTTAACAGAGCATAATAAATTACAACTCATTATCTTTATAATGACATCAAATTCCTTAACGTAGAATTGTGTACAAAGTTACACATTCGGCATCTATAAACTTGGTCAATTCTTACAATAATGTAATCATGAATCAAACAAATATCTTTCCCTTCTTGGAGGAATGTTAGGCAATCCGTTATTTATTGTTTTGAATAAATATGCTTTGATAAAAGACAGAAATGAATATGTATTATTCTAATATAACCATAAACAATAATTTTATTTTCCTAAATGATGAGAATACTATTCCTTACTGTGCATGATAGCATCAGCAAAAGGTATGAATTGACGTGTTGTGTAAGCTGTGAGCACTTTGAGTTTCTCAAAGTGCAGTAGTTGCCATTTCTTAATTTAATCCCTGTTTGCATCTAATACATTACCCTCTAAGTGCCTTCCGGAAAAGATTTCCAAATGTAATGATCTACATTCCTGTAAAGTTTTAATCTAGAATTTTCAGTCATTATCTTCCAGGTAATCAGTACCAAGTAACGTGAAAAGAAACTTATCTTCCGTATGTAGT
This sequence comes from Macrobrachium rosenbergii, assembly GCF_040412425.1. Taxonomy (NCBI): domain Eukaryota; kingdom Metazoa; phylum Arthropoda; class Malacostraca; order Decapoda; family Palaemonidae; genus Macrobrachium; species Macrobrachium rosenbergii. The sequence continues at coordinate 25,948,881 of NC_089750.1, forward strand.
GAATTGTTCTTCCCTCTAGGCAATAATTTAGTAATAAACCTCATACATAAGGGATAGATTTCATTCTAGAGAGTTTGTGTGGTACCCTTGAGAGAGAGAGAGAGAGAGAGAGAGAGAGAGAGAGAGAGAGAGAGAGAGAGAGAGAGAGAATGTTTGGTGGTGGTTTCTGCTGGCTGAAATCGTTGTGTTAAGCCACTACTACACATGCGCGGATTCTTCTTCGCTTACTACACAAAGAAATTATCGATTTAGGTTCTCAATGTAGATTTTATCGAGCAATAAACAAAAATATTAATTATTTTCATAAATTATGATAAAAATTCATGTAAATTCTGATCAAAAACTGATGCTATAGGGGATTTATTGTTGTAGGTTAATCATACTTCTGGCAGTGCCAGAAGAAAAGGTGAAGCATCAGATGAAAAATTAGAATAAACCCAGAAAACTGAAGGAAAAGGTGACGTATAAACCAAAATTTCATTTGTTTTGTCACGGGGTAGGGGTGTAATTTTGAATTAAAAATCTTTCTGGGGTGACATAGAGCCCCGTGCGCAAAATTTTGTCTGGGTCTGTCAAGCGGTTCGGATTTCTATAGTGGACAAACAAATACACAAACATTCACTTTTATATATATATATATATATATATATATATATATATATATATATATATATATATATATATATATATATATATATATATATATACACTTATCCCCAAGGAACTGAAGAATCGAATTAGTTGATTCGTACAAGTATTGGAGAATAAATGTGACGGATATAAGTAGGATGAGAGAAGAAATGCATCATAGAACAGGTGAAGCTGGGTGTGTCTGAAAGTTTGGGAAAATACTTGACTTGTCTTTGGATGCCAACGTGGTAATGTGTGAAGGGATTATTAAGCCAACTCTCCTTTATGGAAGTGAATTATGAATGCTGAATGTGAATAAAAGAAAAAATGTTAAAAGTTTCTCAGATGAATTGTTTGCACAATATATGGTCGGCCGTACAGTACTCAGAGCTTTAAAATGAGAAATGTGAAGAGATGCAAAAGTGGCAAAAAAATTAGCATAGGTGATATGCTTATTGATCTGATGTATGAAAACTTGACTATAAAGCCAAGATCTGGGACATTTTCAGCCATTTAGCGGTTAAGAAAGTGAAAAGAGGGAG
>NC_089750.1:25952552-26010052 GCF_040412425.1 Macrobrachium rosenbergii
AGAGAGAGAGAGAGAGAGAGAGAGAGAGAGAGATGTAAGAATAATTTGCGTGAGGTTTTTGCTCATGTATCGGTAAGTCTATCTCTTCTTTCTTTCCACTTTCTAAAACTTCTTGTGCCAAGCACTAGCATTTTAAGAATTTGAAGTATGCCTGCGAATATTGTATGGAGGAAGAATGAAGCCGGGCGGTCTACAAAGTTTCGCTGGTTTACAACGCAACTCAGAAACTTAAAAACTTCGGTAAGCAAACTACAACTTTTTAATAACAGCAACGCTTAAGACTACACCTCCCGTAAAAAAAAAAAATTATAAAAGAGAGAGAGAGAGAGAGAGAGAGAGAGAGAGAGAGAGAGAGAGAGAGAGAGAGAGAGAGAGAGAGAGAGAGAGTATTGTGGTTCTTAGGTTGACAGCTGAAATGAGTAGTTATGAGCAGCACTGGGGATCCGAAATAGCACATTCACTCCCGCTGGCCCTCTCTTAAATGAGGATTTAACATCGTAGTCTTCCATTCTAATTTTGGATTCATATTTATATATTTGGATCTCGCAGTGGGGAGTGATAAAATGGATTGGGAAGAAGTAAATAGGAATAAGTTCCAAGGTCCTTTTGGGCCAAAGCATTCAAGTGCCTGATGGTTGCAAAAGGTTACTAATAAGCTTTAGGTATAGAAAGAAATAAGGACAGAATAAACAGCCAAATAAGCAAACACAAATGGCAGTTAAAGTAATAGAAATCTTCGAAAAAATATTACATGAATAAGAGGGAAAGGGAAAATGCTCTGAGTTTTAAAATTCGTTCTGTGGAAGTTTTATATTTCAAAAGACACAAACGTCGTTTTAATTAAGGATATAGTATGTTCCATGGACTTGAAAAAAAGCGTATATACAGTACTTTGAGTATCAGACGGGAAGAAGAAAGTTCAGGAACAAATAAAAGGTTAAACAGGGTGGAGAAATCGACATTTTAACTTGGCCCAACGTACCGATGTTCTTGCCTGACGTAACAGTGAATATTTTACTTTATTAACATGCTGACCTATCTAACCAATAGGGCAATGTCATTCCGTACCATAATTATACTCCGAAAATAGGCAACTTCCCAGCGAAATGGGTTCGGGGTTTTCTAAAATATTATCAGTTTCTAGACGTGATGCAATTACCAATTTATATTTAGTATCAGAATACATAAATAGATACATACATACACACACATATATACATTATATATTTATACATACATACATACATATGTATATAAATATATATACACAAAAACACGCACACACATATATATACATACATAACATACATATACACTAATAATATATTACGCCCGATATACTTTTTCCCAACAGGATACCATCAATTTAAATTTTCACAATTTTCTAGCAAAGCTTTGAAGACAATATATCCGTAGAAACTTTATGATAAAGCATACAAAGTCCAATTTGTTGTGAATAGGTTTTAGCAGTAATATGAAGTACCATGAAATTTTAAAAATCATATAAACTGACGTTCACGAAAAAGGAAAAAATTCGCAGCATCAAGCTGCCAATTATATATCCAATCATCAAAATGATCTTGGCACTTGTTTTTGACACATTTGTAAATTATTTAGATGATTGATATCATCAGACGATATGAAAAAAATGAAATATATAATGAACTGGTTTTAAGCTCTGCCACCATCACTATAATTTTCATGTCACATGTTGATTAGGGGAAGTCATCAATAACAGCAAACAATCTCTCAACAAATACCAGCATCATCATCATCATCATCATCATCATCATCATCATCATCATAATCATTATAAGGTAAAAAGCTAACAGATGAAGGCTGGAAATAATAATAATAAAAAAATGAGAGAATCAAAAGTTTACCTTTTAGGTTCAGGAAACAAATGCGATCTGCTGAGCCTCAGGTAACAAACCAAGAGAGAAAATGGGCTTGAGTCATCCCTTAATATATCTTTACCGCCATGTAATATCTATACTCCATCTTACCCTTTCCTCTTTTCATCAGATGGATAGCTTTGGCTCTAGTCTGTCTCGGGGGAGTCCAGGAGCTGGTTATTAATCTATATTCATCCGCAATCAATACTGTGACCATTAAAAGGACTGAATCAGATAAACCAATACTAGATAAAAAGGATATTTCTTCTCTCTCTCTCTCTCTCTCTCTCTCTCTCTCTCTCTCTCTCTCTCTCTCTCTCTCTCTCTCTGATTCCCACAACATATTTTATGTTATATTCAGACCTTGCCATTAGCCTGAAAGTATACTTACTGACTCTCGGATACGCAATTACAAAAAACTCTCCATTCATCTCGTAGCTTAAACTCATTATGCCAACGTGGTTCACCCATTAATCAATTCATAGAAACATATTTATGTTAATGTCGTTTACCAACAGACTCATCGATATGTTGAGAAATTCTTTGTTCACTGCACATTCCTTAGAAGTATGATAATCATTCAACGAGAATTTATTTAATTCAGTCATCAATTTTAAGCACTTCAACGGATTTACCATTAAATCTAAGCAACCTTTCATTGTGGCACATCGATTCATTGCAGGATCTTAGCCGCACCCGTTCATAAACCGAACTGACCGCGACTGTCAAACTCTTCATTCAATTCGTCAGACAATCCATAGTCAATCTGCCTCCACTATGCTCGTTTCATCAAGTTCACTGATGCTTTCAAGACTTCATGATCGTCAACCTTTCCACGCAGCACACGACCAAAATTAAGAATCGATCAACTTCCCATTCTCCCTTCACTATACGGGCTCCATCGAAGTTCACTGGTTTACTGAAAGGTCCATTCAGTTCACCAACGCTTCATCATAATCTTTATTCCTTATATCCACCACACAGTGACTTCATTTAATTAAGCACGAGAGACTAAGGCATACCGCATTTCTTACAACATCCCTTTCACTTACTACAAACCACTTTATCAAATTCCTCCAACCCACTGCACTGAACATTCATTAATTTCTCGATTCATTCAACCTGTTTAACTGTGCTTTCACTCAAACCAGGATGCTTTTCGTAAAATTCATTTAACCATTTCAAATAGAAATTCCAACTACTCAATCATTCCCGGGCGCTGTGAGAAAAAATTCACTCCACATTTCGTTCATCTGGCTATGGCGCTTTCACGAAACAAACCAGTCTAATCACTACACGTATTACAGAACTCCCTTTTCAGTAGCTAAATTCATTCTAATTATCATCAACAATAAAAGTTATTTTCCGGACGGTAGATTACACGGTCGACTTTTTCCTTCCCTTCTTGAATCGTCGTGTTGCAAAATCCCCCTGACCTTTGATGTTGCCACACCAATTATGAATATGTAATGGAAAATATAAATGGAATAGTTCGTCTGCAGAGGAAACCTTTCCCTGTTCTACATTTTGTCAGCAGAGAGAGAGAGAGAGAGAGAGAGAGAGAGAGAGAGAGAGAGAGAGAGAGAGAGAGAGAGAGGAAGTACATTTTATTTCATTAATAGCGGATTGAATCACAGTATATTTGTAAGCTTCTAATTTGAAGTTACAAAAACAAAAACTCGATTAGGAACAATGTCAGCAGCGTTTTCGATACATAAATAAAAATGCACATGAAAAGAAGAAAACGGTAAAACATGTTCCAAATCAAACCTAAAAATATCTAAGCCATACGTCTCGTTTTAATGCTTACAGGAATAAAAAGAACAACTAGATGGTACTAAAGAACACAGAGTTCCTTCCTTCCTTTAAGAAAATTCTGAGTCTATCGGAACCTCTTCCTTGTAGGAACGAGGCAAGAATGCTAAAATCCTTTGGAATGTAACTGATGCAAAGATTTTTTTTAAGGCCGGGAAATCCAATAGCATGAATTGATGGAGACAAGAAAACGAAGGAAGGAAAAAAAGATGTATCTAACCTTGGCGAAATCGACAGACTCATCTCTTCGAAGGGAAAACGCACATAGAGGGAACGTCCCAGAACTTGAGATGTGGGAAGTTGTGGGCAGGTGAGTGTTAGGAAGTCGTCTTAGAGGCGAAGGAACACTCTTTCAGATTAGTGAGAGAGAGAGAGAGAGAGAGAGAGAGAGAGAGAGAGAGAGAGAGGTATGAATAAACTGAACGCTTAGGAAGTACCTCTAATCCAGTTCTGCCTACAAGAAAAAGTTGAAAAAGGAAAGGAACGCGCACAACAAAAACGAGTGCAATGTTTCTACTGGGGTAAAAACAAAGGCAGGTATAAAGGTTTGGTAACTCGGATGTAAAATTAAAAAATACACAGACAAGAGTCAAGAACGTTCTTTTATAGCAGTATCAGCAATAATCACGTTACCTCAGACAAGTCTGAGGTCACCTGAATATCGGCGTGTTGTTAGAATTGAGATGTTATGTTGCACTTTCAGCAAGGAATCGAGGAACGGAACTAGACGAGAGTATACAGAAAATAAGATGAAACTGTTTCAGAGATCCTGAACTTCAGTTACGAGACCCCATTCAGATATGCCCCCAGGATGAAAATCGACAGAACAATTTGAGATTGAGTGCCAATGTAAGGGAAGAGCTGGGAGGTTAAAAAAAAAAAAGATATCTAAAAGGTAGAAGTGTCAGTAAGAGGGGGACAAGGGGAAGGATGAAATGAGAAAATCAATAATATAAACGATACTAGTAGGTGAGAAAACAAAACCATACGGATTACTTCATATAGGGAGAGCAGAATATGTAACATTAACACCAATGGATGTGAGGCCGTTTTATAAAGTAAATGCAAGAGTGTTTAGGAAAAGGGTGCATGAATGAAGTAAATTTAATGAAATTACCAGTAGTCCTAAGAAAGGACAACCAAAAATCACGGAGATATAAAAGATGATCTCTAGTGAATGTTGTTGGACGGTAGTCACTAAGGTAATCCGAAAAACAGGCAATTAGTCTCATGAATTTTGACAAAGTAAGACGTGAGAAAATTTTCGAAAACCTCAAAACTTAGAGCATTAGGACGGAAGTTTGAGGAACTCAAGTTGTAACTTGTTGTTAAGGAAGGCCTGAAGCAGTGTATTTGAAAGAAAACTGTAAAATGCAGGAAGAACTACGAAAAACAAGTAAAACGTGCGCCGAAGTTTTTTCGGTGCAATCGAGTTTTCTGTACAGCGTATAATGCTGTATGAAACTCTCTGCCACGGCCCATGAAACTCTCAGGCACGACTCAAGAAACTCCCAGGCGCGGCCCATGAAACTTTCAGCCACGGTCAGGTGGTGGCCTGTGTTGCTGGCACCTACACCGTTGCCAGACGCACGATCAGGCTAACTTTAACCTTAAATAAAATAAAAACTATTGAGGTTAGAGGGCTGCAATTTGGTATGTTTGATGATTTGAGGGTGGATGACCAACATACCAATTTGCATCCCTCTGGCCTCAGTAGTTTTTAAGATCTGAAGGCGGACAGAAAATGTAAGGACGGACAGACAAATAGCCATCTCAATAGTTTTCTTTTACAGAAAACTAAAAATGAGATTAAGCAAGACTTCACTGTGGAATTCACTTAGCAAACGATGTGGGCCAGATGCCTTGTTGGCTTTTAGGAGCCTGAAAATTCCCGAAAACTGAGCAGGGCCATCAGAAGCCCTGGATCCGTGAAAAGAATTAGAGACGAATAATGAGAACAGATGATTCACCTTCACCCTTGGAGAGCAGCTGAAAATCATCAAGCAGAGGAGGAGGAAAATTGGATTCCCAGAAGTTGTTGACAACTTTCTTGGCAAAGGAACGATTCTTTCAGTAGGAAAAAATACGTTCATGATCAGAAGGAAATTCTCGGCAAAGGAACAATTCTTTTCAGTAGAGAACTCAATAAGTTCATGGTCACAAAGAAGTGCTAAAATATTTTGAAACTATTTCTATCCATAAATAATTTAAAATGAAAAAAATTAAAACGTATTAATTCTCAAAAAAGTGTAATCTTATTTTAATGTGAAAAACCAATGATCCATTTTAAAAATACCATCATAGTTGAAATGTTCTGTAAAATCATTACTGAAGGTTAAGGAAGATAGTGAGCTTTTACCCTCACTGTGAATTGAGTTTTGAGCACAATGTCATTCGTAGCAATGTTTTTATTCAAGGTCAAACATTACTACTTATTTAATTTTTTACAAGAACCATTTATACGCATACTTGTTCTTACTACGCAGCTTCACCGTGTATCACTAAAACAGCTAAACCACACAAACATTTCGAATGTATGTAGTCAAATATTTGAAGTCGCATACATAAAATTTGGAAAAGAGCAAAAATCATATCTCTTCCTGGGAGTAGGCCTATACTCCCCATACACTGTTCCTCTCAAGGAGTCGCTGAGTTTGTTAAATGATTAAATAATCCTACAAAGACGATTGGTAAACAATGACAACTTTATATCCTTGCTCTGGGAAAAATGCAACAGAGGAGCTGTCATTTTAAGCGAATCTTTGTGTTTTTATTGTGACAGGCACAGCGCTGGCAAAGATGTCTATCACCGTATATATTGGACTGTGTCAGCTGTCTGACACATCTGAGAGAGAGAGAGAGAGAGAGAGAGAGAGAGAATGTGGGTTCTAGTTCTTAGTTACTTGATTCACATGAGTAAACATCTAAAATAATAATAAAGGATTTATAGTAATTAAAATATTAATGACGCTCACGACGACAATAGTGTTCAGCTACGTTATCTGCCGTTGCAAACGCCCAAGTCATAAATATTACAATTAAAAATAGAGTTCGAATAAATTATACTCCCATACATAGTTCAAGGTAAAAGTATATCATATTTAGCATCAATCTAAATTAAGACCAACAGTAAAAGGTATGCCGTGATTCACAACAGCCTATTCTGAAGAAGGTCGGGTCGACTCCCTTGTCGTTGGACAAGATTTTACCGTCAACAACGAGGACACGTGCCGTTCTTCTTGACGGGCGCAGATGGCCTGATGTAATCGTTGCCAGTCAATTGGTGCTATTTACATAAAAAAAAAACTCATCGGTTCACAGCCAGGGGGCTGTATGTCCTTCACAACTAGGAAAACGATCAAATCAGAGGAGACTAAGCTTTTTTTTTTTTCTTAAATCCGACTATCTTTCCCTGTGAATTTTTTAAATGCCCCAAAACTAATGAACGCGGCCTTTCCATTTATTATTAAAATTTTCTCCTTTAAGAATGACTGACCTATGTGTTCCAAACACTTGCGAAACAAAGAGGATATTCACTAATGTTTTGATAAGTATCACTGTAATGTGGCTAATAATCTTTGTCCCGAATCTAAGGAAAGTAAATTTTAAATATTGAAAACCATTGAACCTTGAGGAATTATCATAAACGTATTAAACAGATATGTGACTAGTCAGGGGAAAAATATATTTTTGTTATTAACTACCGATTTGTCACTTGACCAGAAATATCAGTTCATTGTTTCTTTCTCTCTCTTGTGACCATCTTTCAAACTAGATTTCTGAAGTTCCATTTTTTTAAGAAATAATCCTTCCGTCAAATAAACGTTCTCATGCAATCGTCTTCCTGTAAAACTAAGAGAGAACTGTTTGGTCTTTATTTAATCTCTTGTGTAAAGATCGGTGGAAGAGCGACTTGAAAATCTTATGTTCTTCAGAAAAAGGAATGCGGGACAATTTATTTAATCCTAAAAGTGAAGAGGTTATAAGATGCCTAAAAAACCAAAGCATCTTTGTAGAAACGTCAACTTACTACGAAAATGCACACAGCTAAGTATAACGCATGTAAAATCGAAATTATAACAAGTTCCTAGATCAATCACGATGGTTAAAATCTTGTCACTCAAGTAGTCTTAATTTCATCTAATGACAATGCGCATTATCTTTTTTTTTATATTAATGAAAGTCTTCATTGCTCTTTGCAGCCTCTCCAACTCCTCTGACACTCGAGGCTTTTGTGAAAATGAATAACTGGTGATGTTAGTAACGACTCCATTCCCCTCTTCAGAGATTATGAGCGGAATTTAATTGTCTCGTTTTATAAAATGTCTTTTTGGAAGGCAACGAACTCGTCGATATTCTCTTCAGCAGCAACCCCGTACCTGGTTCCTCCCTTCTCCTCTCCTCACCCCCCTACAAGGAGTGAAGTTCTGAGTTTTAGAGTGTATTATACCCACCACGTACGAACACTACACACATAAAAATGAACGGGAAAGAATACTAAAAACATTCTCACAGTGATAATGACGGTGAAAACTAGATTGGGAATGACTAAAAAAAAACACTAATGTAGATATCAGTTCCTATCTCGTGTTCAAGTAAGGATAAGCAGTTTTACGTGTCTTTATTATTTAATTAAAGACATAATAGATCGGGCAACCTATTGCCCTCTCCTAAACTGGAGTCAAAGAAAACAAGGAACAGAAAAAGAAGAGGAAGAAGGGAGGGGCTTAACCACGAAGGAAGCGATAACCTGCTTCTGGAAGGTAATAAAATAGGATCAAGGCAGTGAGATGGACGAGATGAAATTTCACTCAAAGCCCAGGATACACTCCAGAGCTGCCCTTCGGAACAAAATCAATGTTTGCAGGGGGTCAAGTTATTCTGACAACCAAAGGACACGAATTAAGCTGACGTTACAAAAAGAATAAAAAAACAGACACGATAAAACATTGTTTTTCACGACGACTGCAAATATTGTGGATTACACGATAAAAACAGATGTAGCGATAGAGAACAGAGAACGAAAACTTCACTTTATTAGATACGACCCTTTCAACCATACATCTATCGCAGAGTTAAGCACAAAAGAAAAGCCGAAATAGAAGCCATGGATGGAAAAGCCTCCGGTAAATACACTTCTTCGCTCAGTATCCAAATTACGGCAGTTTCATCATTATGAGTTTCACCATTTTGATTGCAGAAATTCTCGATGAAGCAAGCCAGGCTTACTTATAAAGACCAGGTTTAATTCACAGAAGTTCATCCCCGTCTTAAGTCATTAGATGTGCCATAATATGAACTAAGCCAAATTAGTAAATAAGGTACAGTTAATACTGCGAACCCCGATACAGTAACAGTATCATGAACTATAGGCAATTAGAAAAAAAATATATTGATACCTGAAGCACACAATTTCAGTCAAACATTTCGTTCAATAATGCCAAGTTGTTTAACAATTTAGTCTACAACTGCTGCTACTACTGTAACGGTTAATATGAAGAGAGCACGAGAAGGAAAGGCATATTTCTGGTACTTTTCTTGACATCTCTAATATGCTGAAATAGACGCTTTCGGACTAAACAATATGCTTCAGCCATAAGATACCTGTCAAATATCTGCCGAAATGCATCGAATTTCATCTAGAACTGTGTGTATCTTGTAATGGTAACCAACAACTAGCACTGTGTGTCTTCCAGTTCTGCAAAGCTGAGTGATTCACGCCATTTGGTTTCCATCGATTATCGAACTATCTCTTGGAAAACAAACAATCTGTTTTGTCCTACGAAGTCTGCGTTTTATGGGTGGGCACTCGGGGGCAAACCATTCCATGAGGGCATTGTTCTAGCCATAAAACTCTTCCCGATTCTGTTATCACACAAGGAATGTTAAAGGTAATCTCCCTTCAGTAAACACTTCAGCTTGCGTTTTGGTCCATCGTATTCAGCGACCGAAACGCTTTCCGCTGGAGTGAGGTGAAGTCGTTTGTTCCTGCTTGTGGTTTTTCCATACTTGAAAAATTTGTGGTCCAGTGGCCTGGATTTCACTTGCTTACTTTGGCCGCAGCCAGTGTTTAGGGGAGAGAGAGAGAGAGAGAGAGAGAGAGAGAGAGAGAGAGAGAGAGAGAGAGAGAGAGAGAGAGAGAAATGGAAGAGGTCAGGGCCTGGCTGGCTTTTCTATCGATCACGATGTCTTCAGCAACGAATCTGGTATACGACGGGTAAAATGACCTGATTAACCCATAATTTATACCTGATTTATGATGTTTATCTCCACTTTGCCGCATGATGCGATTGTTTTCATTAGGAATTTTATGATTTATATCCAATCGTTATGAGTTATGGTCCGAATCAGGGATCGATTAGTAAAGAATATACTACAAGAGTCAAGATCAGCGCTAATTTCCGTTGGAAATCAAGGTAATTAATTTAGCTGTTAGGAATGCATTTATTTTATACAAATAAGCACATTTTATTACAGAAAGAAGTATATTTACTACCTATTACCAGAGAAATATATTCCAGTTACCATATAAATTCGACTAAATCTTAAGTTTATGCCAGTTGCAAGGGTCTTTTCCGAGTGTAATAATTTTGATGTTATGAATCCTTTCCTGCAAAGTGATTAAGAAAGTGACCTATTTCGGGAACAGAGCACAGACCTCGCAACTGCATGATCTCTTCAATTCTGGCGTCCTAAAAACCGGAGGGTCGCCGTTCACAATGGGAAAACAGACTAAAGAATATACATACATATATATATATATATATATATATATATATATATATATATATATATATATATATATATATATATATATATATATATATATATATATATATATATATATATATATATATATATATATATATATGCATGTGTTTGCGTATGTATTTGCTCATAAATCACTGTTCAGGTTCATATTTCTGACTGATGTTCGAAAACTTGTCAATTAGCTTCTTTTAAGAAAACACATTACGTAATCAATAACGCACGTAACCTCTACAGTCAAGGGATTCCTAATACCCCAACCGTACTGCTTTCAATGTCAACGAGTCAATTTGTTGCAAGAACTGGGCGACAAAATAAAAAGTAGATGACCAAAGAACGCAATAGCCAAGAAACGCTAATTTTGGGAAATGCAAGCATAGTATTCCTAGATTCTCGTTCGTCCGTCACTAATTCACCTTGTGCCTGCCCCTTGACAGCAAATCCCTCATGTCCAAGAATAGGATCTCGATCCCACCACACAATCGCCCCATTCAAACGCGAACCTAAACCTTCGTCTATGACCTCTGGGCTCATCTCCCACACAACACCCTCGCCCCTACCCTCGGCGGCGCTATCCTTCACCGACATTCAGCCATCCCCAAACCACCCAAGTTAATCCTTTAATCCCCTTCCAGCTACAAATCCTCACAATAGCATCTTCTGCCTGAGCCTTCGGTAGGTTAAGGCAACTTTTCTCCGGTTTTCTACGGCCCTCGGGGTCCTCATGACCTACTGATGGACGGGGTGGGCGTTGGGGGAAGAAACGAAACAAGTATTAAAGTATTAACTTAAAAAAAAAGAGAGGGTACTTTTAAAAGATCCTATATTTCTGGATAAGAAGACAGAACTGAATCTTGGAAACGGGGAAATATATTTCTGTCTTAATGGATACAAGGCAATTATCAGCAATGGAGTGTACTCGTATATCAGATCTTAATTATCAAGTTCAGTGAACGTTCCTAAACTGGCGGGAAGAGTGCTTCTGTTGTAAATAGGGATTTGGGAAGGAACTGGAAATAATTACCCGATTAGAAAAGGACTGCAGTGTGCGTTGAGAACATATCCACAAATGCATCCACAAACAAGACAATTTCATCTCGGAACATTGTCCATTTACCAGTTCATTAGGAGAAGCGAGGAACTGCATAAACTGAATTGCTGGTTTAATTGATTTTCTTATTGCGTCACACACATTCCCGCTTTTTCCTTTGCATTGCGGGACTTACGCTTGTTATGAGGAAATGAATATTTTCCTAGATAAGTGAAGCCCGTGTTTGTGCGGTATACCAAGCTGGCAATGTTGGTAAGCTAAATTCATTTAGTATGAATTAGGATAAGAGAGGCGTGATCCCAAGTGTTTACTAAAAAGTACGAAAATGAGACGAGGAATGAACTTAATTTGCATATTACTGTGCCAGTGAGAACGTGGTAGATACTAGTGAAAGAACCTGACAGAAATTTAAGAAGACAAAAAGGGTGCAACGAATGTAATTTAAGTATAACTTTGTGAGAATAAATTGAGTTAAAATCAAGAAAATGTGAGGGAAATATAGGTTATGTTATAGCTTGTTTAGGCTTTTGAGAGTAAGAGTCAGAGAAATAAGAGAAAGTCAATGCATTAAATGAAAGCAGAGTGGCGGAAGGGACCGTAAAATATATAACTCATAAAGTCGACCCGCATTTAGCATTCTTTCACCGCAATGAAACCGTATGGAAAATAGTGAACGACGAGCACTAGATATTGATCAAGAGAGGACGCAACAAGGAGAGGAGGGAAAACTACAAGGGAGAAATTCTGGATAGCAGGAATGTTCGGGTTTGAAAAAAACTGGCTGATCATTAGACATAAAATGAAAAATGTACGCAGAAAAAGCAAATTGGAAAATACAGGTGACTTTGGGAAGAGGGACAATTCAGCACAAACGAGAAGTTTCACGGTGTGTAAGCAAAACTGAGAATATACTTACCAAACAACAGATTTATCTTTGACTTCTAAGTCGCACGAAAGATTCTCGCATATTTCTGTGTGCAAGAGGGGCATTTCATTTGGTAGCCCATTTCTTGACTTATATGGGAAGATGAACGGGACAGGAAGATACTTTTAAACTAAATCTCGTGAAAATTCTATAGACAAAGTGACGAATACAATCTTTTGCCTCGTTCCAAATAACACAAAATGGCAGTCATCAAAATATTTATTCATATATATATTATTACATTATATATATATATATATATATATATATATATATATATATATATATATATATATATATATATATATAGTGAGAGAGAGAGAGAGAGAGAGAGAGAGAGATGACAAGTGGGGGAGGGGAGTCTGGGATATTGGGGAGGAGGACTGAGAAAGGACAGCTGTCATTTCAAGAGGTAGCACGTTTTAAGGTCGAATGATCAGGAAAACCTTGAGACGAGAATGAACGGAAAATCCAATAAAATACGTTATTAGAAGAAGATGAACAGAGTATGAGGATATTAAATATAATCACAATTTTGAATATATAACAGAACAGGAGAAAGTGATACAGGAAAATCAGTAGAATAGTACAAAGAAAATTCTTCTTTTGGAAAACATGCAGAAAGACTGAGAAATGTGATAAATTCAGCCACATGAGCCAAACAGGTAGGATTGGAAAAAAAAGCGAACAAACGACGTTCCTTCGCTAACACTTGTCCACGTTTCCTTAAGCTTATTCTCGTGAATCAATTCGCTTTGCAAATTGGACTTGAATTTATGCAAGAAATTAAGCGAATTCAGATAATTAGTTAAGGCAACGCGCAACGACGGAGGACTTTCGAGTAACAATTCCATGATGTTAAAAGCGAATAACCTTCGATGTTCATTCCTACAAGCACTCGGAGCGCGGCCATTTTATCTCCTAATTCGACGTAAAAAAACATTCAGTTCTCATTTCGCCTTTATCAATTCACTGGGAGAAGCGCCGAACTTCGTTACCCAATTGTTTTATTCATTTTTTCTCATCACATCGATGAATAGCAGACTAGCATTATTCATTCATTTTACCGTTGTGTCCTTTAAGTAATGAGACTTCCGCTTATTGGATTCGTTCAGAGCTAAAGATTCGAGAGCAAACTCGAACGGGGAAAATGGACGCAGCCATTTAATATGACGCACAGCAGACAAAAATGTTTAAGGATAGAGCGTTATAACGAATATCCCAAGTATAATGGGAAGAGAGAGAGAGAGAGAGAGAGAGAGAGAGAGAGATAGTATGCTCATTTCTCTACCAATCAATTATTTAAAGACCCAGATAGGGCGGATGATTAGGCATAATGGTATTCGAGAGCACGGCCGCCCGAAATTTACGAGGCTGAAGAAATAAAGAGGAGGAGTTACGCAAACTCCACGCTCAAGTTGGAGGCTTGCGTGAGCTTCAATAAAATGAACGTGGAGGCCAGCCCAGAATAACAGCAAATCTAACAAGCCAACGTTCTCGTTATATATCTATATATATGTCTCCGAAATGCAAACACACACACAAACATGTTATTCATGAATATGCAATAGTTCCGGTAAAAAAAACAGACAAGGTATACTTTCATACATAACATATTATATTTATACATACATATATATATATATATATATATATATATATATATATATATTACTATAAATGCATACATATATATTATATACATGCATACATTTACATATATACACTTACACATTTATACAGTACATACATATATATACATATATATACATATATATATATATATATATATATATATATATATATATATATATATATATATATATATATATATATATATATGTTGTATATGTAAGGGTGACGAAGTGAAGGTCATTAATAGGTAATGCGCTTATTACGCCGACGTGTAATAATGACATTGTTGCATTTTCAAGGCTAAAAATGAGAGAGAGAAAAAAAGGTATAATATTAAAATACATGGAATATAAAATTTTAGCGTCAACCTATTATATACATGCACATTAAAAAGCAGAATAATTCCAGGAAGAAGCACCTGTTAGGCCGAAAGTTGAAGACTGAATGACTAGAAAAGGAGAGAGAAGTAACAAAGAAAGCGGTTCAAGCTAGATACAACTGTACAGAGGAAGCGTGCGAGTTCAACTTGGACACTAACTGCTTAATGATTAACGATTCTAAAATGAGCAGTTCATGTAAACAGCTCGTCTGGCCCAAAACAGAGAAGTCAGAATATTCGATAATGGTTTTGCATATTTTAGCATGATTTCTTCTTCGTTTTAACGTGCTTTTTCCCATTTTTATAGGGGGTAAGCACGATGCCTTCTTTTGAAGGACTTTGATTTGGCATTGGGGTAGGCCGTAGCCTCGATCGGCTGCCCTGCCTGACATTGCTTAGACCCCGGTAATGAATGTGTACATGTATCGTACCAAACCCCCAGCTCCCTTTCTCCCAGCAGCGAGGAGAACTGAGCGGTTAGGTGGACAGTTCGAGACATGTGAGTTGTCTGTTATGTTTTTAGATGCTGGAGTGGCTTTGTTTATGTGTGTATTAGTCTGTAACACCCATTTGCTTTCAGCATGATTTCTGATGTTGGAAAATTCAGGAATGGACAGTCTGCAACTAGTGCAAAGGCTAACACCTTTATGGGAATTAGCCCTGACCCTCAGCAATCATTTAGTCGATCCATGTATGTCCACGAATTACACTGGGGCAAGTATATTTATGCACGACTACAGATCACATTATTGGACAGAGTCTATCTATAAATTTAAAAAGTAACCCTATTGTAAAGGGGTTTTTCGGAATAAGAAAATGTTTTTCTATTGCAGACTTACTGTTTTTTCTAAACTTATCGTCTTGGATATATGGTATACTGGCGTAAAGTTTCTTCCTTGGTACTGTACTAATAACAGGAGAATCAGATAGTTTCGTGTTTAGGAAATTTTTGCTGTAATTGTGAAAAATATGGGATGGAAACCAGTTGTCGGTAAAATATTTATGTACAAACGATACTTCTTTATGGTATGATTCCCATAACGAGGTTAAAACCCTGTGGAAAAGAGTAAAAATTGAATAAGTTTGAAATTATAAAAGCAAGAACAAGAGAAATTAGAACCAAAGCCTGTAAAAATTTTTTTTTCTAAAACAGAAGTATTAAAACTACCCTTGTGTCGAAATACTAGGACATCCAAAAAAGTTAGTATTTCGACATAACGATCGTTTTAATACTTCTGTTTTTAGAAAAATAGACTTTTACAGGCTTTGGTTCTAATTTCTCTAGTTCTTGCTTTTATCATTTTAAACTTATTCAATTTTTATTATTCTCCACAAGGCTTATACTTTAACCTCGTCATGGGATATCGTTTTTACATAAATATTTTACCGACAACTGGTTTCCGTCTCATATTTTCCATAGATACAAGCAAAAATTTCCTAAGCAGGAAACTATCTGATTCTCCTGTTATTAGTACAGTACCAGGGAAGAAACTTCATGCCAGTATACCATGTATCCAAGACGATAAATCTAGAAAAAACATTAAGTCTGCAACAGAAAAACATTTTAACATGTTACAGGTTATTCTTATTCCGAAATACCCCTTTACAATAAGCTAATTTTTTAAATTTAATGATAAACTTTGCCCAATAATGCGATCTTCAGTCGTATATTTGGTTGCCGGAGGTACAGCATATTCATGAATACATATTTGCGTGTGTGTGTGTGTTCGTGTACAATGTTCATAAACCCATTAAAAAATAAATAAACAATTCTGCTATCCTATCACAAAAACGGCAAAGAATAGAATACATTTTGAAATATTTATTCTATAATGGCCATTCCTTGGTTCACTTTACGTTTTTTTTTTTTGCTTTTAATTTATTCCTTATCTCATAGATAAAAGAAAACTATATACCATCAGAAACCCTCTAATGAAGTAACCCATTAGGGACTCGGTATATTTTCTTTAGTAACATGATCCTCCTTAAAAACTCCCCGTAGGGGTAGTGCCGTCAGTGCACCTCATGTGGTGCACTGTAGGCATTACTTAAGGTTCTTTGCAGCGTCCCTTCGACCCCTAGCTGCAACCCCTTTTGTTACCCTTACTGTACCTCCATTCATATTCTCTTTCTTCCATCTTACTTTCCACCAACTCCTAACAATTGATTCATAGTACAACGCGAGGTTTTCCTTCTGTTAAACCTTTCAAACTTTTACTGTCAATTTCCGTTTCAGCGCTGAATGACCTCATTGGTTCCAGTGCTTGGACTTTGGCCTAAATTCTATATTCAGTTCAATCCTCCTCAAAAAATGTATGAAGAGTCGACCACCATATTTGAAAACAACACCCTAAAAAAAAAACCATCCGTTTGCAATATTTATTTTTGGGTTTACACTACCAGTCTTAATCTACATAAACTGTCCTTCCGTCTCCCTCTGACTATCTTCATCGTTTAATTCTTCCTTTCAAAATACGATTTTCACTTCGCAAGCACATGGCTTTTCCATAGCAAGATATTTATCACTTAATATGCATCTCTCTCTCTCACCTTTCTGGCAATTCTCATTACCATGTTTAATCCTTCGCCCGTCCCGTTTGTAAGTATAAGAAGAGTTGCATTGCTTGCCAAACCTGAAAGTAGCGATATGCAGTTACCTGCTTCTCTCATCTAGCTTAGAAACCCAACGTTTCTCTCCAGGATTTACGTTAGAACACCAGCTAAATTAGGATCCTGATCGAGAAGGAGGATCATATTAATTATAAGATTACTCTGAAAAACGTGTCCTCATCGTGACTTTTTAGTATAAAACTTTATACACACATTCCTACTCACATTCACATTTGACAGTACATGATACAGGAATTTGGATAAATAAACCAATATCTACAGGACTTTAAAGAAGATGCCGAGCATTTCCTGTTAAGAAGACAAATTTCCCTCCCCTGTGGTATAATAGGCTATGCTATTACATTAAATCGATTGGTTTGTATAAGCCACCCATACAAATGTATGAGCTACCAAGAGAAATCTACCGGAAACCTTTATCTGAAAGAAGATTCATACGAATAAAGAGTAAACCAGCGTGTTCCCCATTTCAAAGGCCTTCGTAAACAACTCATTGAAGTCGAAAAATTATTCATATACACACCGCTGGCACCAAATTTTCAGCACGACCGACTCTACAACGTTAGAATCATGGTGCTGTTTTGATTAGAGGTAGTCTCTCGTGTAAATATGCTTTGATGCGAACAAGTTGCTAATAATTTATTCAGGTCTCAATATAGCTCAATTATTCTACCCATTTCCCACTTGGAAAATTAAATTCGTCAAAGAGAATTCTCATTAAAAGAGAAGCAGGTTTTGATTAAACCTAAATAAAAGGGATTATAAAAATATCCCTATTCTAACATCATTCTCTCGCAGTCACACTCATAAAGCCCAAAGTACCTATTCGAAAATGTCCAACCACCTACAACTGACCCAGATACACATCAACTTTACCTAGAATTTATACGTTACGCCTCATTAATTCCAAGTTAATTGGCGTTTCGACTACACATATAAAATAAAAGAGTAGTTTGATTCTCCTTTTGCAAATGGTCTGAAAGCCATGAAGGCATTAACTGAAAGGGACTCCCAGACACACAAAGAAAAATCACGTTATGCAAATGGCAAAGTAAAATACCGATAACAGGAAAGGAAAATGGAAGCTCCCTTCTATAATACGTTATCCGGAACGCATAAAGAAAACTGATTCAATTAAGGAATTCATTTGGAGGAACAACAAATAGTGTTATCAGACCAACAACTCCTCCTCTGACATCCAAAATCCATTCCGTCATAAACAGGGCTGAGAGACAATAAGTTTGAAATTTATCTTGGTTTCCGATGTAATGAGACGAGATATAACTTACACTATCTTTGTTTAAGTTTTCCATTTATCATTTACTACTAAATTCATAAGTAAAGAAGAATCTATCTCTGTAAGAAGTCAATACTCTGCTCCATACTACTCGAATCATGACTTAAGTACCTATGTTACAGCTAGACTGTGAAACCAGGGATTTCACGAAATCCCTTAAATTTTCATGGAATTCGTGAAATCAGCAATTCATTTAGGGATATTTGATCCCAGAGGGGCTAGTACTAAACACAGCGAGGCTCATTTGATCGCCGAGGGGCTAGTACTAAACACGGCGAAACTCATTTGATCCCCGAGGGGCTAGTACTAAACACGGCGTAACAGCGTAGATGAATCACTATTTCGCCGTGTTTAGTACTAGCCCCTCGGGGATCAAATGTGAATTGGTGATTTCACAAATTCCTTGAAAATTTCAGGGATTTCGTGAAATCCCTGGTTTCTCAATCTTATTGTAACATATATACCATTGCAAGGCATCACGTTTTCATATTCGAGCCACCATCTTTTTCCTCGTTTTGCTGAGTGTAGAAACATATACATTGGGAAACAACTATTTTAGAAAAAAATAAATCAGTAAATAAATAAAAATAAATGCATAAATGAGTAAATAAATAAAAATAAACACAAATGCATAAATAAATACGTTGCTTTCTTAATTAAAGAATATAATGTGGAAACTCAACAACCGTTAACAGGTAGTTACGAACGCCGGGCACGTTTCAGACATTCAAAATCCTGCCAGTCAAACAGAATTTCTCATTAAATGAATAACAAATAAATAAAGGCTCGGAGTACTCTGAAAACACGGGCAAAAACATTTTTGGGACATGACTCGGAAAGGGACACAAATCCCGATACCATCACCACTTACCAGAAAATTGGCAAAAGAGAAAAACGAGAATAGGGAAAGCTAAATTGGATAAAAATTCCAACCGAAAAACGATAGAAAACATACAAATGACGGTATAATTCAATTGTAAAAAAGGGGGGCAAATCCTGAAATAAAAAATATAACAGATTTCCACCAGAGATGAAAAGCAACACAGATTCTATGTTGGAAAACAAACAATATTTCAAGCACTTCAGCTACGGTGTACCAGAATATGTTTGGAAAGAATATTAAGTCAATGCATATCTCTTCTATCCATGTAAAATCGAAACTCATTAAGTACGACCGAAATCCATTTGAGGGTTTTCTTGTTCGGGATCACAGCAAAAATTGCTTGTTGGAGATTACTTCATAAATGTAATCATAAGGGATATAACACAGAAAGCCCCAAAGAACTATAACCATATTTCAAACAGAAAAGTTAAATTTCATTCGACTACAGTACGCAGGATCAGGTTGAAGCTTCCGAGCACAAACAATTATAACCAAAATTTCAGTTAATTGTACATTTTTAATCTATGTACTATTTGCAATAGATTCCCAAAACTGCAAGTCCCATTTATTAGAAATCATACATTGCAAATTACTCTAGCTGGAACTGAGTTATAAGTTATAAAAATACCATTTGATTTTTAAAAACGTGAGTTTATCTGTTTAAAAGAATTTTCCACGTTTAGCCCAATCACTGGAAGAACAATAACAATCAAAACGAAGATAGCAAATTCTTCAAAGATGAACTTGATTGCATTGGAATCCTCAATTTCGCATTATATGGCAATAAATCTTCAGGTACAGAAGGAGTTTATTTCAACCTTTTTATTCCACCATCTCAATCTTTTCCCTTTTCTTTTCAATGTCAGAAAACGCACAACGTGTGAGCCGAGTTTGTAATTACCTGTGCCAAGTCGTTTTTACGGTAAATGAAGTCCGTAAAGATTTCTATCAAACTCCGGTGATACACAATGGCTCCGGACTCGAAATTACTGGGAATGTGGTGCTTTTAATATCCTCAAATGAGAGACTCTTATTTTGGGTTCCCGTTTCACCGACCGCTGAATTTTTATGAGCCTTTATTTGTCTGCACCGAGATGATTTGATTGACAACGTATTACTGGAATTGGCAGCTTGTTTGCGTCTCTCTCTCTCTCTCTCTCTCTCTCTCTCTCTCTCTCTCTCTCTCTCTCTCTCTCTATATACATATATATATAATGTAAATATATGTGTATATCTATATCTATATATATATATATATATATATATATATATATATATATATATATATATATATATATATATATATCATCTCAATCTATCTATCTATCTCTAACAATATATATATATATATATATATATATATATACAGTATATATATTATAATTTATCACTCGACTGTGCAAATAAACGAGAGCACGTACGCCCACAGAAGTACGTAGGCACGTACACATATTCTCAAACACAATATGCAAACACTCAAAGACTCGAGGTTTCCTTTTTACCTTCCATTTACTATTCCAAAGCATTTTCCCCCTACGTCAAGCTATGCACGGTCCGCCTTCCCCAGAGAAGTGACGAAAAAGGGGAATCTTTTGAAGCGACCGCCAACAGCCAAACGCTGACACAGACAAGCGTAATCCGGATCTGGATTTTTGGACCTCCGGCGCCGCAATTCATCAAAGTCCCATTGAGTACTACCACCGCGGCAGCTTACCTACTTTACTCAGTAAAGGGGAAAGAGGGAGAGCGGGAGAGAGGGAGGGAGGAAGGGACGGAGAGGAGGAGAGGGAGAAGGATGAGACGGAAGAGAAGTGAATCATGAGGAATAAGGGTGATGGCAAGGAGGGAGATGAAAGGGTGGACGGGAGATTTAGAGAGAAAGAAGGGGAAGAAGGGGAAGAAGGAGAACAGAGAAGAACAAGAGCTAAGAAACGGGAGTAAGAGAAGGGGATAAGAAAATAACTGAAGTAGGAATGAAGGAAAACAAGTTGAAATGGACGGAAATGATATGACTAATGCGTGGAAAATAAGAAAACGATAACAGCGAACACTCAGATAAGCGGAATAATATAATATAAATAAAAGGACACGAACCAAGGAAAAAGGTGAATAAAAAGAGACAGTACTGAAAGGGAGCGATAAGCAAGAACAAAGGAAATGCGAGAAGCATCAGACTGGGTTCGAACAGAGACAATGAGCAGGGCTGAGAGCACCGCCACCAACGCTGGCGCTGGAGATAACAGGGGAGAAAGAGAGGAAGAGAAAACGGTGCAGGAAGAGAGACTTTTTCAAGTTGATTGGAGTGGGGGCGAAGAGAGATAATGGAAGGATAACGAAAACAATGTACAAAGGACGACTAGGAATACTATACAGAAAATACAAGAAGGGTGCAGAAGCTAGGTTAAAGGAAATACATATTCACTTAAAAACACCGATACATAAAATATACACTATCATTTTCGTCATTATTCCAACCACGCATACAGTATTAATGTCAAATGCCTACCTTTCAAAATCTCTGTGACAGGGAGGAGGAAAAGACTGCTGACAGAAAAACGCGACGTTGACGCCATTTCTCTGTAGTTTAAGAAGCACTTTTGAAACACGGCTTATTCTTTTTCAAGTGCCAGCGAAAACTTATAAAGTGGGTGAATAAGCGATCAAAGTCATATTTTTTTTTTTTTACTGTAAAACGGGCTTGTATGTGCTCGTACTTGTTTACAACACTACTAAATAACTAGTAAAGGAGATGAACAATGTTTATATATATATATATATATATATATATATATATATATATATATATATATATATATAAACATTGTTCATCTCCTTTATATTTACATACATACGTAAAAAAATATATACAGAAATATGTTTACATATATAATAATATATATGCATATATATATATATATATATATATATATATACATATATATAATTAGATAAATAAATATATATATATATATATCAGTATATATATACATATATATGTAAATATATATATATATATATATATATATATATATATATATATATATATATATATATATATATATATATATGCATATATATATATATATATATATATATATATATATATATATAATCACAATCATTGGATAAACTAATATTATAATATATATATATGCACGAATTTGAATACGAATGAGCAGTTGGGAAATCCGAGGTCAGTCTTAATACGGGACTACAATTCTCCAGGGCGATTATAAATGGAGGATTAGAAATGAAGATATTGAGGTACAGAAATGAATATCTATTTATAACCTTATGCCCGTTTCCAAGACGTTTTGAATGAACAAATGGGGAAAATGGAAAATTATTTATTTATCAAATTACATATATGTTTCTATTAATACAAACCTAAAAAAAAAAAAAAAAAATATAGACTAATTATTTCTTTCTTAACCTATTCTGTATATTATTTAATATTGAGACGGTTAATTCATTTTTATTCGATATTATCCATAAATCAGTTTCAGTCTTATTTTGGGAACAATTCTCAGGGCGATTATAAATGGATATTAGAAATGAAGATATTATATATATATATTATGACTATTTATCACATCATGCCCGTTTCATATACAATTGAAGTGAACAAATGGGAAAATGGAAAATTCACTATTTAGCTTCCAAACCAATTTTCGTATATCTTTCTCATTAATCCACAAACCTAAAAAAAAAAGTGAAAACTGCTAGACTAATTATTTCTTTCTTAACCTATTCTGTATATTATTTCATTCGGAGACAGGGTTAATTCATTTTTATTCGATATTATCCATATATCAGTTTAAGGATATTTTTGCGAACAATGTGATATATATATATATATATATATATATATATATATATATATATATATATATATATATATATATATATATATATATATAAATATATATATATATATATATATATATATATATATATATATATATATATATATATATATATATATATATATATATATAATATATACACACATATATAAAGGGCCACAGGACAGCCGAAAACAAAAAACGAAATATATAATGATTAAACAATACTGAAGAAAAACAGTTTACGAGCACTTAAAAAATGGAAGTATAAAATGATATAAAGTAAAACTGCGTAGTAGTAATTCAAATATATAAATTACAATAATAAAGCAACTGACAAAAGGGCTGTGTGAACAAGAAGAGATTAATAACCGAATAAAGGAAGATCATAGCATAGTCATGAAATATAAACACTGCCTAAATAAACTAAAAAAAAAAAAAAACGATAAAATACCAATAGTACACACAGCAAAACCTACCGAACATGCCTGTGGTTAAAAGGTATTTTCTAACTCAGGACGGCGGCGAGAAATTAAAGTGCGTGAGGCAGCGAATGGTTTTAAAACTGCGTACAGTGGGACTGGGGTCCTTTGACTGTTGAGTGAGGGTGGAAACCAATAACTTGAATTTGGCCAAGAATGTTAAAATCAGTGTTTATGATGTCGACAGGATTCAATATGAGGTCTAACTGAACCATTTGTTCATTTTAGCTGAAAGATAAACCTGTACACACACACACACATATATGAAATGAACACATGGAAACATGTTTCACAGAAATAAATTTCTGACTCACCAAGGGACCGAACCTCGGTCTTTCGAGTGAGAGTCTAGGACATTGGCAATTCTGACGCAAAGGTCATAAAAGGAGTTGGAACCTAAGTACTACGTACCCGAGGTTTTTCCAATACGAGCTACTTAAGGAATATTACCGAAGAGAATTTATACGTGATAAATGGATTGGTATTTAAATGACTCGAACACTCGACAGTACCCTCCAGTGATTTCCAGCCCACGTTCAAAACCGTTGAGCCATCAAGACAGGATATTAGGAGACATTTGTAGCTTAAGTTTGTATATACATCACGGTGATGTGATAAAAATTCATACATATATATACAGTGTATATATATATATATATATATATATATATATATATATATATATATATATATATATATAAGTAGATAGATAGACATAGATTAATAATATGATAGATGGTAATAAATATGCAATGTGCATACTTCCGCAAACGCTGCTATGTACATGTGTAAGATGATGTTTGCAGTTGTCTCTATATTTCGTATAAACAACCTGTATACAGTGAAGTGAGGAAAATTCCATATATAGAAATCAGAGTAGAAGAATAGAGGAGAGAGAGAGAGAGAGAGAGAGAGAGAGAGAGAGAGAGAGAGAGAGAGAGAGAATTGCAGCACTGTAGCAGAAAACAAGCTGACGGTAAACAATGGGAAGTGTAGCAAGAATAAAACATGGATAAATAAAATGGAGAGAAAGGGAAAGAGGAGTAATAAAAGATAAGCAGATTATAAAGGAAGGGAGAGTAATGCTAATTCACACAGAAGGAAGTGACGCAATTAACAGAACTGTCAATTCCAAAAGAAGAAAAGAAAGAAAAGAGTTCCAGGGCAAAAGAGTACATTTGTCGAATAAATTTGGTCAAAAGGACAGAGATTGATTTAGGAAAAGCGAATGCATATACAAGGAAAAAGGGACAAGGCAGAAAAATGCACGGAGTGTGTGTTAAAAGACTTTCGTGGTAAACATTAAGGAATATGACATAGGTAGCAAAATATATAGACTTAAGAATGAAACAAAATTAGATGTGGATATAGAAGGAAAGAAACAGGGATATGAAACAAACTAGTCAAACTAGAATAGCTCATCTACAGAGAGAGAGAGAGAGAGAGAGAGAGAGAGAGAGAGAGAGAGAGAGTAGAGGAGAAAGAGTATATGTGGAAAACTTGAGAGAGAGAGAGAGAGAGAGAGAGAGAGAGAGAGATGCCGGAAGAAACCTTAATCCAAGGTTGAAGGTTTCCGTCAAAGGTGATTTGAGAGAGAGAGAGAGAGAGAGAGAGAGAGAGAGAGAGAGAGAGAGATGCCGGAAGAAACCTTAATCCAAGGTTGAAGGTTTCCGTCAAAGGTGATTTGAGAGAGAGAGAGAGAGAGAGAGAGAGAGAGAGAGATGCCGGAAGAAACCTTAATCCAAGGTTGAAGGTTTCTGTCAAAGGTGATTTGAGAGCGAGAGAGAAAGAGAGAGAGAGAGTCTTGTTAAAACCAGAGAGAATATCTTAGGCTTTGTTACAGCCGTAACTGGCGATACAGCCCGGCTGGCAACAATGACCACAAGAGCCAATGAGAATAGGAGCAGGATTTGCCTCCACAAAGACCTCAGACAGTTTCCAATCGAATAGATGTCAAGCATGCGGTAAATAGTCCACTTGAACCGAGATAACAGAATGCTTATTGGAATGATGCTTCTACAAAGCGGATCAATCCATGAAGTAGTATTTCGTTGGAGTCTGGCTAAAAGACATCTTGTTTTGTTTAGCCCTTCAAATGAAATTGTTATTCTAATATGATTTACAACACTGGGGCCCAAAAATGATTTTACCTCACAAACTTCAAGAGGAATTTTACTTAAAAACAAACGAATAGTGCCAAAGAATACTTTATTATTTGAAACTTCAATTAGATGAGGCAAAATCGCTGACTGAATCCTTATTACGAGAAATAAAATCAATGTATAGGTAATGAAACCAAAGACTGAATTCCCTACAAGGGATATAATTGTCAAGTTGATGAGGCATTGGTGATGAGAAATGAATGTCTGACCTGAAATTAAAACTACTAACGATTTGCAAATACAGTAATAAAACGGACAGACAACAATAACGTTGCTTGCAGTGATTAAGGAGGATCATGAATTCGTAAAAAAAAAAATAAAATAAAATGAAGCTTGGTCATTTTAAGTTGATTTTTCTTTCAAGAAAAAAGATTTTTATCAGCAAAGAATCCAAATTTTTAAATAGGGCAATTAACGTACGTTAAAAGCTAAACAAATTCATTAAATTCACGTGGATCGTGTACACAATTCCAATGGAACATGTAGGACAAGATGGGCATTCTAAATGTGATATTTCCTGTTATGATCTACCACAGGAAAAATCATATTCGTCAACATTTTCATCTGGATGGTAGTGATAGCCACTAGGCCAATTCACATCTAACTTACTTTTGGATGGTTTCTCCCCACCTGTATATGTCAAATACAAATATACGCACAAAAATTTGTAAGCAGACACAAACACAAACTCACACACACACATATATACATATATATATATATGTGTGTGTTTGTATATATATATATATATATATATATATATATATATACATATACATATACATATACATATATATATATTATATATATATATATATATATATATATATATATATATATATATATATATATATATATAAATATATATAAAGTTTTCACTTATACACCTTCCTTTTCCAGGAAAAGTAGTTACTGGTTCTCAATCGAGAATTATCTGATGAGGTAAACAGCCTAAATATCCCGAGAGAGAGAGAGAGAGAGAGAGAGAGAGAGAGAGAGAGAGAGAGAGAGAGAGAGAGAGAGAGAGAGAGAGAGAGTTTTTAACCAGTTGTGTTTAATGACCAAGCTCTACACCCCTGGTCTCTGGTGCGCTTTGTTGAAGAAGTAATAAGAACACTGGAGTTAAAGAAAGACTTTGAGAGGGAGTTCTCAACCTCATCATCATCTGGGGATAAGATTTCTCAGAAAATACGCCTTTTAATCCCTCTTTTCATTCGGCTAACAAAAGAAAGGGCGCTCAATGAACTTAACACGAGCAATTCTAAGATAAAATATTACAATGATATGATGGCGAGGAAAACTAGACCTTCAACTCAGATACACGTATCCGTGCCAATTCTGATTTTTAATAAGTAATTATTCGTATTTAAGGGTACTCATATTTTTGTGATAAAAGACCAGATGAAATTACACAACACGTGGCCCCCACACTCCACTGTAAGTATGAAATGAATGTAATTACTGCATGAGTATTCATATTTTCATGTTTGGTTTGCCAAACGCAACGCAATTCAATTCTCAGTATTTGCAGCTGGAATTTGCAATTTCATTTTGCCCCAAAATCCCATCTACCGTCATTACAACGTAACAAATGACATTACTTATTTTTATATTTTTAACGCCTCTGGGAAACGGGAACTCTCCAAAATACGTAAAATTTAATGGCTATAAGATTGGAGGTTTTGTGATTTTAAAAAGGCACGTTTACATGAATAAGATTCATGCCTTTTCCCTTTGTGCCCTAATCGTACATCTATTGAAACCAAGGTTACATAAATACAGAAATCAGATGACATTTTGCTCGGAATTTGCAAATTATCTCAACCCTTTCCTTCTTTTACCTACTGTACAATCCTCGGACCAAACGCACATTCGCCAAATATGCAAAAAAAATAATCAAGACTCCGAATACAAACGAAGGGATGATGATCAATATCAGTCTTACGGAATTCAGACAGCACGTTTTAGTCATCTACAAACGCACCTTAAAATCAAGGGTGCACTCTACCTTAAGGTTCCAATAAAGTTTGGTCATGAAGGGAGTTACGTCCATCTTTAATGAGAGCGATTGGATTCGTTCTTGATGGAATAGCGATGTTCTTGGGGGAACTTTTAAAATTAAAAGAGGAAGAAAACTTCGTATAAAAAAATGTTTTCCGTCAACAATGGATCTCTGTGGTTTGCACATGCGCAATCGGGTGTCATTAAATGGATAACGCCGAGCCTAGGGCATTTCATTTTAAAACGGGGTCACTCAGCTCAAACTTCACACTGCGTGATAAGAGAGAGAGAGAGAGAGAGAGAGAGAGAGAGAGAGAGAGAGAGAGAGAGAGAGTGAGAGAGACTAGAGGCTAGCAGTCGCACTGCTTGAGTAAAAGTATCGAAAAGGGCTGCCATGTTAGAATTTCAGTTGGTTATAATTTGTTTCCTTTAAAAAGACATGGGCAACATCCATGGCAGTTTTCTGCTTTCAAGACTCTAGAAAGGATTATATCTGTTATCCGTCGCACTACTTGGTCAGGATTCTGCGGAAATCTTAACACTGCAGGCCTTGAAATTTTTAACTTTAATATAATCTTTGTCACAACAAACATAAGTGTCCCGAAGCACTCAGCTGGTTACTCATTAATCGTAGATGGTTATTATCTGTATAAATGCCATTACACTTTTACCCATTATCTCTCTCTCTCTCTCTCTCTCTCTCTCTCTCTCTCTCTCTCTCTCTCTCTATGGGACACTGCATTCTGAGGAATCTTACTGGGAAAGTTCTTGGACTGTTGGAGTTAACTAAACATCTCTGTTACACTCATCTTTCAAAGGTGTGCTTCATAATCTTTCATATATCAAAGGTAAATTGAGGTTCTACTCATAGATATGGTAAGGCTATCTTGCATGAGATGATAAATTCTTTAAAAAATGTGCTACAAAATCTGTACAGAATGTCATATCTTTGTATGATCATATTTACTCATATTTACACCTTTCATCTACACAGTGGTATAAGAATTAGCGACCTTTTGTGACTCTGTCATGCAATGATTCGTTATGAGGTGGGTACAGATTCCAAGCACAAACAATCAGAGACTTTTAATTACTAGTTCTACGTAATCACAAGAATCGATATGAAACCAACTCCAAACAACAGATGGTAAAAAAGTATTGACTGCAGGATGAAAAAGACGGAAATAAAGCGCATGAATAAAAATATGATTTCCGTCTATTAAGAGACCCAGAAAGCACGATGTTCAAACGACCGCAAATAACTATTAAAGACAAATATTAAAAGTGACCTTGCAAACTAAAGCATCAAAGGTTTCATCAGCATCATTAAAATTAGACCCTGATTCGCCGTTTCTCTCTCTCTCTCTCTCTCTCTCTCTCTCTCTCTCTCTCAACACCCTGTATACGAAGTCCTTACCGGAAACTACACTGATTTCAGTGGAGAAAATCTGACTGAGCACAAAAGGAAATAAATCCTGAGCACGGTAAATACATACCAAAAAGTATCAGAATCATGAGGGAATGGATGAGAGAGGGGTAGAGGCCCAGGGGGTGGGGGACTGAGGAGGCAAGGAGAGGGGCTAAGATCTGAGGTAA
This sequence comes from Macrobrachium rosenbergii, assembly GCF_040412425.1. Classification (NCBI taxonomy): domain Eukaryota; kingdom Metazoa; phylum Arthropoda; class Malacostraca; order Decapoda; family Palaemonidae; genus Macrobrachium; species Macrobrachium rosenbergii. The sequence continues at coordinate 25,981,915 of NC_089750.1, forward strand.
ATGATATTGGCTTGACTGATGGAAAGGATTAAACATCTGACACTTATTGACCTATCAGGCGGGAGGCGCGAGCATTATGCTTCGCATTCCGTCGCGTAAAATTGCCTCTGCGGATTAGTTTCACATGACCTAATATCCGAACAAACCCCCAGACTGAACAGGGGGCGTTGCACCGTCAAGCAATTCACTTTCCTTCGGTGAAAATATAAATAAAAAAGTAAACAAACAAAAACTTATCAATAAAATGAATAATTAACTACAACTTCAAATAAACAAAAGAAATCGTATCTAAGTATGCACATGTCATTTTGTATACGTTTGTTAGCCCTTCACCATACCCCACGGATATTTAGGGGGCTCATGTGCTGACGGTGTCTAGAATTTCTTGGTGGTTACGCGTCAAAATGCCAACAAAATACAGGGCTGCTTAACTTGGGGGGCCGGGCGACCAGCGGTATCTCAAACGTGTGCGCGCGCGTCTAGATACATTTATTATATAAGTCTATACACGTTGATACAGAAAATGAAAAGAATAGCCTATAAAGGCTTAATTAAAAGTTGATGGTATTTACGTCCTCAAATCAAGGAAGTTGAAAAACAAAAATCAACTTCATATTGTAACTTTAGTAATCAAAAAAAGAATTTTTCCCACTATCTGTGTGCCAGTAACAACCGAATTTCAGAAATCCTTCTTTTGGGTGGCTATTCCATCCTTTATGGACCCATAATAAAAACCTTTGAAGAAAGAGAATCTTTTCAAACATCGAAAAAGTTTCGGGACGTATAATTCCCATAACAATCTGAATCTGGCTGTCTAGTTTTTCACAGCAACATTTCGAAAATATTCAATTTCCGTAAAAGGGAGTTTTCTATCCCACCCCCTTGGCTTTTTTTATATTAGGAAAAATATGAGTATACCATTAATGTCATTGCATATGATAAATGGAATGGTTTTGGTAAGGGAATAAAATACATTTAAATTATGAGATAATAAATAATTTCGAGGAGAGAAATTAAAAAGAAAATAAGCCATTTGACTTTGAAACGAATGAATACAAAAGAGTCAGTAAGTACGGAAAGCTAAATGTAGAACAATTTCTACTTTTTGTACAAAAAAAGGAAAATTTCAGTAAAGAAAAAATAGCATAGTATATACTAACACTAATATGCATCTTAATGTGAAAACATGCGCACAGATGAAAGCTGATAAATTCTTCCAATAAAAGTTTTCAGGTACAATTAATATGAAGAGAAGCCTTCAGAATTAAAAGCTGCTGAGCGGTTAAATACAAAAAGAGGAAAACAACTTATCTCATAGAATTTAAATTCATGTTGGGGTGAAAAAAAAGAGTCCACTAAATACCAAAATGATGCGCTAACGATGAACAAAGAGTCACAACGAGAACATAAATGAATAAAGAAACGAATTATACTAAAGAATAAATTAATTAGAGGGGAAAGAAGTAATTGAACGAGGAGCATCAAACGTCCAAGAGGGGTAAAGGTATAGACAAATTGCTCAGAGCAAAAGAATGCTAATTTTTCTAGAATAATTAACTCAAAAGGTAGAATATTTCAATTAAAGAGGTTAAATTAATACACGGAAAATATGTATTCATATCTCATATGACAAGTATTAATCATACCTACCTGCCTAAGGTCGTTTACATTTAAGACTGCCTATATTGAGGAGAAATATGAAAGGTATGATGGCGATGATATAAAATAAAAATGAACAATTTAATTTCAATAACAGCACCATTAAAAAATACGCTAAATATTCTAAAAATGAAAGTTAAAATAACAAATGGATATATATATATATATACATACATACATACGATATGTATATATATATTACATACATACATATATATATTTATATATATATATACTCATGTATAATGTGTATGCATGTATATTAAAGATACGGCACATTCGAATCAGCGACTACAAAAATCCTTTCAGCCTATTTCGATTTCTTATTCTGCTTTCCATCAGTTCCGTCCGACAAATTTTATTTATTTTCGTTAATTAAAAAAAACTGACGTCGTGTCATCGAAATACAGTTTTCTTCTCTCAAAATAGATTTTCCATTTACTCGGCGTAAAATGTTTTCCTCGCCACCGTTAACGAAGCAACGTTGTCCGTCTCTGATCTTGCTCAGCTAATTTTCCTCATAACACGATGCAGCCTTTATTATCCTTTTGACATGAAACATTCAAAAAACAGTTCGTGAAGTCAGTAAACCTCCCCATACTTTCACTTCCGTCCGTTCATAATCTCCGTTTTTCTATAGGTTCCCATGTAGTCAATGTCCTAGACTGACGTTTACTGTAAAAAAAGTCGCAATCCCCGAAATAAGTGGCTGGTGTGCGCTTCTTCTATTCTTTTATAAAGCTTTGGAAATCTTGCCCTCCTCTGTTTAGCCCTGCTTCTGCGCATTCTCACTTCGACGCCGATCACCTTCATCTGCTTTTCTGAGAATATTTTTTACGAGATCTAAGAAACACTAAAATCTATTCCAATTTGTTACCAATTTATTCAGTAAGTGAACTGTGGACTGCATGGCAAGTATCAAGAAAAACGTCAAAATTAATTCCTTTTAATATTCCCCTTCATTTTGTTTTAATCAGTCTCCCCCCCTCCCCACACACAAAAAATGAACGATCTCTGATCAGCAAATATCAAGATAATCATTATAATTTGCACAAAGTCTTGATAAACGTTAAAAAGTAAAGAACACTCAGTTAGATTCTGCATAGATAATCCGCATAATGAACTGCTCCATCATTGTTACTGAAATCTATATAACTTTATATAAGGATTCGTCTTCATTATCACCTAACATTTACGGAAGCATATACGGCCAGTAAACAGCCTTGTATTTGATTCCTGCCATCCATTTTTTTTTGTTAGCAATTCCTTTGTCTCTTCTTATGAAACAGCAATAATAACTCATCCGTTCCTTTCCCAGGTTTCGTCATTTCCCCATGCAAACTCTCTCTCTCTCTCTCTCTCTCTCTCTCTCTCTCTCTCTCTCTCTCTCTCTCTCTCTCCCATAACTGTCTAAAATAAGAGCAAAGCAGCATGGTAGACGGAACACCACAATGTCTCACGAAGACGCCCCTTCCTTTTCTTTCTTTGCCTCCCTTGTAATTCCAGTCTTTACTTTTCAACTGGGACTTTCGGTTGTTCTTCCATATCAGGTTTACACAGAGCGACGGCTTCCCTCTAAAATAAGTTATTCCATCAACCCCTTTCCCCGAATTCACACGACGAAATTAAAACTCGTTGTTGTTTTATCCCAGCGAAGAAAGGGAAGGGAATCTGTTACGACTGCTGGGTTCTTTACTCTGGAGGGAGTTCTCTTTTTCCAACTTCCCTCACTATCTCTAGATATTATTATTATTATTATTATTATTATTATTATTATTATTATTATTATTATTATTATTATTATTATTATTATTATTATTATTACAGGAAGACCGTATCAACAATTTTGCGCACATACTTTTTGTTCATATTCAATTGTTTTCTCTGTAAATATTTTTTAGAAATATTTTGATTGGATTTTTAGCACATGACTCCAAGACAGTTGTGGTGTGACAGAATACACCGAATTAATGAAAAAATGGTTGACGGAAGTAAAAAATAATAATATTCATCAGTGACAGAAATAAATCAAGAGTATATCGGAAATGATAAAGCTTTAAAGTTATTCTTTAAACTAGAAACATTTTCATCAGGAAATATGGAAAAACAAACAAGAGAAATAGAAAATAAAAAAAGTAACTTTGAAAGAAGCTTGTGTGAACATTGGCAAGAAAAGGAGAGATACCTAGAAAGGGTAATGAGGGATTAAAAATCTTGCCTGGTCAATTAGCACAGTTACTCATACAATCTGGACCATCACGATTGCTGGATTCGGATCAAAATAAACAAAATAAGAATAGTACAATTTTCTGTTCCTAGCTATAACCGATTCGTCTTGAATTTTCATTCTTTATTAATTTTCATCAAAGAGATGCTTTTTCATTCCCCTCACGCCTAAAGATGAGTGCAAGATAAATCACGCGGTTACAGTAATAATGTTGATGATAACATATTTTTTTGTTAAATTAACTAACCGTTTTACAGATTTCTCAGAAAAACTCTTTTGTTTCTGTATAGGAAAGGGAGGATTTTTATGAAGCAAATATTGTTCACAGACATGTTTCTGCCCTGCGTTTTCCAGAGAATGGGCAAACGATCAAACATTAGATAAAAAAAAAAAAAAACTGGTGACCTAGGTGACATAAAACCTGCGCAGCTTGAAATTCAACATAGCCACGTTAGTTTCAGATGTCAGCAACTCAACAGGGCAACAGGACGAACAGGCTGCCTAATTTTAAATGACAGGTAAATCTGACTGCATCTGAGACCAGTCAAAATCAGTGGCCCTGAAATGACAAATAACATGGGTCATGGGATAGGTTTAAAATGGTGTATATCCTTATTAGTTCTAAATAACTGATTCAAGTGACAAGAAACTGCTTTAGCCTTAGTCAATGGGCAACCGAATGATTTATAAGAAATACATAACTGGCAACCTGCCAAGCTTCCCAGAAGTCAGTTAGAAAACATTACTGTACTACACGGAAAAAGAAAGTACGTTTTCTTCTACCTTTTGATGTCCTCCCACACTGGTCACCTTGGCTCAGTCTCTTCCTACTTTAACGTAAATCAGCCAAGTGTGTTTGTGGGTAAAGTATGGGCCTAAGTCTTGAGGAATGCCTCTATACTGGGTCTCCCATATATGGAGGCCGATAGGTATTGCCATCTTAAAAAAGTATGGGCGCTATTGACCAAAGGGCCATTTAATCGCCAACACTGTAGCCCCAAAACCATCCCCTGAAACACGGCCCTCATAGGCCTACCAGTTATGTCCGCTATACTCGTTCCAACACTCACAGACACCTCTGGAAAATCTCATCCAGGGAGAAATTCCGACTAGCTCTTTCAAGCAAACGAAATTCTAAGAATCACTATTGCAGACTACCCTGCAAATATTTCTACATTGTTGATCTCCAGCCTGAATTTTGTTTTAATAGCTGGACGATAGGAAATTTCGATGCAGCATCTTCATCCGATGCAATAATGGAGGCCACAGCTGTATTCAGCATGACTTATGCTCCCGATATTCTCCATGCTCAAGTTTCTTTCGTAAACAGAGATAAGAAATTATTTTCACAAGAACAATGTAACTTCTTCCTCTTGGCCTGACTTACTGCTTTCTCTTGGCCTGACTTAGTTCTATCAGTATCAAGTGAATATCTGATTAGAGTATCGAAGCATGTAAGAGTAAGATAAATAACTAATCATAAAATGTAACAAGCCAAGAGGAAGAAGTTACGTTGTTCTTGTGAAAATAATTTCTTATCTCTGTTTAAGAGAGAAATTTGATCATGGAGTATCGGGAGCATAAGTAAGTAAATACGATACTGTTCCAGAGAAACAGTACCTCAGAGCTTACATGGACAAGGATTCCACGTCCAGGTTGTATTATATAGCAACTGACACAGCTAATCAAGTTAGATCAGATTACAGGTGATGTGGCTAACTGACTGGGTCAAATGACAAGTGGCATGGCTGATCTGGTCAGGTCAACCAGGTGATAAGTTAATCCGGTTAGAGAAAGTAACAGAAATTACGGTTATTCTACGTATATTAAATAAGTAGTAAACCAGCCTCAGATAACTAGCAACACTGATTTCTATTTGTCCTGAAAGAATAATTTGACGATTGTTTTCTTAACAACTGCTTATATCGAAAAGTACTTCAGAGGATGAGAAGAACAGAGTGAGAAGATCATAATACAGCAGACTAGATTAATGATGGACGAGGAGGACGAGAAGAGGGAAACAGGGAATGATGACGATAAAACTCTTATGAATTTTCAAAGAGAAACCTTTAAACCAATTAATTAATTTTCTCGATGAAATCATTAATCCAGGTAATTGGAGCACTTGGGGCGCTCAGAATGCCCTCAGTTCAATCGCAGATTTAGCCTTTACATGTATCAGGTAATGAACAGGTACCGGTGGATCAATTACAATGAGAGAGAGAGAGAGAGAGAGAGAGAGAGAGAGAGAGAGAGAGAGAGAGAGAGAGAGAGAGAGAGAGAGAGAGAGAGACTTTTGTTACTATTCGAAAGTATACCGCCTTGAAACAAACGACGAAATACTTTTTCCAACAAGCATGTAAAACATCGTTTCTTTTTTAATCATAATAAAGAAATAAATATCTATGGCTCTCTTACATGTCTGTCTGTCGGTCTGTCTAGCAGTAGCCAAGTGACACCCGCAAGACTAGACCTAAGTCCCCTAAAAAGGGCGTGGGTGGTTGGAGAGAAGGTCTCAGCCCTGGAGGGCGGGGTAGCCGGGCCCGTACAGGTGGCGCACATAAACCAACCATAAAGGTGTTGTGTTGAAAGCACTCTCACGCGTCGTTTCACGCTCCACGTCCCGCGACAACATCCTGTTTTAAGTTGGTCGTGTTTACCTTGCAAGCATATTGACAAGCTCGCCCTGATCAGTGGGTGCCAGGTGGGTGGAGTCGTTGGCTTCGGTTGTCTCCGACTCATGGCATTTTTGTGTCCGAAAACTTTGGCCATTGCGTTGCGCGGTTATTGACCGGGTCACCTCGATCACGGCATTCAATGTGTCAATGCTTGAGGCTGGTCTAAGAACAGTAGTTCGACGAAACCGATCATTTCGAGAAACACAATACTGCATGGCAGTGCTTCGCGGCAATGACGCTACAAATCGCTTCCACGTTTTGGCGTTACAGACATATTAGTCCCATTAATAAAAATTTCCAGTTCCATGACGACCAATTAAACATCCATTCAGTAAACGACTACAAAATCTACAGCATTATAGGAAAAAATCTCTCGTATATAATGACATTTTATGTTTGCAGGAGAACAAATACAGGTGTAATAAACTTTGATTAAAGTAATTATTTCTAGTATTGATTCTCATATAACAAATAGGAAATAATACAAATTAAATGAAAATGATTCTTCACTAATATTAAATTATAACGGGAACAGAATACCCACTCCCAGAGAAACTTAAGATACACAAGAAACAAACACGCAAAACCTAAGCGGTATGATGGACATTATCTGGATATTAAGTACAAAAACGAGATATAAATTTAACATCAAAGAAATGCTACACACTTACTTTATTACTTTATTATAAAATACCTTGAGATCTAAGTTCAACATCTATTCAAGTTATGGATGGTCCATAATGAAATCTGTGGTTACTCTCTCGGGAATCTGTACACATGAAACTACTGTGAACAAATTTTGAAAATAACACCCATAAAATTAACTGGTCATATGGATATGGATATGAAGAAAAGATATACTTCTATAAAAAAACAGAAATAGAGAGAGAGAGAGAGAGAGAGAGAGAGAGAGAGAGAGAGAGAGAGAGAGAGAGAGATCCCCGCAAAAACCTCCCCTTTATTTGGCTTAAATGTCACAACAGTAGCCATAATCCGGAGATAAAGTACTTACGTCTCTGCAAAACTGCAGAATGAAAGAAACATGGTAAAAAGGGGAAAACTGTTATCATAAGTAAAGTACATAATGTAAAGAAAGTACATAATGTGAGGAAAGTAACGAAATGAGAGAAAAATATAAAAGAAGCCCATTTTCACTAACCACAGAGAGAGAGAGAGAGAGAGAGAGAGAGAGAGAGAGAGAGAGAGAGAGAGAGAGAGAGAGAGAGAATCTGAATAAGGTCATCACGTACGACCTCTTATGTTATCTACTGCACTTTGTTTAAACGCCCAAAATTCTTTTTCAGCAGTAATGAGCCAGCTTTATCCCTACCCCATTTTTTTACCTTTAACCTTTCGCCTTAATATTTTCACTTTTACTGTAAAACTAGTAAAAGCGTCCTTATTTTTCCGTATTCTTTTGTGGTGTATAGAGAGCAAACATCAAAAGATGTAAGCAAAACAAAAATGGCCCTGCAATGCAGGTTTTACTTTTAACATAAAAACTTAGGATAATAAAATTGTTCATAAAAATATGTGGCCGTTTAAAATAGCGCACTCGCTCACGGCTGAGGATCAAAATTCGTTGACAGTTTCGATATTAATTTAAAATAAACAAACATGTATGTATATATATATATATATATATATATATATATATATATATATATATATATATATAATATGTAAATATGTTACGATAAAAACTTGCCCATTCAGAATACGCAGATGATGCTCTTTTTAATCAGTAAAAAACCTCAAAAGAATGACAAAGCTTCCATTACATGCACAGACAGATGGAACTTGAGATTAATTTCTGAAAAACTAATAGGGACAGATTATGGCAAATGGATGAAATCACATTAACTGCAAGGAGGTTACTGAAGTAGACTTTCAAATATTTCGGATGAAAAATGGGCAGGCTGAGTAAGACTTGGATATCGAACAGGTTGCAACTGCATAAGAAACTTACATTATGTTGTAATCTGGTACGGGCTGCATAGCTGAACTAAGTTAAGTATATCTTAGTTTAACCAGACCACTGAGCTGATTAACTGCTCTCCTAGGGCTGGCCCGAAGGATTAGATTTATTTTACGTGGCTAAGAACCAACTTGTTACCTAGCAACGGGTCCTACAACTTATTGTGGAATCCGAACCACATCATGACGAGAAATGAATTTCTATCACCAGAAATAAATTCCTCTAATTCTTCACTGGACGGTCGGAGAGTCGAACACTGGGCCAACAGCGTGCTAGCCGAGAGCTCTACCCGCCCCTCCAATGAAGAACTAAACTAACATGAATCATGGTATGACAATGAAACTTCATCTAACAGATTTTGGTCGATTTGAGAACAAAGGTTTAAGACGAACATTAGGAGTCAGATGACAGGACAAAGTGACAAATTATACCTTAAGGAAAATTACGGAAGTTTCATGTGCAGATGAGATAATGATGAAAGGGGGATGGAAATGGCTCCGCACACAGTCCAGTGTCAACTGGGTTCCTGCGGGCACCAGAAGAGTTGGGAAAGCCAGATCTACTGGAATGAGAGCTACGAGACGGAAGTCTGGAGATTAATATATATATATATATATATATATATATATATATATATATATATATATATATATATATATATATATATATATATATCATGCCATAAACAACATATATAATATAGGGCCCACTATACTTTGGAATAACTCACACCTGGAAGGAATTATATCTAATGACCGCTTCAGCACCACCTTATTTTTAAACAAAGCCATGGTTCGAATCCTGGGTGGTGAAGAAGTACTCATATATCAGTTTTAATTTCCCTTGGGTGCAAGTTAGTCCATGGGAAAATGAATTCGATATTAAGCATTTTTTACCTAATATATACATATATACATACATGCATACACATATATGTATATATATGTATATATATATATATATATATATATATATATATATATATATATATATATATATATATATATATATATATATATATATATATATATATATATCCGCCGTGGTGGCCCAGTGGTATGATTCATGGCAACCAGTCGAGGGGCCGGGGTTCAAATCCTGCCGCGCACTGATGGCTCGGATTGCGCCACTGCAAAAAATCCCGGCAGCCCGTCAACCTAGCGGTCCGAAAAAACCCGAGAGGTACAGTATGAGAATAGGTACCAGCCCTCGGGCTGGGAGTTAAACATTGGGCCTAGCGACACACTGGCCATGTGTCATAGGCATTGGGACCTGTCCCCCACTGGCTGTCGCCGAAGAAACAGATCAGCGCTTACCCTATGAGCCTACAGTTGCCCAGGAGGATTTTAACTTTAATATATATATGTATACATATACATATAGATCAGCGCTTATCCTATGAGCCTACATGGGCCAAGGAGGACTCATATATATATATATATATATATATATATATATATATATATATATATATATATAGTATATATATATATATATATATATATATATATATACATATATATATATATATATATATATATATATATATATATATATATATATATATATATATATATATATATATATATATATATATATATATATATATATATATATATATATATATATATATATATATATATATATATATATATATATATATATATAACGCATTAACCCTATCAGAAGAAAACCCACAAGTGACGCTGTCACAGGGTTAACTGCCGAGTCGAACAAGAACACCCAGGCCACAAAACTTGCATCATTAACCACTTTATCGGTGTTGTGCTAACCACACTGATATACTTCTCTGTCTCGTACGTATGCTACCGCTTCTTGGATATTTTGGGCTCTCTTTCGCAGCCCTCTTTTACCCTAGTTACACAGTATTTGCTAGGTCTGCATCCGCTTTTCACTCCCGACATTATAAAAGTTTTCCCCTACCTATTCCCATACATTCTTTGCACATGATACAACAGCCACAAAATACACTGATCCAACCTTTCCTAAAGTATAAATTCAAGACACAATAATAAGTCATTGTTGGAACCGTCACAAGTCAAGGAACACTGACCGAGATCTAAATTGCCAATTTTTAATAACAATGAATGCTATAACAGAAGGTGAAATCTGTATTATGGTTTCCGTAGATTCGTTACACTCCTCGGCAGTGCGAACTCCAGGCATGCAAGTAAGACAACACCATAGCGGTCACGAGGTGAGGATCATAATGGCTTACTTTTAACTTAATTTGAACTTCATGTGTTGGCCGGGAGCTGCCAAAAAAAGGATTTTTTTATCTGAGGTTATTCCCTTCACGTTTTGAGGTCCCCCCTGACTTAATTTGCTTAAGACGCAGCAAATCTAGTTTTACTTTTCCCTCGCTCTCTCGCCATTTATCCAGTTACACGACAGAGGGCTGTAAGAGTAAGGGAAGGCCATATTTAACAATTTTTAGATACTCGATCCCTAAATGTTTCCATAGTTTTCCTACCGTTTCATGACTGCTTTATATAATTCATATCATTTCATATTTTGTCTAATTATTCGGTAGCGGATGAGAGTGACAGAAAGAAACTCAAAATTATATCTAAATTAGTTTGCGAGATGATGATACGGCTATGAGATAACATCCACTTTAATGACAACTGCTGAATCAAATAAGGTGTTCAAGGTTACATTAAATCAACGTTTTGCTGAACCACGTAAGGTGTTACATTCGAAAGTAATTCATGATGTTTGGCTACTGTGTTTCTTGATAATACAGGGTGAATATCTGTTGGGACTTTACTTAATGACTGATAATGACCATTTTACTGTATGTATGCTTGTACTCCATACTAAGTGATTTTTTTTTTACTTATATAACACGATCATTTTAATTTCTCTGCCACCAAGAACACGTGGGAGCGGTTGGTTATATTTATCAAAAACAAAAGCGATGCTACAAAATGGAGAGAATACATTAACAAGGTAAAATCTTCAAAAACTACGGGAATGCAGTAGCTATCATAAACACTACGACGAAATTATAAAAAAAAATAACTGAAAGAAAATGCTTTTATTATTCCTTTGATTCTGGGAATCTGAATTTCCTCATTTGAGGGCTGAAATGGAAATTTTTATACGACTTAATGAACTCTAATAAATCTACTTAACCATTCAATTGATTCCAAAGATTTGGATTCGACCCAATTGGGTAGGATGAATTTCCAGGTTATTTCACTAATAGACATTCAGGACTTCTTCTACTGAAGCTTAGGTCGATTACATCTTCATTATTTCTTCATCTTATCCATGACATCATTTCTGTCTTGTTCAACTTTAAGAAACTTAATGAAATCATACCTCGAATGGAAAAATAAAGAAAAAATATATTTTTCAATAAAAAAAGTAACCCAATGTGAAGAAAGGAAATGATAAATACATGCTCATGCAGATACATCTACTTTGGATATAAATAAATAAGTAAATATTATATATATATATATATATATATATATATATATATATATATATATATATATATATATATATAATGTCAAAACTAACTTCAAAAGGTTTACAATCATGTACGCTGTAGTTTAATGTCTCAAGATATGGGTTATAACGAAAAGACCTTAATGTTGAAAGATCTGACAAGAGAAAATCATCACTGAAATATATAATAAGATATTAATTTCACTCAATAAATACTATGCCATCTTTCATCAAGTAATAATCTTGCTTTTTTACCAGTACTTACTGAATAAAACGTAACTAATCATAACTGAGCAATTAGATTACAAATTTCAATGCGTAAAGTTTCAAATTTCTCTCTCTCTCTCTCTCTCTCTCTCTCTCTCTCTCTCTCTCTCTCTCTCTCTCTCTCTCTCTATATATATATATATATATATATATATATATATATATATATATATATATATATATATATATATATATATATATATATATATATATACATATACTATACATATACTTATACACTTAATAAATATATGTATTTGCAACCTTTTGTGCACATTCGGAGAGTCCATCCTCTGAATAATATTCCCAACACAAAGACGCTTAACATCAAAGAATCTGCTATGGAAATCAAAAGGGAAGTTGGGTTTAATTCGACAGAAGCGATGGACTGACCTATTAAAGGATGGAAACCACAAGGTTAGGAAAACAAGCAAGCAGGAAAGATTTTCTAGTGATTGGCTGTAGTTATGAAACAGATTATGCAGTTCAAGGATTGTGGGAATAGGTGTCCCATCGGGTGCTCCGAGCCCACCAGAGAGATTTAAAGAATACACTTACATCATTTCAAAAGTGCTCCTTCAACAACTCGTAACTGAGAGTATTGAATTCTTTCCAATACAACGAAGCAAAAACGAAATAATGCCAATGGCATTTTCTTTCACCCGGAGGCTGACCCCGCCATTGCCAGTGCCAATTTCATTTCCTCTCGATCTAAACTAATATTGACATCAATAAGTGCAGCATTTCAGCAACATTTACGGAGAAAAGTCTTTCAGATACATATCTCTTTATTATCGTTTTTCATTTTCCATTTCCGTTCATTTCACCTTCTACCTTTGCAAAGAGTCATTTCTTTGTTTGTAAGACTTTAGTCTTTATGCGGTGATGCGAACATACACATTCCGCCATGTGTAATTATCGTTCGACAGACAACGCGGGGTGCGTGTGTATGCATATGGATGAACTCTCTCTCTCTCTCTCTCTCTCTCTCTCTCTCTCTCTCTCTCTCTCTCTGCCAAAGCAGTGTATAAAAAGTGACTCTCGTCATTTTACGGTAAGTGACCACTTCGGAGAATCCAGAACTGCATTGAAAATAGACGTGAGAAGTTTGTCCCCAGACGAGATTATCTGGAGACGGTTTCCCTTTCACGTCAGAGCAGGAACTACAAGTACGGTCTATGCTTATTTTGTATGGGTATGTCCCAAAGGCTGTATATTCTTTTCAATTTGCTTAAGTGGCTTTACCTCACTTGGTGTAAACCGTATAGAGAATAAAAGTAATTCTCGGAAGGAAATCTCGACGTACAATTTCGTAATAGATGACAAGTGTAGAAGTGTATGTCTCGCATATATATATATATATATATATATATATTTATATATATATATACATACATATACTGTAATACATATACATACATACATACATACATACTATATATATATATATATATATATATATATATATATATATATATATATTATCAATATATATATATATATATATATAAATTAGTCACGTGTGGAACAGAAATAAATTTCTGACTCACATCAGGATCGAACCCAGGTCTTTCAATTGAAAGGCAAAAGGGCGCTGCCCACTAGGCCATACACGACTTGTATGGGCTAGTGGGCAGCGCCCTTGCCTTTCAATTGAAAGACCTGGGTTCGATCCTGATGCGAGTCAGAAATTTATATATACTGTATATGGCCTAGTGGGCAGCGCCCTTGCCTTTTAATTGAAAGACTTGGGTTCGATCCTGATGCGAGTCAGAAATTTATATATACTGTATATATATCTAAGATTCGAGTTTAGGGAGAAAATGAGAATAAATAACAACAGTAGACTATAGAAGACATATGGTGAAGTCTAATAATGTAAACAATCCAAACAGGCAGTATAATGTCAAGTAGTTATAGTTGTCTGCCTATGGGAAGGATCAGCAGGATAATATTATATTAAAGTCGTAGAATCGTACAGAAGAAGTATAAACGATGAAATAAGCTTGATCTTACAGCGTATACATGTCACAGCTTTAGATAAGTGAGATTTCAATAAAACTTTTCTGAGCTTTCTGTTCTGTTTGCGTGCAGGATCTACCCCATATATATATATATATATATATATATATATATTTATATATACATATATATATATATATATATATATATATATATATATATATATATATATGTGTGTGTGTGTGTGTGTGTGTGTGTGTGTGCGTGTATACATACATACATATACAGTAGGTTTAAGTATGTGTGTAATCTAATACAAACAAAACAAGTGAGGCATCTCGGATGGTTGAATAAAACAACCATGCAGGAAAATGGTACAATACGTCAGCGCATGTTTTAATTGGGAAATTAGCTGAAAATCACCTGGTTTAGCTAAAAGCATTAGTTAAAAAGACCAGTATAATTGAATAAGCTTTAATCTCATGGAAGGCTGTCATCAGCGTTTTTGCAGTTAATTACAGGAAGGATCAAATCGATCATGCAGACCTGCATTATACGTCATTAAAACTGCCACCATTAATAATAACCATATTGCATGCTCGCCAGATTTCTATAAATCTGCCTCTATGTTCGAAAAGAGCCTAAACCGATTGACATTCTTTTGAAAGCACTTTACTGTTTGAGAGGATTTCAATTAATTTTTGAACAGTAATATCGACTAGATTTTTATCGTTCTTTGCTCTTTGAATTTTGTGAATTTATGTATCTGTACGAACAAATTAGGCTCGCAATGTAAAATCCTTTACAATTTATTAATTTGCATACCATTGCAGACGGACTTTTATTTTCTCGTTCATACCAGACCACACGTACAAATAAATAGAAGTTACCGTTTTACTCCTTTGCAAAAAAGTACAAATAAAATGTTAGACATACTTGTAATCGAAGTGACTGAGAAACCCAAGGGCCTAAAACACAAAATAAGGAAATTGGCGGATTCATTTAAACCGTTTAATCGGCTTCACTTTCATGTGAGGGTAAATATCATCACCGAGTCTAATCTTTCATTTGCTCCTGCATGACTGATTTCCCAAAAAGTGTAATCCGTCCTTTACACAACACCAAAAACTCAGTTTGCTATTAATCTATTGTGCTGAAGGCTACTGACGTAAAATTAACGTTCAGTGAAAATGTATAGCGTTTAATATATAGTTATTAAAGATGGACGGTGTTAATCGCCAATACAGACAGGATGGCTTGAATGTGGAGGGTGGTCCATTCACATTTTGTAGAGTGATAACTTCCAGTGACTTTTAGGTAACTTCTCACTGACTGTCACATCCTGGGAATTTTCAGGGTAAGGTCGTTCTCAGAACTAAGATGAGGTGGTAGATAATCTTTTCTCCGAGGTTCTTTAGAGGCAAACGTTGATTTTTCCATGTAGTGGTGCATTCAGATTTGTTAAGGAAGCGTGTTTGCTTTCTAAAATTTAGATGAGTGCTTCATTTAATTTTCGAAAAGAAATCCTTACTTAACGTCCAGGGCGGAACGTCTCATTTGAAAGGTGACTCGCTGTATCATACGTCTTCAGTTCACTGTGAAGAGCATCATCGACAAAAAAAGTTTAGTGGGTTGCATTTCTACTTCCTTTTTACTTTTTTTTTTTTAGCAATTTCTGTGTACTTATGAATACGATAACCATTGCTGTTGAGCCGTAATTAATCATGTTCTTTTCCCAAGTGTCTCTCATGTTCAAAAATGTCGATTTCTATCGGTACTGTTTGTTCCGTGATTTTTATTATGCTAGTATCCTTTTGTCTCTAGTAATTCTTCTTCCATTTCAAAAGTGTTTATCAATTTTGAAACAGAAATTTATCTTTTAGTGTGTTCTCGTACTAAACATTTGTCAGAGAATACTGAATCCAACCACGAGAAAAAGGAAAACTCATTTTCCACGGGGTACTAGTTTCCTACCACAATTTACTATTCCGTGTTTTATCCAGTGGATGCTCAGAACAGATTTTTGGACATGTCCTGACTGATATTCAGAAAGTATTTCATCTTTTCATGCTTAAATGTGGTGATTAATCAAATTTTTATCTCGTCTAGCTGAGGATACAATAATTAAATAATTTTCGAAGTATTTAGCCTCATACTTGTAACCGACGGTATCTATGATTTCGAAACACGACAATATTTGTGATTTCGAAATATGTCAAGTACTTTCGGCAACATACTGGCAAATTTCAACCTTCAAAACCTTACGAAATTCAATCCATCCGAATTTACAAGCGTCGATTAATTTCAACTAACGCTTTTCCCATTAGCGGCCTTCTCGACAGCCAGCTCGCAATCTTTATCATTACCTTGACGTGTTTATTACGTTATCTCGAGCGCTTCCTCTCAGGAGAAATCCAGAGAAAGGGAATTAAATTCAATCATCGCAAACTTAGATCTTGCAGTCCTGCATCACAAAGGCGGAGGTGCACTTCGGAAAAAGGAAATATCAAAGGACGTACGGCGTTACGCGGTGGGCGAGAGTAAATTGCATCTATGTGTAATTTAATCTCGTAGGAAAGTGAAAATGCTGGGCTAACCAATTTTTTTTTTTCATTACGGACGACTTTCGTGGCTTTCCTTGGATGTAACAAGTGCAAGGTTCTGCCCACCGCAAGAATCTATTAAAAACCAGTGACTCTAAAACTGTAATTCTGTTAACAAAGGCAGATTGTGTGTGAGAGAGAGAGAGAGAGAGAGAGAGAGAGAGAGAGAGAGAGAGAGAGAGAGAGAGAGAGAGCTACAAATACTGTTATCATGAAACAGAAAAAAAAGGGAGAAAGATTGCAATTCTGTAAAAAAAAATAAGTAGACAGAACTCGAGATATATAGACAGACAGACAGACAGGCAGTCTAATGAATTCCGCAGTACAGAACATACACATTTACATACATTTGTACAAATTAATTCCGCCGCTGGCGCTAATTCGAATTAGAGGAGTTGTGCCTGGCGCAATGCACTACTCCTCTTACAATGCCAATTAAGACAAGAGGTAATTATTCTTTGCCGAGACGTATATGAATATAATGGGCGTAATTGCCGTCAGAGACTTGGCAACAGCTTGAGAAGGAGAGAGCCATTCTTCTCCTCCTTCTGCTAGGGAAGATGTGTCCTGGAATTACAAAGAATCATTTGTTTCTTACTTTACTTTCATGTCCCCTTTTATCAATCGTTGATTTAATAATCTATAACATGTGGAGAAGAGAGAGTGAGTTAATCTTTGAGAACTTTGCCTCAACTGATATCTGCCATTTTTAAATCTATCATTTATAAACTCCAGTTGATAAAGGCATGGACGGCAATTGATGTCTTTGACAGACTGCGTCAAATATGTACTTTCACGACAGTGTAGTGACATTTCCAAAGCCTCCCAAAATTTTTCTAAATCTAAAAAAGGAAAAGTTTTCAGAATCCAGTTTTATTTTTTTTGTGACCCTTGAAATTTAGATAACAATACAAGAGAAAATGTAAAGCGTGTGATTAAAAATATAAAAATGAAAAATCAAGACTCCCATATAGCCGAGCAGATAGGATTTCCGCGTTATTCAAGGCACATATGCGTCTGCTGTCCAAACAATTACCTCTAACGGCGCGGACAAAAATTAAGCTAATTATAGTATATTCTGCCTAAAGTAGAAGCAGTCATAAAGAGGGCATGGGATACTCTCAAACACCACCGCGTAACTCGATAAAATAAAGAGGAGTGAAGAAGGTTGCTGATAATCGCACATATCAATAAACAAACGTTAGAGACATTCGTGGTACATCGTACAAAAACATAACATACAACAACTGTTTGTTGTAATTGAATGGCTATTTTACGGTACATTTTTATGTGATCCCCAAAATAATGAAAGGTATTATATGGATAGCCTTCACAGCATGGACAGCCTAATTCTGAAAATATATTTTCTATTTACTTTCGTAACTGACGCTAGTAATAAATTACATCCTTGAAATTTAATGGAGCAATACTTCCTTCACATATATGCCAAAGGTATTTCCATGTGACAGGAACAATATCCATTTTCATATTTTTCCTGCGAACGTAAGCAAATATTCATTGTAAAGCAGCATTAAAATTATTACAATATCCGGATCATTTGACAAAAAGAGACATTTTATAAATTAATTTTTTACTTGCGTTTTAACATCGGTTGTATACTGTAATTCTGTTGTAAACCATAAACAATTTTTATGAATAATTATTGTTATTATGGCAACATGGGTTACATCATGCTAATCTTTTGAGCAATGCTTATTATTTTTAAGCAAGAAAAACAAAAATGATAAAATGTGCTTTCCCATCATGTCATTTGCACATGAGCATTTTGAGATGAATATGTACGAGCAGGGGACGCACTATCAGAAAAAGAATCATAAATTGAACCACGAAATTAATAAACTAAAGACAGAAGAAAAACAAGAATAGAAAAAACGACGATTATGAAAGATAAAAGACATTAAATTAAACAAATTTGTATAGAACAAATAAACGTGTATTTACTTGACTATAAAACTGCCGTTTTATTGTGGCTGAGGAGGAACATATTCCTTGCAACCATTCGAAACTAAATTCCCCCAAGTGTGCCACTGAAACTCACAGCCTGAAATACACAGATGTTCCTTCAGGATTGCGTGAAAGAGTCCTAAAATTTTTCTGACCCTGCAAAGTTGGAAAATGAATAATAACTACTAAAGAAAAGAAATCGGTATCGAGCCACTTCATTTCTTTCTTTTTTTGCTGGAATGCTCATTATCTGAAAAATTAATGTTAATACTAATAATATTGGCTGCAACGCTGAAATCAATGCAATCTTCACAGTCTTGTAAGAAAACACACAAGTAAACAGCAATGTTTACTAGCACAGACCGGCACCCAAACAAACAAAAACAGTCCTTATACACATAAATAACCAAAAAACTGACAATTTACTGAACGTTGGCGGAAAACAACGGGAGGCAAATAGTCTTGTCGAGAGCTACAGCAGAGTAAGTATAAAATGACCTAAGGAAAGGAATGGAAGGTTGTCTGGAGGTTCCAAGTCTTCAAGAATAACAGCGAGATTTTGGGGACAATATCCAAACTGAATTTTGTGGAGAATGACTTCTCAACTGAGCGAGTTGAGTAGAGCATTACTTCAAGGGCTCTGTAGTTTAGATTCCACTCTTGAACAAAATCACTTCTGTGCAAAAGTAATTACAGACTCGTTAGTGTTATCTATATGTTTCCAGGGGTTCTATGGAAGGTGTAATAAAAAATAATCTCTCTTGCGTGGGCTGGAAATTAAAAGGAAAGCCCTTTATTTTCGCAAAATGACAATTATACACGAATGAGTAACATGAAATACAGATACGGTTTTGAAAAGACATATTGGATGTAGTAGTAATTGCAGTGGTTGCAGTAATTTAGTACCGACAATAATACTGAAGCTGATCAAATGACGAAATCAGGAAGAAAACTGAAAGTCTTCTTTGAAGGGCACATGATGAAGATTGATTGGTCTCGCACCCCATACCTGCCAATCCATCCAAGATAACCTGGCGGTAATTAGAGGACCTTTCGGAGAGTAATTACTGCCAATTACAAATTGATTCAGCTAAACTTCAGAAATATAGTATAAAGCTAATGTTGGGTTTAAAGGGAGTAATATGAGAGGAGATAATTAAGGCTCTTGTCTATCGACAATACACACATTTTTCTCAGTGAAAAGTCTAAGGTCACTAATTAAGAAGTTGTGGAAGCGATGAAGATGGTAATAACTAAATCACCACCAATATTGATACCAACAGACTGATTCTCTTTTTAGTGTATATATATATATATATATATATATATATATATATATATATATATATATATATATATATATATATATATAAAATTCCTTTATTTCTTAGATGGGGTAGATCCGAAAAGTGTTAGACCCCCGATTCTCAGACAAGTATTTTGAGGTGAAGCTGCTTGCTTGCTGCCATTCTCCAGCCAGACTGCGATCCACCACAGAAGAGTAACGATCAGATAATTAATTCATTAATTAAAGCAACGTTCATAATGGGTTTTGACGGGAAGCACCGAAATCGATCCGCCGCAAAGCGTCTGTTACTAATGAGGCAAGCGCCTAACCTAAACATTTGGAGAGAGAGAGAGAGAGAGAGAGAGAGAGAGAGAGAGAAAGGAACGCACATTATCTTAATTCTACGGGAGGAACTTTACACATTTCACTGCCCATATCAGCCCCACAGTAATTACTGTACAGCACAGAGCTAAATAACAACAAATGGACCCAACCCCCGTTACTTAACCCAAACCATACGAAACTGTTCCGCACAATGAAGCGATCAATCATCCCAAAGGGAGGATTAACTTTCACATATGCCATCCTAACATATATAACTACCCACGTTTCGAAGGACAACGATTAAGAATATAATACCATAAACCTTTCGTGGAGCTCTAAGAATAGCGTAACACCCGAGGGTAAAATATTCATTTACGGATTAACTATATTCATATTTGACTGCAAATATTGACAGGTCGTTATTGAACGTAGTGAATGGGCTGAAGGATGAAACAAAAATGAATTCCTTTTATCACTTTACTCTTTTATAGTTAAAATACAGAAACACACACACACACACATATATATATATATAAATTTATATATATATATATATATATATATATATATAAATTATATATATATATATATATATATATATATATATATATATATATATATATATATATATATATATATATATATATATATACGGGGGCTGGCGTGGAGGAGGGGGCTAAATATAGGTATGCAGAAATCAGTGCAAAAATAAAACATAACTGTTTATCTGGTAAATCACTGCGCTTGGCAACTGAAATGTGTGACGTCATACGAGACACTCTGTTGGGATTACAATGATATATAGACCCGATCTCCGGGAAATTTATACACCTGGGCCTATTTGAGACATGGGGAGATCATCAGCCTTCAGCCTTGCATTTGCTCAGTTAGTAAATCACTCGGAAAAAGATGTAAGCGCCAAATGCATTTACCTGCCACTATCCACTGTGTATGTGCGTTTACTGTCATTATTGTTCAGTGGAGAGTTATGAAATATGCTCGTCCATTCTCGAGCATGCAATTCAAGTTGATTCACTTTCATGGGTATGAATAAATCCATCGAGGCATAAACTGTCTTTAAATGTTACAATACGCATCACGAATAATCCAAATTTGAATCAAAACTAAGTAGACGCAGCATCGGAGTAATACCGGATATAATCAACTGAAAACCAGTTCATTAAAAAAACAAACAGGTCATTCTGCTTCCGATCTCTTTAGATGCAACTATGATTGAGGACGACCCTCTGTCTATTTATAAAACATAGTGAGCAGGTGATCCTGTGGGGTTGATGCATTTGCGCGTGTATAAATGGTGTGAATATGTAAAGGCATGTACACTTATGCGTCCAGCCATTGATGCAGCCACGAAGACTTTCACGCACATCATACCATATGAGGGACTTCATGGGAATGGGATGAATTACGTGACATGAATTATGTGGAAATATACTTGCAATATATAATGCACATCGCAAAACACGCTGCATAAGATTTACAAATTTATCTGCATATCTATCTAGAAAATATACACTGACACGCACAAAAATACATAAACACAGACACATACTGGTCAAACACGCATCAAAGGCGACGTTGAAGTTCATAGACACACTGGGTGTTCGATGCTCTTAATAAGAATATCTTCCCTTCCCAGGACTGGTAAAAATTAATATTCATGAATATTTTCATCGATACTGAAATATATCATGATTCTTTATAAAGAAGGCCAGACGATGCAGTTATTCCTATAGGCGAATACAAACTTACGGGCGTTCACACATCTACCAACATAAACATGACTAGTTTTACTTTATATTTTATTACTTTATACACTAGAAAACCTTTGTCAATTATACAATAGTTATAATAACAATAAGAAAGTGCGATATCTAAAGTTTTTCTTCACAAAACCTTCAGAGATACTGGAATAGGGGTCACAACTGAACGTACAGCAACGTTAAACTCTTGAAATATTTAAGGGGAAAGGAAATGGGGGAAAATGGAAGAATGCATAACCACTGTGCTCTGTTTCCGTCATAAACAGAAGTGTCTGGGTGGGAATGTACTCATAGCCTCCGAGTATTTACATTTCAACTAAATACTGAATGAAGTCTGGTTCGTGGTCTGGTTCCAGGAAAGAAAAAATTATGAGTTGTGTGTGTGTATATGTGGGTAAATGTTTCTGTTGTATAGCCTCATAATACAATACAAAGAAATCATTCTCTCTCTCTCTCTCTCTCTCTCTCTCTCTCTCTCTCTCTCTCTCTCTCTCTCTCTCTCTAACAGCTGCTGTTGAGATCATTATGTATTGGCTACGCATATCAACCATAACTTGTAGTATAAGTTGAAAGAATTATGTATGTATATACTGATGGCCACAATGCTCAGTACGTCAGTTTCTTCATATATGTATGTATGTATATATATATATATATATATATATATATATATATATATATATATATATATATATATATATATATATATATATATATATATATGTTCATATTACAATGCCCCGTACGTCAGAATTTCTTCATGTTCTTCCTTTTGCATCCGAGGCTTTGTAGTGACATGCATATCCATGAAGTGTGAAGAATTCGAGAAGTTAAGAGGGCACTGTGACTATTACATTTACATACGTATCTTGTAAAAAGTGACCAACAGATATTATATATGTATATATGTATATATACATATATATGTATATATATATACATATATATATATATATATATATATATATATATATATGTATGTATGTATATAATACTTAGGCTATTTCCCTTAACAGAGCTTTCGCTCGTGAGAGAAAACAAGACAATTACCTTTAACCATTTATATTATAACTTCTGGTTCGTAAATGAAACTCTTGTGCAGAAAAATTACACATCATCACAGCATACAATATGTATTAAGCAATATCCACATGCTGATATATGTATACACACACACATATATATATGTGTGTGTGTATTATATATATATTTATTTATACACCATTTGTACATATTTATATGAATATTCAATAGCTATTTTTTGCATATAAAAATACAGATTGTAAATTATCTTTGCTATAATTATAAAGTGTAATGAATGAGCAATTTCATAACAAATTAATCAACAGCGATTCTATTATTTCATCACTCACCCAAATAGCAATTAGCCATTACATTTTATGTCGACACTGAGGCCTGTACAAAAGATTACGATAAATGATTTCCCGAGTCTGAAGTATATAACAAAAAAAGTGCTTTATTAATATGCAGATAAAAATATATAGACAAATAAAAACAGGTGAAGGTTTACAAATTCATGTGTGTGAACTTTCCCTAGAACCCAAAGCACAAATTATATGTATACACACACACACACACATATATATATATATATATATATACATAACACACACACACACACACACACACACACACACACACACACACACACACACATATATATATATATATATATATATATATATATATATATATATATATATATATATATATATATATATATATATATATATATATATATATATATATATATATATATATGATTATCGGCCCCACTGCCATGAGACGCCAAGGGATCTGAAATTCCGCCACTCATGTCTTTCATGTGCTTTGTCTCCCACAAATCTGCACTCATCTCCAGTCTGTCTTCCAACTCATCTGGCGTCCACAGGAGCCCTGCTGATATTATCACGTGCTATTCTCCTAGGTGTTGTGCGAAGGACATGTCCAAACCATCTCCATTTCCCTTTCATCATTATCTCATCTATATACTGAACTTCCGTAATTTCCCCCATGGCATCACTTCCTTCTCTTCTCGCCCATCTAACACCTACTATTCTTCTTGAAGCTTTATTCTTAAATAGACAAAATATTCCACTGTCATAGCTTACTGACTTCTTGATTTGCCTCTCTTTAAATTTCAGCTAAAGAGAACCTGTACTAAATATCAGTGTTCTTAAATATTTGAAAGATTCAACTTCATTAATAGAGTCTTCATCTAACTATTATTTGGTCCCTTTGGGCATACTCTGTCTCATAACTTCTGCTTTTCTTAGATTCATAGTAAGTCTTATATATCTGTACATGTACGATGCATTCTGTTAAGCAGTCTTGTTATGTTTTGCAGATTAAAATAGCCTCAATTGCACATTCTCAGTAAGCAAGGTTATCAGATCTAAAACGTGTCTTCCATCTCCTAACACTTTTTCAAGATAAAATCGACGAGAAGAGAAAACAGAAGAGGTGAAGTAAAAATACCTTATTACTACAAATTCAGTTGACAAGACTCCATGGTCATTAATTATGCGTTTACTCTATTCGTGGATAATTTCGATTAGATTTACCTACTTAAGGGAAATACCATAGTGACTGAAGCTTTTCCATAATATTGGTGTGTTGAGCGCTGTCAAATGACCTTTTGCCATCAATAAAAGCCAACAGAAAGGGATTTCTAAATTCCTTAGCTTTCTGCATAAATATTTGAAATGTAAAACAGTTGCTTTTTCTGAAGCTAATTTGTTTATCTCTAAGCATATTGTAAGTTTTTTTCCAGACTATTGAGAATAACATACATATATTTTCATGACAACCGACTAAAGTGACAACTTTCAGTCAGGTCACCTTTCTTTGGTACCTTTGTTACGACTTTCAATTCTCAATCATCAGGCTTTGTTTCCTATTTCCAAGTTCAGTAAAACAGTCCTGTTAGCATTTGAGGTTTCGTTTCAATTGAAGCTAAAATCATCTTTGCAGTGATATCATCATAAACTAACTTTCTAAGTCTCTTTATACATACACACACACACACACACACACACACACACACACACATATATATATATATATATATATATATATATATATATATATATATATATACATATATACATATATAAGCTTAGGGAAGGGGTGGGTGGGCGGGCAGGAAGAGCACGAACTGGATGGCAAAGTTCTGATAGAAAAGAGGAGATCCCGATAATTGATTTAATCTTTGCTTGTAATTAAGATTTTCCCTTATACATTTCATTAATTACGCCAGACATCACATTACGGCCTTCATCAACGGACCGTGCGTTACAGGAATTAATTCAATGGCAGGTAAAAGCACTGGATGAAATTACACGCGTTTATAAATTGATGAAAAGTAAAACGGCTTTGGAATCAAGTAAGGGAACTTCAGATGTGGAAAGAAGTACTTTCTGTACATACATACATACATACATACACATTTCAATCATTCGTAAGTCGAATTCAAAAAGTCACCAACAATAACCGCAGTGAAAATTTAGACTCTCCAGCGTAATATCAAGGCGTCAATTTGTCCTTGACGCTGGGAAGAAAAAAAAAAAAACACTAAAAATAGACACAAAATAAACAAAAGCAAACTGTACCTCGGAATTGGTAACGTTATCCTCTCAACAAATTAGAAGGGGAAAGCGAACCGAAGTTCTCAATAGAGGGAAGCGTTGTGCTAGTGCGTTAACGACGCTACTCTGAAACGCGAGAACACAAATCCATCCGACAACGGTAAATTTCGTCGGAGTAACAACGCCCTTAGCGTTTAGGTCTGAATCAATATTCCCGCGTGTTTTGCATTTTAATAGGGTTATTTATGACAGTTTTATATCGCTTACAACAGATGACGATAATGAATTAAAATATACAATATACTTGTCGAAACAGTGATTTAAATTTGACTTTATTGAATACACAGGATAGCAGGAGATACATATTTTGAATCTGTTCTAAGCAAGTGTCTTATTTAGTTTCGGTCGCCAATGCTGAATCTCACTTGTTCTGAAGATGGCCAACAAAAATGATCCTATTCTTACCTGACTTCTCTCACAAGCAACAAAATTCCCTTTGCAACACTAATGCAAATGAAAAAAAAGCGGGATTCAGAAACTTAATAACGCCAAAATTTTGAGAATGATAATTTATGAATTAATCAAAAGTAGCACTGACTTTTTTTTTTTTACCTTAATTTACGTGAGCTGGTCGACCTCTCAATAACACTGAAAAATCATCCAATTCTTCCTCTCTCTCTCTCTCTCTCTCTCTCTCTCTCTCTCTCTCTCTCTCTCTCTCTCTCTCTCTCTCTCTCTCTCTCTCGTTTCACTACAGAAAATCATTCAGAATACAATACCACCGATGCAAAATCCATCAACTTTATTTAATTATTTAACAAAGATCACGTATCCGAAAGGTTAATAGAATTTAGCCGAGAAATATATCTGACGTTCTTCATCCGGGTATATCAGCTAACAAACCTGATGCCAAAAAGATCATAAAGAAATGTGCGTTCACTGTAAAGACTTTCAAACAGTTATGGTTAATCAGTGAATCGTTTACAGCCAATTTTCAACGAAGAAACCAACTGGCCAGGCATTTGACCAGGCAACACTTACCTAGCCCAATTCCCCGCCCCCCCACCACTCCCACCCACCACAAACACGCACACACACACTGAAAAAATTAAAAAAGATGGTGGCTGGGCCCCCATATGTCAACACTGGGTCTTGTATTTTGTTAGGTAAAGTAAGATGTGGAAAGGTGAATCTTCGCCAAGAAATTTGATACTGAGCTCTTCTTGATTATTCCTCCCTCTCAGAGTTACCAAGCACTGATGCGTGCAATCGCACACATAAGTTAATGATTATACAAGGCTTCCGAAAAGCTTCACTTCAGCTCACTTTATTCTGTTCTTGTTTATCAACTGTTATAAATTTTTATATCTAATTAAAATTCCAAAATGATCTCATTATTTTATGACCAGTTGCTTTCCTTTTCAGGCTGTCTCCTGCCCTTAGGAGAGATTCGAAATCTCAGACTTTCCTAATGCTGTACGCTTCCATGAATTTAACATAAATACTCTTAAAATGTTCGGGAACTTAAATACTCTTAAAATGATCAGGAAGTATCGCTTTTGGAGGTGGTTTGAAGATTCTACTGGAGGGTAATATTCCCAAAGACCACTGCTTGAAAAGTCATTAGGCATTCCCTTTCCAAGACTCCCACAGTGATTTGTTAAACTGATGTTACAAAATTTTCTCTTCTGTTTTTACTGAGGTTGGAGTACACGGTAAAATCACTAAGCTAAAGTAAGATTTAAATACTTTAATATATGCAAAATGTAATATTCTAGACGCTCTTAAATATATTCAGCATTTGACCACAATAACCTCCTGAGGAGGGGAAGAGGTGCCACCACTTCGGTTGGTAAACCTTGTCCTTTTTTCTCTTCTAAACCTGATCTGGATTTCTTATTAAACACCCCATCTATTCATGATAAAAAATGGTTTGCACACAAACACGCCCTCCCGTACGCACATACACAATATAATATATATACTGTATTATATATATACATACATACAGTATATATATATATACAGTATATATATATATATATATATATATATATATATATATATATATATATATATATATATATATATATATATATATATATATATATATATATATATATAAGACTAAGACAGTCCAGTAAAAAACATATCGAAACTTAGAGGAATACGATATCAATGATGCCACATTTGCCTAATAGTACTCGACTTCCATATCACCGGTGGTTAAATAAAGGACAAAGTTATAGCGGTTAAAATTCCGAATCCTCCCGAAAATCTTTTCCGATATTCAGAGAATTCTACAGAAATTTCGTAAA
>NC_089750.1:26015052-26017552 GCF_040412425.1 Macrobrachium rosenbergii
CTTTGAAAACAGTTTGAAACCAAACCACCTTGAAAGGCAGATTTGAGAGTATTCACCTCTTGAGAGTCTGAAACTCTCCCATCTACATAATATTTACCTTTGAAGAAAGTCTGAAACTCCTCCCCCTATTAAGAAAGCTTGCAATGTATTTAAGTTAGAAACTCCACTACCTTGAAATACAAATTGGAAAGTATGTATCTTCGAAGAAAGCCTGGAACTCCTCCACGCTGGAAGCTGGAAGTGAGGTGATAATTAGTAATGCAATCATGAAGGAAGAAGGCTTGAAAGACTACCACCTTCGAAGCATGACCGAAAATGCCTTATCTTGGAAGAGGCCCTTGAAGAAAGCAAGAGGAGAGAAGGAAAACCTAGGGAGATATCTCAAGGCAAAGGATTAAAAAGCGAGGAAATTAAAACCCTCAGTGGATGTGAGCCACGTCTAATTCCTTCCTGCAAGTGGCTGAAATATAAGAAGTCTGCATCTCATAAACCTTTGCGTAAGACAGGACATGCAAATAAGGCTTTGCTTAAAGATGCATCATCAGAAGACTCTTAAAAACAAAATTCAATTAACTGGAAATGTAATGGAATTTCTTAATTACAAATGAGATTAACGCGCAAAGAGGGAACATTCCGCACACTATATTCTCACGCGCAAAACCAAAAACTATTCCATGTTGAGAAACCCAAGCTTTTTTCCTTGACAAAAATACCATCCCCAAAGAGAGAGAGAGAGAGAGAGAGAGAGAGAGAGAGAGAGAGAGAGAGAGAGAGAGAGAGAGAGAGAATGACTCAGTGAGGAAACTTTTCATGTTTCTTATGCCTGTCCTTTTAATGGCTATCATAGAAGACCAGACAAAGGATATATCTATCTATCTATCTATATATATATATATATATATATATATATATATATATATATATATATATATATATATATATATATATATATACATATATGTATACATACATGATTGTATATATATATATATATCTATACACACATGATTGTATATATATGTATGCATGTGTATGTATATATATATATATATATATATATATATATATATATATATATATATAACTTTCTTTTTAATGAAACTTAATTTTATTCAGCAGATATCCTTGGACCCTCTCTTCTTAATAGCCGCAGTGGACTGACATATACCCGATGGGCTGTTATTAATGCAAACAATTTTTAAAGAATGAAAATCTGGATTACAATAATCCACAAAAATTGGATTGGCAAATCTTACGCGGATTTGTTTAGATCGTCACGAGTCTTCGGCAAATGGTCAAAATTCTGCAAAAACCTTCGAGACACTATATAATATACAGTCGAAAACTTTGACCGAAAGTTTGTCATAATTACTACTTCTCTTATTGCGCATTATCATTATAACACGTCCTAGAATGTTAGGCTTTCTCAAGATCTACCTGTTTCCGAAAGAGTTTGCTTCATGTAAAATTCATCTCTTGGAAGTTAACATAATCTGTTCCAAAATATTAGTTAGTGGAATTGCAGGCACAATGATTTCAGATTAATTTTTCAGTAACCTTAGGGGACAAAGGAGAGATAGACGAAAGAGTGAAAAAAAAACATTGGAATGGAAAAAATATCGAATTCACTGTACTTCGGGATAATTTACGCCCGTTGTCTGGTTCATAAACTACGACAGGAAGTGACTTTGACCCCCCGGTTATCTTTGTATATATGTATATGTGTATATATATATATATTATATGTATGTATACTTACTATACTATTTATAAATTTATGAATAGTATATATATGTGTGTTCCTGTTTATCTGTTATCTGTGTTTATATATATTATATGTATATATATATATATATACTATTTATAAATTTATGAATATATATATATATATATATGTATGTTCCTGTTTATCTGTTAGTGTCTATGTTATATATATATATATATATATATATATATATATATATATATATATATATATATATATATATATATATATATATATATATATATATATGAGAAACCGACAGACTGCAAATACGGTGTCTAAAATGCAGAAGGTTCAAACCATTCAAAATTTCTGACTAACAATTACGAAACAACGTTCACAAAAAATTCTTTTAATCACAGTCGATGATAAAAAAAAAAGAGAGGACTTTTAGGAATTGAGAATTTGGGAGCTAGCTCATAAAAAGAGATTGATAAAATGGTAATCTCATGGATCATGTAAAATGGGAGAACAGGAATAAATAAAAATTAAATATTCCGGTTCACAATATCGCCGATATCTCTCGTTCGATTCCCCTGTCAACCAGTCAACATCCACTGCAAATTTAATTATAATTTGTGGTCCCCGATTTTGTCTTTTCTTTCGGTGAAATATAAATTGGCGAATATTGGATAGTAAGAGAAGCACTGAATGCTTGTAGGTTACATGAGGTATATTTGTGCATTTTATTACATAAAAGATGTCGCACATATCTAACGCCTTATAAATTCCATT
>NC_089750.1:26022552-26050052 GCF_040412425.1 Macrobrachium rosenbergii
CTAGTGGTAGCACCAGCCTTTGATCTTCGGGCTTAGATTGTAGGAGGTCAGGCCAAAAAAATATGAAACTCATTGGTATTCTGTTGTTAAGCTGAGACAACAGCTTGAGACCTTGACTTCATATGAGGTTGAGGTGTGTCTAAAATCATAAGATTTCTGGACCAGTGGGGCACAATCTTTCATTTTTGTCGTACTCTAATTCATAAAAGATTTAGCAAATATCATAATTTCTTCGTTAGTAAGTAGTGTCCATGAATACTGCTCCATATCTGTATTCGAGGCTCGGAAACTCTCACTAACATTTCAAATGCTGATCTTTCTCCGGGTGTGAAGTACGTCACCAAATATTCTGACTAATTTATTTTCCTCTCTCCATCAGGAATTAAAAAGAAAAAGTCTTCTCTTTATTTCATTGCATGCATATAGTCGAGCGGAAAATAAGAGAGAGAGAGAGAGAGAGAGAGAGAGAGAGAGAGAGAGAGAGAGAGAGAGAGAGACCTGGATGAGGAGGTCTGCTATCAACGGTGCCTGGAGGAGGGACACGTCTACCACCATTACCACCACCAGCGACCCTCTCTGTTCTGTGGAGTTGGGAGGGGGCGGTGCCTCCACCCACCATCACCACCCAACATCGATCCACCCCTCACCACCACGCCACGCCCACAACCGTGACCACCTCTTCCTAACCCCTTCCCAGTCCAACAACAACGCCAATGGACTAAAGTATTTCGCATAGAACTGCAATAGAGGGTCTTTGAAAGGATATGGTATGCATACACAAAAATAAATAACAAAAATAACAGGATAATATCAATAAATTGCATGACAATATTTGTATATGATCTACAAAGACAATGTCATTTGGACAGTGAATAAGTTTTTTTTTTTATTCATGTCTGCGTAAAATCCTTCAGTAACCAATTTTAAGGCAAATCCCGCTTTTACGCGCTGTCTCTGCGGCACCAAGTACTCTGACCGGGCGAGACTGTAAATGATCGATACGTGAGCCAAACCTCACGTATATCTCAACAGCGACCTTCAATAACTATCAGTTAATCATTCTGATCCACCTTACGTCTAGTCGTAATAACCGTTCACACCTTCCCATGGAACATACTATAGCACTCGACCATACTCACCTCTTCAGTATCCTATGACAGTAATCATTTCAGTACCTTATCTACCAGTGACTATAATATCTTGTCATACCATTCGCTTCAGTTTTTCGCTTCAGTATCGTATACTAATCCTGGAGTACTTCATCATAACAATCATTCCATTATCCCATTACACTCATGAATTCAGTAGCTTTTTAGACCACCACTATACTTCGGCCCTAACTTGTGCTCTACAGCACTTACAACAGAGCAATCATATTAAGATTACAATGTTGATTAACAGCAACACACAGGGATGACGATTTGAACTTGGTCTAATGTAAATCCCCTCCGTCGACGAAGGCTGCGTCAAACAGAGGTTCGTTTGGTTTCTATTTCAAGTTCAGTTCAAAACATGTTTCCCCTCTGAACATTCAATACTAAATTAACGAAGCACTGTCGTTTTTTAAGGTTTACAGTAAAATTCCATTTGTTTTCATGGAGAGTAATCAATGCCAATATCTAGGATTCTGCAGTGTAATAAGCATAACTACAACAATTGGAAAAAAGTTATAAAGGTTTGTATTTATATAAAAAAATTAATAAGGGACACAAAAGAACGAATTTGACAGCGCTGACCTATGGGAAAACGTCTTTCACTTTGTTTGGATGCAGTAAGTAGGAACTCTGCAGTTGCATAATACGCCAGAAAGGGAACACGAGTCAGCACGAAAGTCATGCAATGTTATTGCCGTTCATTTCATATCAGTGTTCGGTAAGAGCATCGGGGTGATTATTATACATATTAAATCGTTCGCTTTGTAATAAGTCGTAACACTAGCTTGGATTATTGAGGTATGATGTTGCATTATAATTATATAATGAAAAATGAAATTAAACGATCTTTATTAGTGAATAAATAAACAACTTGAGTTTAAAGAAAGACCATTTCCTGATGTATGGTAATTTAGCAACGTGAGGTCAAATTCAAGGGTCGGCCAAAGCTTTGTAAAACCGATGTCCACTGAATGTCGTCGAGCTTTCAAATTCGGCTGTACATTTTCGGCAACCTGTAATCTTACAGGTAAAGGTCGTCCCTCTCAGGTAAAAAGAGCACAGGTTATTTAAGCATCACATGAATTGATAAACCGTAAGTCACTAGTTTCTTTTCCTCCTCATATACAGTAAATGTATATGCATTAAATAAAAGCATGCACACACGCACACAAGTATATATGTAATTATTTGCCATAAGCGGTTACAACCCTTTTTTCCTTATCACCTTTTACGTCTCTTGAAAAACCGCTTTTCTCTGCCGCGGGAGACCCAGCACCCTACCTGTGACGTCAATCACTATAAAGGCGGCTCAGACATTTACTTTTTTACAGTTTGTATGTCATTCTTCTCTTCACGTCAAACCATCAGAAAAAGCAATCTGATTATAGGAATAAAATAATTTATATTTCATGTTTTTTTTTATTATTATTAATATATGGTTTTTCTTGCGGCTATTACACAGTTTTATAGAGATGAATTCCAAGCTGAGGAAAAGTGTATCAGCCTCGTTAAAGAATCTCCTTTTTCATGGTGAGCTACTAACCCCCAAGCAAATGACAAACTTCTACAATGACGTCAGTGTTCTCTCCCCAGTTTGTAACTCTCCAACAGGGTAGAGGAGGCTTCCAACATATTGACATTTCTGTATGAATTCGAAAGGACTTATTTATTACTAAACTTGAATCAGTATTTTTCCTTGCGTTCCGTCATTCCTGGGACGGACATGCAAGTCAGCTTTTCTTAATATTATAAAATCTTATGACTGCAAAAGCTAATCTTGGTATGTAAGCCTCAAACAAAAGAAGAAAATCGCTTCTCAAGCAAATCGAGAGATTTCTCTTTGCTAATAAATAATATGGGTCTCATAGGGAAACATCTACTAAGCCCTTACCTAATAAGGGTTTCGTGTCACAATTAAAACGCCACAATTCTCTTATGCTCTGTGAGGAAGTAAAGAACTTTCTGGTTTTCGTACGAGTACTCCTTCGGACATTGTTCTTGGTGGTGGTAAGTGGTCTTTTGACGAATTAAGGTTTTATAGTAGAATTTGCCAGTTAATTGCCATTTGATTACAGTCAAGAAGAGAGAGAGAGAGGTAATGTCAGAAGATGAACAAGAGAGACAGAGAGACTTTTGAGCTTCTTATATTCATAACAACTCTGCATTCTTAACATAGCAAACATTCCGGATAGCACGAATCATCTAACAGCAGTAGGACGGTAATTATAATATAGTTAGGCCACTGCACCTGGACGTAGGAAACAGAAAAACGGGAGTAACAGGTCAAGAAAACGTGAAGGACGAAGATCAACACCGCATGTACAGAAAATGTCATGATTTAGTTCTTTTTAGAAAGCTGAGGGTCTTGGCATTCAGATATGGCTTTTCGCGAGACTTCGACCGCTGACAGATTGATTAGTTGTGTCGAACAGGCGTCATAATGAAGATCACCATCAGCTTACCAGTTCAGGGAGATAAAGGAAGTGATAAGAGAACTATACAATAAAATGAACTATAACCCAAGATATTATTTGGAAAGAGACGGATAAAACCCTTCCCGAAATGGGAAAATGCAGGTATGCCCAACACATGCTACGTTCGTATATAAAGGCATACAATCATCTAGCCATACACGATAGGACTGGTAATTATAATCACGGTTACTGGCCCTGCACCAGACCCCTAGGATTGCCCATAAACGATGGAGACAGGATTTCAAGAGGAAATGCTCTGCCATCTCTGGGAGTTAACATTCTTCATTATCTGCCCATCGGTCTATGACAGAAAAGATTTCAGTGTTTTGCGGTCTTTTGTAAGGTGACATATCATTCGCAATCGGATGGCTTTTTTTTAAATAAAGAAAGATGATTGCTGTAATCATAGCTCTCTTGATCAAGAGGACAATAACTATGAAATGTGGCAAAAATCGCAGAAGACAATGGTCAAAAGAATGGCACCAGAGAGAAATTTTCCATATGATGTTACTGAATGAGTTAAAAAAATAACCCAGA
Source organism: Macrobrachium rosenbergii (assembly GCF_040412425.1). Classification (NCBI taxonomy): domain Eukaryota; kingdom Metazoa; phylum Arthropoda; class Malacostraca; order Decapoda; family Palaemonidae; genus Macrobrachium; species Macrobrachium rosenbergii. Next base: position 26,026,718 of record NC_089750.1, read on the forward strand.
TGATTATAGAAATTATTTGTGAATAACATTCAGTCTCAGGTATCATACTTGTTTCATTCTTGAGGGATGGTCAGGACTCTGGGAGGCTAATCTCTTCCCACACGTTAGGGACTTGGAAAGCAAATTGCAACGGATAAAACAGGATTTTCAACATGCTGAAAGGATGGCGAGCCAAGACAAGCCCGACGAGACTGGCTTTTTCCCCCATACACCATAAAGACTGGACCGATGCGGTATGAAATTGACGGGCCAGTCTCTATCGTGTATGGCCAGCTTTACGGGTACAAACTCAAATGTGTAAGTATTTACTTGAAAATAATTTTTTTTTAGAGAGGTTACAAGGATATCAAATAGGTAAATATGTAAGTCTCGTATCAGAAATACAAAATTCCATCATTAAATTAAGTCGCTATAATTACGAGAATAAAAAAGCACAACTTTTATGAACCCTTAATTCTCACAATTGTAGAAACGTTTTCCGTTTTACTAAAGATATATTCTGCTGTTAATTATTGTGATTTCATGGCTCGACGTTTATCTACTTTCTTTTTCTGTCAAATTATTACATTGCTGCTCTCAACAGTTTCCATTTCAAGTTTACGCACTGCATTATGGTATAATTCAGCTTTAAATCCGAACAACGAGAGAGAGAGAGAGAGAGAGAGAGAGAGAGAGAGAGAGAGAGAGAGAGAGAGAGAGAGAGAGAGAGAGATTCGTATACGCAACCTAATGGAGACAAAAACATGCACACATTTGGTGGTTCCCAAACCCAAACCCCCCAGCGACTGAGGCTAACGACCCGAAGGAAAAGCCTCGGTCCGGTGAACATTATCAAAAACTCCTTATGAACTGATTTAATGAAAGAGGCTTCATCGAAACTCAAACGATTCAGAACACAAAAACGACGCAAGTAATAACCCGGCGAAAGTAATTCGGACGCTGACTCATCCAGAAAACAAAGAAAACAAGAACAACAGAAGAGGAAAGAGAACAACACAAAGAGAAAAGTGAACGAAAACTTTCGCCCAATTAACGACTCGCTTCATCTGTGACCGAAATAAAAAAAAGTATAATTTATTCATTAAACTCGTTAATTAATTCTCTGGACAGAAGATGAATATAGGTCGGTTTGTCACTGACGTCCATTTCTTTGGCAATCATTATTTCCAGGAACTGTCTATTGAGCGTCGCTGAAGTTATAAATTATCTGATATTCCAAGAAATTTCCGTCTCTCTAGTCTGCTTGTCAATTTTCTTTATAGAATGCAGATGTCTTATAGCAAAGTCTGAAAAATCTATGTCTATTAGTTAATCATTCCTGTGTGTGTATATATATATATATATATATATATATATATATATATATATATATATATATATATATATATATATATACATAGCTAAATTTCTATCTTTGTAAGTCTGCTTGTCTAGCGTCCTTATCAAATGCAAATATATATATTTTAAATAATACAAGTTTGAAAAACCCAAGTTTATTAGATAACATTCCTGTTTTATATATATATGTATATATATATATATATATATAAACATATATATATATATAATATATATATATATATATATATATATATATATATATATATATATATATATATATATATATATATATATATATATATCAGTGGTCTAATTCACGATGCCAAATAACTTTCAATCTTTCAATGGCTTTCTAGTGATGATACCTGGCTCTCCAGCGAGAGAACCAACGTTTGATTCACATGGAAATGCGACAAGATTTAGGCGGCTTCTGTTCAAACCTGTAAATCTGCTGAATTCAGCAGTGAATTATGTACCTGGAAGTCGCAGCCAGGTTGGATATGGACATGGGGCTGTCAAACGGACTCATAATTAATTTCTCCAAAACGGACGTGTAACAATTTCTGGAACCACCCTCTTCCAGGATAATGGAATATCATATTTAGGCCAAAGGCCTCATTCAGCGCTGAAAAGGAAATTGACAGTAAGAAGGTCTGAAAGGTGTACCAGGAGGAAAACCTCACACTTGCACTATGAATCAATTGTTAGGACAAGGTGGAAAGTAAGATGGAAGAAAGGGAATATGAACAGAGGTACAATAAAAAGAATGAAAGGGGTTGCAGCTAGGGGCCGAAGGGACGCTGCAAAGAACCTTAAGTAATGCCTACGGTGCACCGCATAAGGTACACTAACAGCGCCACCCCTACGGGGTTCAAGGATAACGGGCACATAAGTTAAAAAAATATACATGATATGCATACAGGTATGTATAACCAAGCAGCAATTTCTGCGTAAGGCAGTAACTAAACACCAGCAGAAGGTTGAGAACGGCTAATCATTAATATAATGGACTGGAGTTGCGATATCACGCGATGCTGCGGAGTACAGAGTTCAACGAGGGTAAGAAGGAAAAAGCCGCAGACAAACAACACGCCTCAAAACGAAAGTCCATTTAATTAGCTTAATGAGCATCACGAACTCCTCAGTTTAACGAAATGTTCTTTCATGACCAAACTGACGACGGTTCTAACAAAATTGCTGCAGTGTTCTTCTTTAATTGTATGTTGTTGAAATATAAACACAAACTGCTAAACGAAACGTTGCAAAATAAATGAAAAGCATCAGGCCAATTGAATAACATTCCGGACTGCACTAAAAATTCAACGATCATGGCGGTCTTCTCAACACATTACCTTACGTCATGCACATTAAAATGCATTTTCCAGAAAGCTCCAAAGGCGCTAACTGATCGATCAAGCCGACAATCTGCTGAACAACATTCGTAATTACGCGAAATATACTCTTATTGACCAGGGGTACTGATTAAACTACGGAGAGCTCTGACGAAATACGAAAGCAAACCACTTAGTAAAATCAAGCAGAAAATCGTTTAAGCAAATTGGCTAGAGACATACACACACGCTTATATATACACATAAGTATGTATGCATGCATGTATGTACAGTATGTATATATGGATGTATACACATACATACATACATACATATATAGATAGATAGATAGATAGGAAGATAGACAGATAGATACACTATACCTTGGGAATAAGTTGGCCCTAAGGAAACTGTAATTGATAAGTGGACCTGACACGGCCAGGATTCCGGCCTGGGTCTTTGGTTTAAATGCAACGATGGACAGTCGACTTTGACCACTCGGCCGATCATTGTTCTCTCTAATCCAAAGGACCAGGCTCGAATCCTGGCTTGGAAAAATGAACTTAGCAGTTAAAATTCACCTTAGGTTATTCCAAAGGTACAGCGAATTCGATATCAAAAGATGTTAAATTTATAGCTTAATGTTTGTAAATATAAAAAAAGTAAAAAATGCACAATCGAGTTTTCTGTACAGCGTATAATGCTGTATGAAACTTTCAGCCACGATTCGGTGGTGGCCTCAGCCACGGCCCATGAAACTCAGCCACGGTCCGGTGGTGGCCTGTGTTGCTCGTACCTATAGCGGTGTCAGAGGTACGATTATGGCTAAAATTAACCTTAGATAAAATAAAAACTACTGAGACTAGAGGGCTGCAATTTGGCATGTTTGATGATTAGAGGGTGGATGTTCAACATAACAATTTGCAGCCCTCTAGCCTTGGTAGCTTTTAAGATCAGAGGGCGGACAGACAAAGTGTGAACAGAAAAAGTGCGGACGGACAAACAAAGCCGTCACAATAGTTTTCTTTTACTACATGTAACAAAAATTCAGATATATCATGAGCTATTGAGATAAACTACCTATATTTAAAAATAAAAAATAAAAAAAGCAAACAATAATTGAAGGGATACCACTAAGATTAATAATGAAATAAAAGAATTCCCAAAAGAAGTCCCTTCATACAGCCAATTAAAACTGAAAAGGACCCAATTTCAACATTGGATTCCGATTTCCAAAGGTCCTTCATGACCAGCGAATTTTGAGGCCACATTGCTTTTTTTTAAATACTGGAACACTGAAAGGAATGAAAAAATCTTGGGTCAAATCATGATATTATAAGAGGCTAAAAGTTTTCCAAACCTTCCATTCTTGAGTTACACCTGCCTTCAACAACTTGGAGAGGTATATATTGACCGCTGCAGAATATGTTCAAAGGTTATGGTATTTAGTCTTTTTAGTGCACGCTGGTATGAAACACTCAGTACAGAAATAAAAATAAAACAACTCGGGATTACACAATCTTTTATGGATTATATTTTGCATTTCGCCTTTACATTTTTCCTCCAAGTAGTAATCCTCTCTCTCTCTCTCTCTCTCTCTCTCTCTCTCTCTCTCTCTCTCTCTCTCTCTCTCTCTCTCTCTCTCTCTCTCTCTCTCTCTCTTTCGCATACCTTTACATTCCTTCTACGTTAACCATAAGACGAACAATATCGTCATTGCTCTTAAAGTAAATTGCTCTTGAATTTTATGGGAAACTGTCAAATGATTTTATGTAAACGTTGCCAGGCCTGAGAAGTTGATGAAAAGATCCATATACGCTTCGTTAGAGGACAGTTTCCATGAGTATCCAAGTGTGAATAGGAAACATCAGAAGTGGATTAACAACACCCCAGAAGAAATGATATTACATCTCTTATACAGCCCCATAAGGCATTATTTTTTTAGCTAGCTGTGTAACTCCTATAATTCCACTTCAATAAAATCATATGATATTCAGAGGCTTCATAAACCTATTACTACTGCAATAATACCGGAGATTCACTCGCTTTTGATCTAACAGGAATGGATGCGTGACTGAATGATTTAAAACTGTACTATTAGCTGGGTAACTTGCAAACCTACGCGATTATGTATAATTCAATTGTTTTTCTTTTTTATAAAATGCGACATAAAAAGACAAAACTTATCCACGTAATTTTCACCAACTTAGATCTTCCGTCAATCGTACGCATACACATGTATGTAAGTATATACTGTAGGTGCAAAGGGGATTTAACCTCGATTTATTCGTCGAAGATGTACATGACAGCCACAGATAGCTGGTTTTACTCTGGAAACACCCCTACCATAAAAAAAGACTTAAGTTTATATATACTGTATGTATATATATATATATATATATATATATATATATATATATATATATATATATACATATATATAAATGTTTTTATATGTAGATACTTTTATATACTATATATATATATATATATATATATATATATATATATATATATATATATATATATATATATATATATATATACGTATACATATAATAGATATATGGATATATACAACTGAATCACGAAGATATGGAACGTGATGAATGTATAAATAAAGGCAAATGCCCCGAAGGAAAGTGAAACAACGGAGTGGTTGCTAAGCCGTTCGACACACGGTCCTTTACTAGCAGTCGACCGTGTGTCGAAAGGCCTAGTAACCACTCCGTTGTTTCACTTTCTTTGTGGTATTTGCCTTTATTTACATATATGTATATATATACAGTCAGCATATATATATATATATATATATATATATATATATATATATATATATATATATATATATATATATATATATATATATATATATATACACACACACACACACAAGTTTATACGTCACAAAATAGCGCGCGACAATATATTCAGCACGAGGCCAAAGGAAAAATAAAAGGACTACCAAGTATTTTTGTGTTATTTCAACACGTTTTCGAGGTACCTCGAAAATGTGTTGAAATAATACGAAGGCGCTATATACTCCTTCTTTATTTTTCCTGTGTATATATGCTGAATATATATATATATATATATATATATATATATATATATATATATATATATATATATATATATATATATATATATATATATATATATATATATATATATATATATATATATATATATATATATATATATATATATATATATATATATATATTTATATTATATTTGTTAACTTTTTAGCAGTGCGTTGGGCAGGTCTGTTTTAGAGGAAAAAAATTTTATTTTTTTATTGGAATTTTATGCTGTGACGTTCTTTTTTATAATATAACATATTCAGTCATTGCAACAGAATATACCGAAACGCCGTCGGCCGTACTAAATAATGCCAAGCGTTCGAGTTCCTTCCCTTCTGCCTTTGATGTCCCTATACATACATTCACACACACACATATATGTGTGTTTGTGTGTGTGTGTGTGTGTGTGAGTGTGTGAGTAAACAATCACGCAATCAGTTTAGATTTTAGGGCAAATTACCATGTTTCTGCCTAGTCGGAAACAACGTTTGCAAGTTTGCTTTTGCAAATCTGTCTCGTGACTCAATAATCATTCACATATTCCCCGATTGAAACATTCATCAACGAATCTTGAACCGAATCCGAAATCACAGAAGTGAATGGCGATCAATCATCGAGGGCCTTTTGATGAGCGGCCGCACTTGAATTTCAATCTTCAGCTTCCTTCGACAAATCCAAAATGATATCGAATACGGGTTTGCATTCTGTAACTCGAAGCTCTACAACTAATGATGAAATAGTTATCTCGAGGTCTCCGAGATAATAATGACAGGTAAGTGGAATCAAAATATTCAAATCTAAGCATATCAACTTGGCGTGTGTTGACACAAGTACCGTAAGGCTAAAAGGAAATCTGCAAATCCAGATTGTATAACAATTAAGGACTAGTATCTGAGCTTGAAATACAAAAATAACATTAAGAGTCTTAGTTCGAAAGCCTGAAATACACTCTACACTGACATCGATCCAATGAAAATAATGAGGTTAGAAGAATGAAAAGTCCGAGAGCAGATTAGTTAGGAAAAAGAAAGAATAAAAGTGTCAGTCACCGCGAGGAAAAAGAATTCAATACGCTTCCTCCTACTGGCTAAACAGAATAATGTTTACTTGGATGGTATAATTTTGTTTACTAATACTATGTACGCTTTAAAGTGTGTAATCATAAGCAGATGCACACACGCATGAAAGTGTAAAGTACATATATACTCATTTACATACACAAAAAACAATTATGTGTTAAACAACGTACTTTTATAGATCATCTTAATAGTTTTAACGTCATTTTTTTAAGGGTTAGACGTGAAATGAGTTCTCTCCACTTTCTCCTGTCCAGTGCTCTTTTTGTTTGAACTTTTATCAGGTTCAGGCCTTCACCTTTTCCCTTTCTCCATGATTTCGTGGGCCTCCTAGCAGGTTTTCCGCCTGCTATTCACGTATCTACTGCTTTTCTGATTAACTATTCATCATTCCTTCTCACCTTATCGCAAGTCAAAGCCATCTCAATCTTTGGGATCTCAGTCTTGTTTCCAGCCTCTTGTTATCACATCTCAAGACCAATTCCTCGTTCATAATAAGATCTTCCCATCTTACTCCGGTCGTGGATCTTAACATTCTGTGGTCACACCTTCTCATAATCTCCTCCATTTTCCTTGTAAGTGACCATGTTATCATCGCATAGCTCAGTACAAGCCTTAAATATTTATAGCAGTAATAAAATCAGTGCAAACTGTTTTAGGTCAATTGTCCTTCCGTTACTAGAATACTGTTCTCCAGTGTGGATATCTGCTTCTGCTAGAGATTTATCTCTTTCAGATAGAGTGGTTCGTAGTGGTAGATTTCTGTTTCTTAATATTAGCAGTTATGACTTGACCACTAACGGATGGTCTCTTGTTTGTCAATTTTTCATAAGTTGTATTTTAACTGAGATCTTCCACATTCACGTGCCGAGAGTGACCAGATTCGATGAACAGCAGCACTAATATTCAGGAAATGTGCCTTGTTGTCGAACCTCCTAGTTCCAGAGGTCCTTTATTCCTCACACTGTTGGACTGTGGAACAGCCTCCCTCAGGATGTCATGTACTTGGAACTTCAGAAGTTCTATTCCTCACACTGTTGGACTGCGGAACAGCCTCCCTGAGGATGTGGTGCAACTGGAACTTTAGAGGTTCTTATTCCTCACACTGTTGGGCTGTGGAACAGCCTCCCTGAGGATGTGGTGCAACTGGAACTTCAGAAGTTCTATTCCTCACACTGTTGGACTGTGTGAACAGCCTCCCTGAGGATATGGTGCAACTGGAACTTCAGAAGTTCTATTCCTCACACTGTTGGACTGTGTGAACAGCCTCCCTGAGGATGTGGTGCAACTGGAACTTCAGAAGTTCTATTCCTCACACTGTTGGACTGCTGTGAACAGCCTCCCTGAGGATATGGTGCAACTGGAACTTCAAGTTCTATTCCTCACACTGTTGGACTGTGGAACAGCCTCCCTGAGGATGTGGTGCAACTGGAACTTCAGAAGTTCTATTCCTCACACTGTTGGACTGTGGAACAGCCTCCCTGAGGATGTGGTGTAATTGGAACTTCAGAAGTTCTTATTCCTCACACTGTTGGACTGTGGAACAGCCTCCCTGAGGATGTGGTGCAACTGGAACTTCAGAGGTTCTATTCCTCACACCGTTGGACGGTGGAACAGCCTCCCTGAGGATGTGGTGCAACTGGAACTTCAGAGGTTCTATTCCTCACACCGTTGGACGGTGGAACAGCCTCCCTGAGGATATGGTGCAACTGGAACTTCAGAAGTTCTATTCCTCACACTGTTGGACTGTGGAACAGCCTCCCTGAGGATGTGGTGTAATTGCAACTTCAGAAGTTCTTATTCCTGACACTGTTGGACTGTGGAACAGCCTCCCTGAGGATGTGGTGCAAATGGAACTTCAGAGGTTCTATTCCTCACACCGTTGGACGGTGGAACAGCCTCCCTGAGGATATGGTGCAACTGGAACTTCAGAAGTTCTATTCCTCACACTGTTGGACTGTGGAACAGCCTCCCTGAGGATGTGGTGCAACTGGAACTTCAGAGGTTCTATTCCTCACACCGTTGGACGGTGGAACAGCCTCCCTGAGGATATGGTGCAACTGGAACTTCAGAAGTTCTATTCCTCACACTGTTGGACTGTGGAACAGCCTCCCTGAGGATGTGGTGTAATTGGAACTTCAGAAGTTCTTATTCCTCACACTGTTGGACTGTGGAACAGCCTCCCTGAGGATGTGGTGCAACTGGAACTTCAGAGGTTCTATTCCTCACACCGTTGGACGGTGGAACAGCCTCCCTGAGGATGTGATGTAATTGGAACTTCAGAAGTTCTATTCCTCACACTGTTGGACTGTGGAACAGCCTCCCTGAGGATGTGGTGTAATTGGAACTTCAGAAGTTCTATTCCTCACACTGTTGGACTGTGGAACAGCCTCCCTGAGGATGTGGTGCAACTGGAACTTCAGAGGTTCTATTCCTCACACTGTTGGACTGTGGAACAGCCTCCCCTGAGGATGTGATGGAAATGGAACTTCAGAAGTTCTATTCCTCACACTGTTGGACTGTGGAACAGCCTCCTGAGGATGTGGTGTAATTGGAACTTCAGAAGTTCTATTCTCACACTGTTGGACTGTGGAACAGCCTCCCTGAGGATGTGATGTAATTGGAACTTCAGAAGTTCTTATTCCTCACACTGTTGGACTGTGGAGCAGCCTCCCTGAGGATGTGGTGCAACTGGAACTTCAGAGGTTCTATTCCTCACACTGCTGGACTGTGGAACAGCCTCCCTGAGGATGTGCAAATGGAACTTCAGAAGTTCTATTCCTCACACTGTTGGACTGTGGAACAGCCTCCCTGAGGATGTGGTGTAAATGGAACTTCAGAAGTTCTATTCTCACACTGTTGGACTGTGGAACAGACTCCCTGAGGATGTGGTGCAACTGGAACTTCAGAGGTTCTATTCCTCACACCGCTGGACTGTGGAACAGCCTCCCTGAGGATGTGATGTAATTCCTCACACTGTTTGGAACTTCAGAAGTTCTATTCCTCACACTGTTGGACTTTGGAACAGCCTCCCTGAGGATGGATGTCATGTACTTGGAACTTCAGAAGTTCTAGTTCTATTCTCACACTGTTGGACTGTGGAACAGCCTCCTTGAGGATGTGGTGCAACTGGAACTTCAGAAGTTCTATTCCTCACACCTTGGAACAGCCTCCTGAGATGTGGTGGTGGAACAGTTCCTCCCTGAGGATGTGAACAGCCTCCTGATGTGGTGCAATTGGAACTTCAGAAGTTCTATTCCTCACACTGTTGGACTGTGGAACAGCCTCCCTGAGGATGTGGTGTAATTGGAACTTCAGAAGTTCTATTCCTCACACTGTTGGACTGTGGAACAGCCTCCTGAGGATGTGGTGCAACTGGAACTTCAGAGGTTCTATTCCTCACACAGTTGGACGGTGGAACAGCCTCCTGAGGATGTGATGTAATTGGAACTTCAGAAGTTCTATTCCTCACACTGTTGGACTGTGGAACAGCCTCCCTGAGGATGTGGTGCAACTGGAACTTCAGAGGTTCTATTCCTCACACCGCTGGACTGTGGAACAGCCTCCCTGAGGCTGTGGCTTAATTGGAACTTCGGAAGTTCTATTCCTCACACTGTTGGACTTTGGAACAGCCTCCCTGAGGATGTGGTGCAAATGGAACCTCAGAAGTTCTATTCCTCACACTGTTGGACTGTGGAACAGTCTCCCTGAGGATGTGGTGTAATTGGACTTCAGAAGTTCTATTCCTCACACTGTTGGGCCGTGGAACAGCCTCCCTGAGGATGTGGTGCAACTGGAACTTCATAAGTTCTATTCCTCACACCGTTGGACTGTGGAACAGCCTCCCTGACGATGTGGCGTAAATGGAGCTTCAGAAGTTCTATTCCTCACACTGTTGGACTGTGGAACAGCCTCCCTGAGGATGTGGTGCAAATGGAACTTCAGAAGTTCTATTCCTCACACTGTTGGACTGTGGAACAGCCTCCCTGAGGATGTGGTGTAATCGGAACTTCAGAAGTTCTATTCTTCACAGTGTTGGCTGTGGAACAGCCTCCCTGAGGATGTGGTGTAATTGGAACTTCAGAAGTTCTATTCCTCACACTGTTGGGCTGTGGAACAGCCTCCTGAGGATGTGGTGCAACTGGAACTCATAATTTTCTATTCCTCACACTGTTGGACTGTGGAACAGACTCCTGAGGATGTGGTGCAACTGGAACTTCATAAGTTCTATTCCTCACACTGTTGGACTGTGGAACAGACTCCCTGAGGATGTGGTGCAACTGGAACTTCAGAGGTTCTATTCCTCACACTGTTGGACTGTGGAACAGACTCCCTGAGGATGTGGTGCAACTGGAACTTCATAAGTTCTATTCCTCACACTGTTGGACTGTGGAACAGACTCCCTGAGGATGTGGTGCAACTGGAACTTCATAAGTTCTATTCCTCACACTGTTGGACTGTGGAACAGCCTCCCTGAGGATGTGGTGCAACTGGAACTTCAGAGGTTCTATTCCTCACACTGTTGGACTGTGGAACAGACTCCCTGAGGATGTGGTGCAACTGGAACTTCAGAAGTTCTATTCCTCACACTGTTGGACTGTGGAACAGACTCCTGAGGATGTGGTGCAACTGGAACTTCAGAAGTTCTATTCCTCACACTGTTGGACTGTGGAACAGACTCCCTGAGGATGTGGTGCAACTGGAACTTCAGAGGTTCTATTCCTCACACTGTTGGACTGTGGAACAGGCTCCCTGAGGATGTGGTGCAACTGGAACTTCATAAGTTCTATTCCTCACACTGTTGGACTGTGGAACAGACTCCCTGAGGATGTGGTGCAACTGGAACTTCAGAGGTTCTATTCCTCACACTGTTGGACTGTGGAACAGACTCCCTGAGGATGTGGTGCAACTGGAACTTCATAAGTTCTATTCCTCACACTGTTGGGCTGTGGAACAGACTCCCTGAGGATGTGGTGCAACTGGAACTTCATGGGCTGTGGAAAGTTCTATTCCTCACACTGTTGGACTGTGGAACAGCCTCCCTGAGGATGTGGTGCAATTGGAACTTCAGAAGTTCTATTCCTCACACTGTTGGGCTGTGGAACAGCCTCCCTGAGGATGTGGTGCAACTGGAACTTCAGAAGTTCTATTCCTCACACTGTTGGACTGTGGAACAGCCTCCCTGAGGATGTGGTGCAACTGGAACTTCAGAAGTTCTATTCCTCACACTGTTGGACTGTGGAACAGCCTCCCTGAGGATGTGGTGTACACTGTTGGGCTTGGAACTTCAGAAAGTTCTATTCCTCACACTGTTGGGTGTGGAACAGCATCCCTGAGGATGTGGCTTAACTGGAACTTCAGAAGTTCTATTCCTCACACTCTTGGACTGTGAAACAGCCTCCCTCAATGAGGATGTGGTGCAAATTGGAACTTCAGAAGTTCTATTCCTCACACTGTTGGACTGTGGAACAGCCTCCCTGAGGATGTGGTGCAAATGGAACTTCAGAAGTTCTATTCCTCACACTGTTGGACTGTGGAACAGCATCCCTGAGGATGTGGCTTAATTGGAACTTCAGAAGTTCTATTCCTCACACTGTTGGACTGTGAAACAGCCTCAATGAGGATGTGGTGCAAATGGAACTTCAGAGGTTCTATTCCTCACACTGTTGGGCTGTGGAACAGCCTCCCTGAGGATGTGGTGTAATTGGAACTTCAGAAGTTCTATTCCTCACACTGTTGGACTGTGGAACAGCCTCCCTGAGGATGTGGTGTAATTGGAACTTCAGAAGTTCTATTCCTCACACTGTTGGAGTGTGGAACAGCATCCCTGAGGATGTGGCTTAATTGGAACTTCAGAAGTTCTATTCCTCACACTCTTGGACTGTGAAACAGCCTCACTGAGGATGTGGTGCAAATGGAACTTCAGAGGTTCTATTCTCACACACTGTTGGGCAAATGGTGGAACAGCCTCACCCTTGGATGTGGTCCCAAATGGAACTTAATGGAAAGTTCTATTCCTCACACTGTTGGACTGTGGAACAGCCTCCCCTGGAGGATGTGGTCCTCACAATTGGAACTTTTTCAGAAGTTCTATTCCTCACATTCTTGGACTGTGGAACAGCCTCCCTGAGGATGTGGTGCAAATGGAACTTCAGAAGTTCTATTCCTCACACTGTTGGACTGTGGAACAGCCTCCCTGAGGATGTGGTGCAAATGGAACTTCAGAGGTTCTATTCCTCACACTGTTGGACTGTGGAACAGCCTCCCTGAGGATGTGGTGCAAATGGAACTTCAGAAGTTCTATTCCTCACAATGTTGGACTGTGGAACAGCCTCCCTGAGGATGTGGTGTAATTGGAACTTTAGAAGTTCTATTCCTCACATTCTTGGACTGTGGAACAGCCTCCCTGAGGATGTGGTGCAAATGGAACTTCAGAGGTTCTATTCCTCACACTGTTGGACTGCGGAACAGCCTCAATGAGGATGTGGTGGAAATGGAACTTCAGTAGTTCTATTCCTCACACTGTTGGACTGTGGAACAGCCCCCCTGAGGATGTGGTGTAATTGGAACTTCAGAAGTTCTATTCCTCACACTGTTGGACTGTGGAACAGCCTCCCTGAGGATGTGGCTTAATTGGAACTTCAGGAGTTCCATTCACACACACTGTTGGACTGTGGAACAGCCTCCCTGAGGCTGGTGGTTCTATTCCTCACACTGTTTGGAACAGCCTCCTGAGGCTGTGGCTTTGGAACTTCGGAAGTTCTATTCCTCACACTGTTGGACTGTGGAACAGCCTCCCTGAGGCTGTGGCTTAATTGGAACTTCGGAAGTTCTATTCCTCAAACTGTTGGACTGTGGAACAGCCTCCCTGAGGCTCTGGCTTAATAGGAACTTCGGAAGTTCTATTCCTCACACTCTTGGACTGTGGAACAGCCTCCTGAGGCTGTGGCTTTAGTGGAACTTCGGAAGTTCTATTCCTCACACTGTTGGACTGTGGAACAGTCTCCCTGAGGTTCTATTCCTCACACTGTGGACTGTGGAACAGCCTCCCTGAGGACGTGGTGCAAATGGAACTTCAGAAGTTCTATTCCTCACACTGTTGGACTGTGGAACAGCCTCCCTGAGGCTGTGGCTTAATTGGAACTTCAGAAGTTCTATTCCTCACACTGTTGGACTGTGGAACAGCCTCCCTGAGGCTGTGGCTTAATTGGAACTTCAGAAGTTCTATTCCTCACACTGTTGGACTGTGGAACAGCCTCCCTGAGGCTGTGGCTTAATTGGAACTTCAGAAGTTCTATTCCTCACACTGTTGGACTGTGGAACAGCCTCCCTGAGGCTGTGGCTTAATTGGAACTTCAGAAGTTCTATTCCTCACACTGTTGGACTGTGGAACAGCCTCCCTGAGGATGTGGCTTAATTGGAACTTCAGAAATTCTATTCCTCACACTGTTGGACTGTGGAACAGCCTCCCCTGGCTAGTGGAACTTCAAGTTCTATTCCTCACACTGTTGGCTGTGGTTGAGGCTAGTGGAACTTCAGAAGGTTTATTCCTCACACTGTTGGACTTGGAACAGCCTCCTGAGGCTGTGGTGGAACAGCCTCACACTGTTGGAGGCCTCCCTGTGGACGTGGTGCAAATGGAACTTCAGAAGTTCTATTCCTCACACTGTTGGACTGTGGAACAGCCTCCCTGAGGATGTGGCTTAATTGGAACTTCAGAAGTTCTATTCCTCACACTGTTGGACTGTGGAACAGCCTCCCTGAGGCTGTGGCTTAATTGGAACTTCAGAAGTTCTATTCCTCACACTGTTGGACTGTGGAACAGCCTCCCTGAGGATGTGGATTGGAACTTTAGGCTGTTGGACTGTGGAACAGCCTCCCTGAGACTGTGGCTTAATTGGAACTTCAGAAGTTCTATTCCTCACACTGTTGGACTGTGGAACAGCCTCCCTGAGACTGTGGCAAATGGAACTTCAGAAGTTCTATTCCTCACACTGTTGGACTGTGGAACAGCCTCCCTGAGGCTGTGGCTTAATTGGAACTTCAGAAGTTCTATTCCTCACACTGTTGGACTGTGGAACAGCCTCCCTGAGGACGTGGTGCAAATGGAACTTCAGAAGTTCTATTCCTCACACTGTTGGACTGTGGAATAGCCTCCCTGAGGACGTGGTGCAAATGGAACTTCAGAAGTTCTATTCCTCACAGTGTTGGACTGTGGAACAACATCCCTGAGAATGTAAGTCTCCTTGTATTTTAATAATTTATTTACATTTTAATTAATTTATTTATTAATTTCTTATCTGTTTTTCTAATAACTGATCTCCTCTTGATGTATTCCCAATACTCTCTGTTACTTCTTTCGAATGAACACCATATTCTTTGGAAGCTGAATTTCAAGACAATGACCTCTATGGGCTTGTTCCACATGAATAGGGTTCATCTTCTGAATAATAATAATAATAATAATAATAATAATAATAATAATAATAATAATAATAATAATAATAATAATAATAATAATAATATGAACCCATCGTGAAAGCGGGGCATATATCAGTTCTGACCCACCCGCTGAATAGTTAAATCAATATTGATATCTACATCAAGTTTAAACATAAAAAACAAGCATTTCAATAATCATTATACCCTATTCTAAATTACTGAGGAGGTTCAATAAAGATAACAAAAAAGGAAAATAAAACTGGTATTTACTGTAACGATTCGAGGCAAGACGTATATTTTGACGTGATTTTTTGCCCAACATTTCACATATCGGAAAACCAAAATGAACGTCTGGCATGCTATATCCACTGATTGTTGGCACTTGTCTTCTTCTACCTGAGAGAGAGAGAGAGAGAGAGAGAGAGAGAGAGAGAGAGAGAGAGAGAGAGAGAGAGAGAGAGAGAGAGCCTTTACCCTGGATATAATTAATGCCATCAAGCCATTAATTCTACGGTGATTTACGACAACACTAAAACAAAGAACGCAAGTAATTAAGGAACAGCTTTAGGCTAGAAGAGAATTTTTACAAGGATACACCTTAAGGAAACATTCCATGAGGAGTTAAAACTCGAGAAATATCGGAAAAACAAACATAAGCCTAATACTGGAAATACCTCAGCTCCGAAGGTACACAGAAATGTTAGGAAAGATATTTTGCTGAGAGAGAGAGAGAGAGAGAGAGAGAGAGAGAGAGAGAGAGAGAGAGAGAGAGAGAGAGAGAGAGTACCGTCTATAAAGTACATACTAAAAAGATTCTTTCCACTGTCTATTTTTCAACAACAATAAAGAAAACTGTTGTAACACGATAAACAACAAGAAATGAACAACAGCAATAACAATTACAACCTTTTCTTCCACCCCAACTCCTCCTCCTCCTCCTCCTCCAGAACTCTTTCCCTCTCGAGTGTTGTGCATCAGTGGCATAATAATTCTTTTCCTGTTGACAGTCTCCTTGATGTAGATGTGTGAGGATGAATAATGGCCCTCAAAGGATAGTATGAAGGGCTCTTGCCAAGTCTCCTTCTCTATAATGCATACCACTTTCCTATTTCTCGTTTTCTCTCTTTTTTTCTATGACCTAATGCAATATATTCTGGTAGAAGAAAGACGTTAACTTTCTTACTAATTTATATTCTATATCTGTACACAAATATAATTAATTTCAGGCATTGCTTTTATAAGCGAAGCCAGAAAGTGTTCAAATGGACTTTATGTAGTCTCAGGTACTGTTGAGCAACCAAGCAAAGTTTCACACAAACATACATGGTGAATGTACTTACGGCTGTCTGTGAACATACACACTCTAACTTGTGTACTGTGTGAACGTTTATTAAACAGTAAGATATTAATCCTGAAGATGGTCATTGCAGTGTTCAGACATATTATGACTTCTTTAATTATCTACATTAACAGACGATGGAATGGACCAACAATTCCGAACAAAAGCCGCCCGAAGAACTGCACAGTTAAGAGGATAGCAAGAACGCCAGTGACTTAGTTTTTGATCCCCAACAGAAACAACGAGCAGCAACTTGGAATGTTTGAGTACAGGTATACACTGCACCATTCTTTGAATTCTGCTCCAAGGGAAGTTCACAATTCTACCAAAGCACTCAGCAAAAGAAATTATCTCCTAAATGGGTGAAAATACTGGAACCTTCAAAGAGACGAAACATACGAGTATATCAAAGCTGTGTGAGACGGCTACTACATTCAGTTCCATGAATCAGTTCTTGTTCGCAGTAGCAAAGATAAGGTTTCACAGCGGAAGCGCTACTATCTATTCCGCCACCGGGCTTTAATGAACCACTTGGCTTCGCATTTGCTAACCAGGATTAGAATTTCATTTACCTTCAAAACCAAATACGCTTTGCTTACACGCACAGAAAACTGGTAATGTATGCAAATGAGTGTATGAATGTGTAATGACACAGGGCTTTTGGAAAAAGGTGGTAACCGAAACATAGACAATATCAAGTTTTACTCGAATTCTCCACATTTTCTATGATTCTACGCTGTTTTCTGGTAATGGAATTTGAGTAATAGACATTTCATTATGGAAATGAACGTCTATGCTACATAGTTTTATATCTGTGAATGTCAACATTTACTGTGTGTGTGTGTGTGTTGTGTGTGTGTGTGTGTGTGTGTGAGAGAGAGAGAGAGAGAGAGAGAGAGAGAGAGAGAGAGAGAGAGATTCTTCGCATTCTTAGAATATTGTAAAGACAATGACCGACTTAATCACAGAGAGTTCGTTGGGTCTCAGTCATCTAGAGGAACTTCATAATTGCCATGGCCAAAGCCAATGACCTGACCATGAAGCAGATTAATATATTTTTACTCAGTATTTGCTGGTACGTCTACAACTAAACTCCATCATACTCCTGTATATTAGTAAATATTTCAAAGGAAATCCCCAACATCTATTAATTGTCATGAAGGGCCAGAATTATCTACATAACAAAATGAAACTTTCCAGCATCACAAACCATGCCGTCATTTGTCGATTTAATTCTAGAATTATTTGTGTAGCATTTCACTACTGCGCATTAAAGAGGAAAAAAATCAATCGGTAGAATCCAGGTCGAGTTGGAAGAGGTAAGAGTTCAAATATTTCCACGTGTTATTATTAAATTTTCAGTGGGAGGGGAGGAATTACCCCTGGGCCATTCCTTCTCAACATTAGCTTCCCCATTAAGAAAAAAAAAAAGAAAGGGGGAAACAGGCGTTACATTCCCGTGATTTATCCTTAATGAACGGATTGGCTTTACCTGATTTACGTCGATCGTATGTACAAAATGTTTCATAATTATGTAAATTCAAAGTCGCTTACGTCAGAAATAACAAGAGAATATGTTTCATATTTCATGAGATTATACAAGGTAAGTCTTAAGCTTTGCAGTTGGACATTCAAACCTAAAACCTCCAACGAAAAATTTATATAAAAATTCAATTAAAGCTTTTGACATGATCTCTTTCCTTGGATAATCCAGACGTTGAAAGGTTCCGTGGGTGCACTGTAGAACGAGCTGTCGTCCATGTTTAGGGAAATGAAGCAAAATGTTTTTATTCAAACACCACTCTGCATGAAGAACATCAACACATAAAATAATATGTCCAAAACTTACAACTGGTGGGTTATTGTGGGTAAACTGGCGTCGCAATGATTATGGTCATCGGGACCGTAATTGAATAAATAAGCGGACAAAGTTACAAATTTAGGTCATCCTCTAACATAAGAACAATGTTTTCATTACATATGAAAAAGAGGAAAAAAATCCCCGGCCTTCATCCAGGGAATTGTCCCATTAATAAAACAAATAGCGAAACTGCAAAGCAAACACGACTATGTTTTGATGTTATACGCCACCGTCACACGTCGCTTTACATTCATTGTGAATTAAGCGAGAGAGAGAGAGAGAGAGAGAGAGAGAGAGAGAGAGAGAGAGAGAGAGAGAGAGTAAACACAAACTCAAGAAAGAACGAATGAAAACACAAACTCAGATGTGGGGCAGAGCAAATGTAAAACTCATCACTACATGATTTTGTTTGACTAAATATCAAGGCCACTAGATCATTAAAATACATCAAATTTCAACAGCTTTTACTTTACCCGGAAAAACTGTACAGATAATACATAGTCACTTAAAACAACACCCTATTCGATAAGTACCGTACAAGTAATAGTCACCACAATCTACCCACCAACGACCACCTCTTTAAAAGGCAAATGACCTCATTAAAACTCATCACTACATGGATTTTGTTTAACTCAGGACTAAATATGAACCAAGGCCACTAGATCATTAAAATACATCAAATTTCAACAGCTTTTACTAGTGACTTACCCGGAAAAACTGTACAGATAATATATGGTCACTTAAAACAACACCCTGTTCGATAAGTACCGTACAAGTAATAGTCACCACAATCTACCCACCAACGACCACTTCTGCGAAGGGAATTTTTAGATGCCAGTAATCGATGGGCCAGTTGATGAGGAGACTTTTGTCCTTTCAAACACGCCTTATACAACGGTTCTAAATGCTGATCTTACGGAAGGATTAATTTTCAAAAACGATTTCTCCAAAGACAGCCCATTCAACGCACACTTTAAGAAAGGGGCTACTCTAAAGAGCGCTTACTAAATAAAAAAAGATATATTTTAAATAAGTTCTCTAAAGACCAGTAATCGATAGTCACTTCTTTAAGTAGGTTCTCCAGAAACTGACCACTAAATATCTTCATAAAGCGAATAGCCAACAGCAGCCCGAAGAATAGCCACATCTTTACAGTAGCTTTAAAGCTGTACATTAAATTTCCATTTAAATAAGTTGCAATCCAGAAATTAACCATTCAGCTCAGACTTTTTTCAACGAATTACTTAAAACTGGCTACAGAGTATTTAGAAATTACCAAGAAAACAAACCTCAAGAGTCTAGCCATATGGCTTCGAAAAATGCCTTTTGTGTCAGGCGTATGTTGGTGCATTCCACAACATATAGCGTCTATACGTATATACCAAACTGAAACATGTAACTAATAAGTGACAAGGTACAGCGAACAAGAAAGACGCGGTAAGAATAAGGCAAGCTTTTTATTATTAAGTGAAATCAACATAATGAAATGATATTCAAGAAATACACCACACAAAGTCCACTTCTTAACTGTAGCACAAGAGAATGAAGGAGCAAGGTAAATCTAACCAGGTAATCTTGGGTGGCGATAATGGGCCATCCATCAAATGGTGCCATTAACCCCTGGCGCGACAGGTGCAAAATGTAATGAGCACAAGGACTTTGAAAATAACGGATGATCCTGTCAAACAGTAAGGTTTATGGAGAGAGAGAGAGAGAGAGAGAGAGAGAGAGAGAGAGAGAGAGAGAG
This sequence comes from Macrobrachium rosenbergii, assembly GCF_040412425.1. Taxonomy (NCBI): domain Eukaryota; kingdom Metazoa; phylum Arthropoda; class Malacostraca; order Decapoda; family Palaemonidae; genus Macrobrachium; species Macrobrachium rosenbergii. The sequence continues at coordinate 26,046,941 of NC_089750.1, forward strand.
CTTATCTAAGCTGGGAATGCAATGAAAGTAAGGAAACAAGATTTCAGCAGACTTCCGGGATTTTCATGAAAATAAATATGCATCAAGACAGGTACCCCTTCGAAACTTGTTAACGGGAAGAACGAACACGTCAAGCTGGCTACACTGACACGCGTTATGAAATAACCGAGTGATTTCTACTTAAAACTAGCGAATTAAAGTTGACTTGTACTGTGTGGTAAGGTTCCTGTTTCTCTCCCAATACCTTCAAGCTGTGAAATCGATCATGCTGTCGGCATACTTATGGTCAAGCAATTTAACTCTGGTCAGATGTACGCAAACGAAGTGGGCTACCAGCATCATTTTCAAGACAGATTCTCACAGTCCACTCAATGAAGCATATTTCTTTCCCCCTGCAAAAATATTACTTTGGCAGGAATCCACGTCATAATAATATCACTTGGAGTCGAACGCAAGCCTTGGAAAATGCATCCCGTAATAAAGCAGATAAGATGAAACTCATTTATGGGGAAATGTAACGCAAGCAGTATAAAGCACATTAAATTGTAAATAAATATATTTTCTTAGAAATTACACTGATAAACAAATTGCAATATAGTTTTGCTTCAACAAATGAAGTATTATCATTTATTTGCATACATTTTCTGGTATGTTAGATAAAAAAAAAATATGAAGAAGAAATGTAACGATAATTTTAAATGAAACTCTAATTCAAGAACGAAACTGCTATATCTAGGAAACGTTGAGATATGACATGTCAACTTTAATACGAAAAAAAAATAATAATGAGCCGTAAATACGACAGTTTTCGCGGAGTTATTCGCCTGGACAAAAAATCCAAATTGAAAAGTGATAGATGTAGTATACGTGATGTGAAACTTAATCCAAACTTTTCAGTGCAACGGTAATGCATCAGACTCAGCATCGGTAAATGTTATGAGTCTTTTAAGTGCTCTCTGAATACGACGAGAGTGTCTCGAGAACTCGAGCCGTTTTTAGCTTTGAATACTGAAATGTGAAGGAGGATTATAGAAACAAAATGGATTTTGAGGAGTAAAACTCGACGATGAAAAAAAGAAGAGGAAAGCATAGGTTCATGGATACAGTTGAGACTGATAATCTGAAAAAGTACAGTTTGTCCATGTCATCTAAAATTGCTAAGGGAACGCCACTGGAATAGGAACCGTCAAAAATCAATGAACATTTACCTGGGTTTACAACGCAACGATAACTACTGCAATGTTCCCTTTCACATCCGTCATGTTTATTCTGCTCGTTTAATCGCAAACAAGATAGTGATGAGCGACGAGAACGTAACACAAAACACACATAAATACACACACACACATATATATACAGTACACACACACATATATATATATATGTATATATATATATATATATATATATATATATATATATATATATATACATATATATATACTATATATATATATATATATATATATATATATATATATATATATATATATATATATATATATATATATATATATATATATATATATATATATATATATATCCCCATACATCTCCAGCCTTTCTTCTCACAGTTCTCATTCAAGTAAGTTTGGTTTGTCTAAATCTTCTGGTGCCCTAACACCAATATGCACACACATACGCACACGCAAACGCACACACACAAACACAAGCAAACACACACACATATATTTGTGAAATTATAAGTATGTATATATATATGTATATATGTACATATCTATGTATATATATGTATCCTTTTTCAATGAAGGTGGCTGCATAAGGTTTACACATTCCATTCTCAGCAAGTATTTTGTTATGCGGTGCTTAGTCAAATGGCCCTCTCCATTTTCTACCATGGCTCACTTATTGCTTCAGTTGTTATCTTTATTACTGGACGAGTTCTGATCTCATTTCAAAAGCAGGAAATCACGACCTCTGGGGCTCCAATAGTGAAAGCAGATCTATAGCGAACAAGAAATATAGAAATAAACGATAAGCCGTTACGAGAAACAACAAAAAAAGAAAGGAGAAAAAATATTAAATTGTGGACTTGGACTCGAATAAGATTATTCACTAAAAAAACAATTGCTCCTACTTTGAACTTCTCAAACTCGACTGCACAACTACGAAGATCATTCCATAATTTGTTACAGTAGGAACGAAACTTCTAGAAAACTGTGTGGAACAATGTACCTCGCAAAAACATGCATATCCAATACTTATTTGTCCGATCGTACGGACTGGTTAGATCTGAATGCAAATGACGATATTAATTATGAAAAACTATAAAACCTATGTGCATAAGGTAATCGACCAAAATTAATACTATGATCTGGAATAAGAAATTTAATTGAACTAGGGTTTTCTCTAGTATTTTCAGAAGTGAGTCAGCTGCTGAAAACCAAAAAGGGCACATTATTCACACGTCACAGAGTAAAAGAAGAAACAAATTTTCTTCAGATGCAAATACATTAAAATCGTCAGACTTTCTGAATATTAACAGACTAATTCAACTAATATTAATTAACCTTTTAACAAATTACGAATAATAAGTGATTATACATACATACATACATATATACATATGCATATTATATATGTACCTATATATATTTATAAAAAATAAATAAATAAATTATATAAATATATCTATAGATGTAAATATAATGCATATTGTATATGATATATATATATATATATATATATATATATATATATATATATATATATATACATATATATACTGGAAGAGATACATACATATAGAGAGAGAGAGAGAGAGAGAGAGGAGAGAGAGAGAGAGAGAGAGAGATTACAGTATCAGATACCAAGGACGTTCGTGTGAAAGGATGAACTTAGGCCTATCAGGAATCCATGATTGAAGAGGCAGCTGGCCAACTTCGTGTTGATAATTCTCAACTTTGTGTGATAGGTTTTGAGGTCAATGAACAGGATTCATCTTTGGCATTTGGAGCTTGGGGGCGCCGAATGGAACAGGACGGGAATCCTATTTCTTCCCAACGCCTTTCTGAGAGTAAAGCAGATTCGGATCCTACTTCATCCAAAGGTGTTTGTAAGAGAGAGCCTTTTCAACTATTCGCTAGCTTTA